>NW_004797295.1:2230366-2319678 GCF_000002075.1 Aplysia californica | reverse complement strand
AGCGCTTTCACTGAGCCTGTGGACATCCTTGTTTTTGTAAGTGCACCCTGGCGGATGTGTGTGTGTGTGTGTGTGTGTGTGTGTGTGTGTGTGTGTGTGTGTGTGTGTGTGTGTGTGTCTCTCTCAGAGAGGAACGGTTGCGTTAAATTGAACCCAGCTAAGATAGAACGTATAGCCCATCACCAAAAGAGTAATTGCCCCGACGGCTCTGGTTCTGAAACTCGCAAAACCAAAAATTGTCATGCTGGCTCGCCTTGATAGTCCGTACAGTGGCGGTGGGTGGAACAAAATTTGGGTGGGGCTTAGGTTGCTTCCACTTCTATACCACCAAATAACAAGCAATAAGAACAAAACAGTGATGATGTTTCTATACTCACGGCGAGCAACGGCATTTTGAGAACCATTCAAACGAGAAGAGTCACCCTTGTCTTCCATCTCTTTGTTCTATGTTAAATTCTTCTGGATGGTGGGGACGAAGTCGTTTCACCTCCAAATTTCTCTGATTAATTTTCATCTGATTAAAAAGTTGCCTCAAAAGTGTTTTGATGTGGTTTTTAAAACTGTTAAATCTCAGTGGCACAAACACAAATATGCACACACAGCACTTCAAACATATCCTGTCTATACTATGAGCTGTATTTGGTCGTGTGGTCGAGGAAAGTAGAACGCACCTCACAAAGGGCCAATGAGCGCATAAGTAACTGTGTCACTTGGGGGAAAGTGTCTCGTAAACTTTCACCACATTGTCAGGGCTAGGAGAGCGTTAGCCTTCTATGCAGTGTCATTTTTTTCAAGTCTTCTACCTTTTTGCAAGAGGGTTTTCATTAAAGAGGGGTCGTGGGAACGGGCTTGTCCTTTGCTGAGCCCTAAAGACACTTGATTAGCTGGTAGGCTACTATAGTTGTAAGCTGTAACAACAGTGATTGGATAAACGAGCAAGCCGCCAAGTTGATCAGTCTATGTTCATTGCATGTGATCATAATGGTTTCAGCTGCTCAGTTCGTTATGAAGAAACCTTCATTAGCTTTGGGGTAGAGTTATGGGGTGGGGAGTGGGGCTTAAGCCCGTGAGCCCTTCACTACCCACCGCCACTGAGTCCGTGTCGCTGACTTCAGGCGGGCATGTCCCAGAACATGTTTCAAGGTTGCTTCCTACTTCATATTATATTGTTTCTGCAATAATCCTTAAAAACGGTCTGGTGAAGCAGAATTTTTTGCAACGCTTGCTAAAATCAGAAATCAATTGCAAACAGACGAGTTTTTTTTTAAAACAGGAGAAATGCCCCAGCCCCCCCCCCCAAAAAAAAAAAAGAAAAAAAAGCGAAACTGGATTCCTTGTAGTTTATGAACATTTTAATACTTAATATGCATTTGCGAAGTACACTTATTCCTATTTGTCAGGAAACTTTATGAGGACTAAGCTATGTAGACCTACTTTGTTTTGATAGTATGAATAGGCTAAATAATAAAGCTATAATTTTTAAGGTACAATATTGCCGTGCAGATCTAGATCTAGAGCTTTTCATTTAAAAAGCTCTATTCTTTTAAAAAAATGAGGTGTTTTTGTCTCGTCCCTATAGGCTTAGTACTAGCTCATCACGTTCGAGAAAGAGGACTTCAGAACAGAAGACAATGTGCCGTCAGGAATATAGACCATGGTAACGTCGTTTGAGATTCAGAGTACCGTAACAACAAACAACTTAGCTAGCCTATACTTACCCCTTTATTTAGTTTTAGCCTAGGCCTACTCTTCAGTTGTTTAGACACCGCCTCCTCCTCAACCCCCCCCAAACACACAAACCAATCCCCAACCCCCAAAACAAATAACAAAACAAAACAACAACAAACAAATTATTAAAACAAAAACAAAAACAAACAAAAAACAACACACACAAACACACACACAATTTTATTAAAGGAAAGTCTCAAGCAAATTTGCATTTTGTGGCATTGTAAAAATAGGCTAGCCTAGCCCAGGGCCTTGGTCTAATAGTTGGCCGGCTAGTAGATTCCACTAAAACGATCTCGTATGTAGGCCTAGCTCCCAACGGGGACCCGCTCCCAAGTAGCCTACAAAGTCGGTCGACAGTCGGCAGACTTCTTTCACCGCTAGGCCAAGGCCACGTTACTCGGCGGGAGACCACTCTGTTCGTCCATTTGCTTGCAGGTGTCTGTGGGAACTACCAGCGGACAGCGGTGAGTCAAGTCGGTGAGTGAAACTGTGTTTGTTTAGACTGATCTCAATCTCGCTGGCCTCAAGTATCTCACTTGGTTTTCATCTGTTTCAAAGACAAAAGAAGTTGGCTTTGTATGTTGATTGTTATCATGACGATAAGGAAGAGACATTCTAAGAGCAGTTAATTACATGTGTTGTGCAAACATGTTGTTGCGTGTTTTCTGTGATGTGTACCCTGAAACATAAGAGTTGAGTGTTGAGCATAGAGAGAGAGCCTCGAGACAAGCAAGACGCATGCAGTCGTGCCCTCTTCCTCGGGCCTCTTCGTTAATTTTTGTTGGTCTCGGGCGTCGGTCTTGTCGACCTGTCGTCAGACTGCCTTTCGTTTAGGCCTTCTCTTTCTCATTTCTGACTTTTACGTAGCAAAGATTAAAGGTGTTGCCACGTGTAAGTGTTGCATCAACTTGTTTATATGAAAGCAGGCAGAACCCCCCCCTCCCTCAATCCTTTCACTCCCCCTCGTCCCTCTCTCTCTGCCTCCTGGCTGGGATCAGTGTTGCATAGCAGTTGCATCAACATTGAATTTGAATAGTTGATTATAAATCTCATGTGCAGGCTCCACAGATGCATTAGTTCAGATTTTACTCTTTCCTGCAAGATTGCATTACTATTACTTCTTCGATCTGATTTTGAGATTCGAATGTGACTTGGTTTTTTTTAAGGTAGGATCTTTCTTTGTAGAGCGTTTTGACTTTGTTTTAATATTTTAAAACTGTCATCATAGTGAAAGTGGCCTTAATAATAGATCTAGTTCTTGAAGATCTGGATTACTAGTCTGAAAATTCATTCATATGTTTGTATGCACACTCTCTTTAACTGTATTGTGATTTAAGGCCAAGTTGTTTTAGATTTTTAAAAATAAAGTATTTTGCCTTCTAAACCAGAATTTTGGTAAGTCTGCATTCACTGCTGTTGTGTGTCCCACAGCCTGCTTTATGCCCTCTTTCCAATTTGACTTGAGAAAGGGCTTTGCTGTACGTACAGGTATTTCAAGTTTTATCAACAAATTCACTTTGTGCTGTGCAAGGCCTACCTCATCAAGGAATGCATTTTGCTGACTTGTTCAATTCGCTATTGCAGTTTCATGCATTACATTGTGTTCGTCCTTGTTTTATGCCTCTACCCTCTTCTTGACTGGTGCAGGCTGGATAAAATGTAATGAGTAATTTTATGCGTACTGCTTTATTTAGTTCTGCTGTCAGTGCTGGAGGACTGAGGGAGGCCTTAGCACTTAGTAGTATTGTGCCTGGTGTAGTCTTTTGAATTCATGTCATCAGACTGAGTGGATGGTTGGTAGATGTTCTGGTGTGGTTTGTTCCTTCTTTCATTTTAAAGATTTGTGTATAAATCAGAAATCTCTCTTCCTTTTGGTTTTGTATGTTTCTTTGTTAGTAGCACCTCTAATCATTAATTTTTGAAATATGACTTATTAGTTTTACAGATGCAGCTGTTGCGTTGTTACTGCTACATAACTATGGTGAAGTCTGACCCATTGTTGCTGTTTTCGGGCTTTTTCCTGTCCCTTTTTTTTTTTTTAGGCCTCTTGATTTTCGTAACTAGAGGTCTTTTTAAACTGTCTAGTTTGATCTTTTGTAGACTGCAGACGCAGACTCCTGGGTGTCTGGGTTGGGACCCCTGACCTTAACTTAAGTTCTCTCCTACCCCTTAATAATACTTGTGGTCAGCATGCAAGCTTCTGGAGTGTGCCTGTGAACCACTTTCTTCTAGTGAGTCAGCTCTTAGTGGGAAAGGTCCATCTGGCTGTGGGACATCTAGGCGACACAGGTCCAAGCCAACAGGTCGGTGTCTGTACTCTGTGGAGGTGTGCTCACGAAATATCTAACTGTCTCCAAAATGGGAATGCGTGTGTGTGATTTTGTCCTGCTATTTAAATGTTCGTTGGAGGTAGCACCATAGGAAAAATTTAAGTATCATACTTGTTACTGCTTAGTGTTGGGATTACTGCCACAAGGAATGTGCGATGTATTCTCACAGTATGTGCTCTCACAGTACAAAAGCATACACTACTTTTGCTTGGTTAACCTGCGCATGACGATGGCTGCTTTTCCTCCATATGCTTTAATTTGTTTTGATGTAGAGTGCAGGAGAGGGAAAGGATGAGATATGAGAGCCCCGAACCCCGTAACAGAAAGCCATGAGCAAGTTGTAGTAGGCTGTAGGGACAAATTTTTCCAGTGATGTTGGATGGAGAACATTTATCCCGTTCCTTGACCTGTGTCTTCTTTGGACTGATGCAGAGTCCTAATTTTCATTTGCTGATTTGGTCTTCTGGAAGGGACTGCAAAACTTCTGTAAGTGAGCTGAGAGATTTGTGGCAGCAAGATACAATGGTCCAGTAGAGAATATTTCTAACTTTGCAGGAACTCAATTTTTGCTTTGTTTCACATGGGATGTCAAAAACGCCTCGCGCTGAGCTGTTATTGACCTTGATGCCTTTCTAGTCTTTGTTATAAGGTATTATATTGAGTTGGAGAAGAGGGGGGGGGGCGATGTTTTGTTACCTTGTGCAAGTGATCGCATTTCCCCCGGCCTGCCCATATATGTCTTTATCCATTTCTAGTAATCTTTTATTGTGTTCATTCTGTTTATTCTCATCTGTGTTTGAAAAGTTCCAGTACAGCCAGTCAACTCCACCAAATGACCATTGCTCCTGCCTCGTGAATGAACTCTGAGACTGTATGCAGAGAGGTTAAACTTGTAATTGAAAGAATGGATATAAATAAGTTACTGGATGAGAGATAGAAATGAAAAAGACACAGTTTCTGTGTTACCACACTAGGATTGGGTGAGGCTGCTGAACACTTTTTGTTTACAGTTCTTCAGAAAATCAAGCACTTTTGTTTGTACCAGGTTAGGGGTAATCAGTAAGCAGACTATCTGATTTATTAAGGATATTATGCCATGATGATAAAGGATGATAGTCCTGATTGGTCAAGATTTTCTATACTGACTGTCCCTGATTTTAAGGTCTCTCTAGACCAAGTACAATCTCTTGTATGAACAGGAATGACAAATGACAGAACAAGTACCAAAGTGCTTTCACTCAGTTTGCTGTGAACTATCCTTTAATTAATTGGCCTTGTCTAAGAACATTGCTGTATCATTTTCATTTTCCACCAGAGAAAACCAAGAATGTACAAATTTTGTAAAAAGTGGAGTCAAAATAGGTAAATTTTATTGATATTTTGGACAATTGAAGTCAATGGAGTGATTCATTTTAAATGCCAGCAAGATAAGAATTACATTGTATTCTGATTTCAAAAGCATATAATGTTTCAAGGGTGGTTTTGTACACTTTTTGGTATGTAATTTCTGATGTGGCTGATTTCCCTCATAACTGAAAATGAGGAGCAGCCTGTTAAGCTCTGAAAACACACGTAGAGGAATAAATGTCTTAATAATTTGATGAATGCAATATTATGGGAGCTCCAAGTCTAAGACTATGAATATATGATACAAACTTACGGCTTATTTCTATAGAGTCGACAGTGACAAGATATCACTAAGGTGTAGGTTGTTCATCATGCTGAGGCATCGAAATCTGTTCATACTCAAATTAAATGCAAAAGTACTCATTGTCATGAACGGGTTAATAACTAATCCCCCTATTGTCTATGCTTACTGTCTAATCATCATGATCATAGTCTCCAAAGTTAATATTATATGGCAGTTTTGACTTTAAATATACTCTTCCAGCTGTTGTGTGTTTTTATAAAAGTACATTTTTACAGTTTACAGAGGGGGGGGGGGGGGGGGTAGAGACACAAAACTCATGAAATATCTCACAAACATTTTTCCATCTGTTTTGTGGTTTTATAAAGTACATTTTTACAGAGGGGGTGGGGGTAGGGGGCAGACAAGGGATAAAAACTGATGAAATAACTCACAAACACATTTACAGCTGTTGTGGTGTGGCTGTAAAATCCCTTTTTTATTTGAGCAATTCTGTGTGAGGTTATCTGTTAAATTAATTAAGCTTAAAAAGTTTTAGGGAGGAGGAAAAAGGTGTGAGAGGTAACTAATCAAATGAGGTTGTGACTATATGACATTTACATAAATGCCTCTTATGACTGCCACTAGAGTTATCTATTTGAGCGTGTAGCCTCGCCATCATTTCTGGTTTTTATTTTGAACTGAGCTGTCCTGCGGCTGCTTTAGAGGTTTCCTTGGTCTCTTTGTAGTAATTGTAGGATCTGAAAGCGTTTTGTGCAGAAATTTAATTCTGTATTTGCTTTTCTGCATTTTGAGACTTATAGGTGACAAGTTGTATTGCTTGTTTTGGGAAAGACCAATTTTGAACCAGTTGTGAAAGTGAAAGTAGCCGGAAGATACATTGCTTTAAAAGGAACAGGACCAAGATTTTGTGATGTTCAGTTCTACTGTTTTATTTCCAAATCACATAATCCAGCCGCCTCCTCCCACCTCCCACATTTTTTAAAGGAAGAAAATTGTCATCTTTAGTCTGAATTGCTTTCTTCTCTGATTATGAAGAAGTTTGGGGAAGTGCAGTAGTTCAAGTAGCGTGCTTCATCTCTTTGTTGCTTCATTCATTTTGTACATTTTTAGAGACTGTTTCAGAGACAGGATGATTCTATCATGAGTCAGTTCTGCTGATTTTTTAAAGAGTTTTTTTTAATGGCCCAGGTGTGTTTAGTTTTTTACTTTCATACTCATTGTTTAAAGTTCCTTATATTTTTCTCGCTTCCACCAGCAGATACATTCAATCTAATCATGCTGAGCCGTATCCCAAAACCTGCGCAGTTGGCCGCCCGTAACGTGGCTCAGGCCTTGAGGGAACACTCCACCAAACCTGCTGCTGCTGTCGGACCTGTCAAAATTGGGAACCAGTCTGAGCAAGTCTTTTCAAGAGAGGACAAGTTCGGTGCCCATAACTACCATCCCATGCCAGTTGCTTTGGAAAAAGCCAAAGGTGAGAGAGACTTAAGCATGCCATCAGTTTTGTGTTGAATTTTGTTCCATTTATTTGTGCAGTGGTCGGTAAAAACTTTCCGGAAGATGCACTACCTTAAACCAAGATACAGTCCAAAAACCATTAAATGTTGACTTTTTATTGAATATGAACACTTATTAATTTAATATATTTCATCCTTTTGAAAAAAATCGAAAACTTGCACTAACAATGCTCACTGCTGTTGTTTTTTTATAAGTGTTTTCCTGAGATACTCTTCTCAACATTCCTAACCCGTGCAGAAACAGATGAGAATAACTCTAATGAACATAGCAAAGTGGGTAATGAAAACCAAATACTGCAGGTTAATTTTAGATTTCTGTAAAAAATAATGAGCACAAAAGTGTTTTTCTCTGCTGTTGCCAGGACAATGATTGTCAACAGAAAAACAGAAGTTGTATGTTGTGGCAACAAACAAATGGTGGGGCATGCAGATGGCTCGATTTAATGTTGTGTTAGACCTACTATCTTCTTTGTGTGACAATGATCTAATCTTATTGCGTTTTTTTTGTATTTATACAGACCTGAACTTCATAATAAATTAAAGAATAGAAAAAGTCTGCCATGTGACGGGGGGGGAAAAATGCCAATTTTCTATAATTTAATTAATTATGTTAATGCTGTGAACACTGATTCAAGACCCCCCCAGGGCGGTGCCACTGACTGAAGTGTCTTTAGGCCATCTAAAGGGGGGACATTTCTCATTCAAGTGCACAGTAGAATTGTAAATGGGTTGATCTAACAATGTCATGCTCATTATAACTGCCTGAACTACAACAGGGAACTGCTGCTTTTTCTTTCCTAATCCTTACTGTCATCGTTTTCCTCTTCTTCTTTTGTATGTTTGTCACACTCTTGTGACCCGATATTTCCGGGGTGCCTTGATAGTGAAGCAGACTTTGTGCTGTTGAAGCTAGAGAGGTGAGCAGAGTAAGTCTGATTCCCTGTAAGGACTTCTCTGTTGACACCCACCCATTGGCGCTCAATATGACCTTATGCAGTTGCGAGCACAGTAAAACCTCTACTAAAACTAAAAACTAAACTGATTGAAGCTCCAAAATGTTATTTTTATACCATGAGCTACTTTTTGGAGTACTTAGTATTTAAATTCAAGTCCAAGTGAAAAGAAAGGCATAAAGACTCAAAAGACTAGATTTTTTTTACCATAATCAAAAAGTTGTCCCTTGTTTTGATCACCAGTAGGCCCATTATATAGAATCTCAATTAACCGAAGATGTCGAGTCAATGATTTTTAAAAATGTTCCTCAAACTGATTTTTCATGAAGCTTGAATTCTTTTCCTTTTGGTGTTTTATTTCTGTTAGTTGTTTGAGAGATCTCCTGACATGACTTCTGTTTAATGAGTTGTAAGAGTTGTGTGTAGTAATGTATGGCTGTGAGTCAGTGGTGTTGCTTACTTGTCCCTCAGGTGTGTTTGTGTGGGACGTGGAAGGCAACAAGTACTACGACTTCCTCAGTGCCTACAGCGCTGTCAACCAGGGGCACTGCCACCCCCGCATTATTGGCGCTCTCAAGAAACAGGCGGATGTTCTTACCTTGACCTCTCGGGCTTTCTACAACACGTGCCTGGGGGAGTATGAAGAGTTCATCACGAACTTGTTTGGCTATGACAAAGTCCTTCCCATGAACACAGGTGAGTACTGTGCTGTGAGCATGCACTTTACTATATATAAGCAACATGACAACACACACTTTACTTATATATAAAAGCAACATGACAACACACACTTTACTTATATATATATAAAAGCAACATGACAACACACACTTTACTTATATATATATAAGCAACATGACAACACACACTTTACTTATATATATAAAAGCAACATGACTACACACACTTTACTTATATATATAAAAGCAACATGACAACACACACTTTACTTATATATATAAAAGCAACATGACAACACACACTTTACTTATATATATAAAAGCAACATGACTACACACACTTTACTTATATATATAAAAGCAACATGACAACACACACTTTACTTATATATATAAAAGCAACATGACAACACACGGTTTACCTATAAAGCAACATGACAACACACACTTTACTTATTAAAGCAACATGACAACACACACTTTACTTATAAAGCAACATGACAACACACACTTTACTTATAAAGCAACATGACAACACACACTTTACTTATAAAGCAACATGACAACACACACTTTACTTATAAAGCAACATAACAACACACACTTTACTTTATATAAGTAACATGACAACACACGCTTTACTTATATAAGTAACATGACAACACACGCTTTACTTATATATAAGCAACATCACAGCACACACTTTACTTATACAGCACTTTACGACATGACAGTTTGAAATTGTGTTTCTGTCTCTCTGTTACTTCTGAATTGTTTTCTCATGGTCAAACCATAATTGTTTTTTTGATTTGATGAGGAAAGAAAGCCTAGTCTTCAAGAATAACTTCTTACTCTGGTTTCATCTTCAGGGATAAAAAAAACCAACCCATAGAGCTCATAGATGTTTGAATGATACATGTGAATGTTTTTGTAGCCTTGACCATTCTTTTCATACCTCTGCTTTTTTGTTGTTGTCAAGGTGTTGAGGGAGGTGAAACTGCCTGTAAACTGGCAAGGAAGTGGGGCTACGAGGTGAAGAACATCCCAGAAAACCAGGCCAGGATCATTTTTGCTGATGGAAACTTCTGGGGCCGTACACTTGCAGCCATCTCCTCCTCAACAGATCCATCTAGCTACACTGGGTTTGGTCCCTTCATGCCAGGTTTCTCCATCATTCCGTACAATGACACTGAGGCTCTGGAGGTGAGTGCCTTGATGGCCATGTAATGAGCAGGTTGAATGTATGTATCCAGGGCACTTTTCTTCTTTTTTTTTCTGACTCATATTTAAAGAGAAATCCTTTGGAATTTGTGTAGTAGAGTAAAAAAAGCAGTTGTAAAAGATGTGTTTAAGGATTGCGGCAGTTATCTATTCCTTTCAGTTGCAGGTAAAACAGATCTAAGAAAAAGCGTGGCCTAAATATTTCAGCTTTATGTGAATGTCTCTCCCTTTAAGATTTTAAGAAACTTTCATTAAAGCACATTCCTCTCCCTCTGATGCTTAAAGAAATTGGGTTGCCAGTTCTGTGTATCCAGATAGAATATGTGAGGCTAGACCATAGGTAGGGATCTATTTCTAATTTGACAGATGAATGAAGAGAAGGGGAGATCTCTAGAGTTCTTACCCTTGTATGTATTTAGATTGCAAGGTGTAAAATGAAAAAAAGGGGCTTTATTCTTTGTCTCAAGCAGTAAGCTGGATTCTGCTGCCGAAAAAAAATTACTTTAAAATGATAAATCTAAGTTCTCAGATTTTATTATTGAATTTACTTTTTCCAAGTAACAAGTCAAAACTTGATCTTTCTGGATTGATTGTTAAGTGTCGACAGTGCATTTGAAGCTAATATAAGTTGTCAACAGATTTATATTTTAAAATGGTTTGTAATTGAATTTTATATTATTTTTGTGTTCTATAAGGTCCAGGTTTAATGTCAGATACTAAACGTTTTATTTATTATTATTCAGAAAGAACTCCAGGATCCAAATGTGTGTGCTTACATGTTTGAACCCATCCAAGGGGAGGCCGGCGTGGTGGTTCCCGATGAGGGCTACCTGACCAAGGTGCGGGAACTCTGCACAAAGTACAATGTACTTATGATCGCAGATGAGGTGCAAACGGGTCTGGCACGTACAGGAAGGTTAGTGGATTCTGGTGCAAGGCGGGTATGCCCGTTTCACTTATTTTTTTTTAGAATATGATTTTGAAAAGATGGACATTGACTGGTTTAAATTTTTCTTTCTAGCAGCTTTCTGGATCTTGTCAGTACACATCAGATAATTAAGTTTTATGTTTTGTTTGGTGTTACTCTATTCTCTATCTTAGATAAGTCCTGCTTCTATCCTGCAGGACAATTGTACGTTTTTACCCTTTCTGAATATCATTTTGGGCTTCTCTCTAAATTTACCCTAATGACATAAAAATTTACTAGCTGTATAGCAAGGCATATCATCCTTGACTGATCATTATAAAAAGAACCATATATTAACCACATATACATAATTTGTTGTCTCAGGGTGTAATCGTTTTTCAAAGAGATTTCCATTATTGTCAGTTATTGTAGCGGCTAGGGTTTTATTGTGTTTGTGATAACCTGAGTATTGTTAACAGCAGTAATATTCAAGCTTTGATAGAGTTATCGGTGCCAGGTTTACGCTGTCCTATTTGCTAATACTTTATCTACTTTTTTCTTTTTTAGGGGAGTCTTGTAAAATTTCACTCTTCTTTTATGATAGAGATAACAAGTGGGTGGATGGTGTGTGCTCTGGTGTGGTCTGCTCCTTCTTTCCTATCAAACATGTTTCGTCCTTATCTCTATTCCCTCTGTTTTGTGTTTGCTACTCTTTTGTAACACCTGTAATCTTCGGCACTTATATGTCCTTATTGTGTTGCAAGTGCTGTAAAACTTGTACTAAAATTTACAAGGAGATAACAAGAATATTATTGGGATGATAATGGATGGAGGTGGGGAGTCAATTCCAAGTGGCTTGCAGATTATAATTTAGAACATCAAGCAAAAAGACCCGCAACGAAAAATATGTCTTACATTTGTCTGTCCCCAGGCGCTTGGCATGTGACCATGAGAATGTGCGGCCGGATCTTGTGGTTTTGGGAAAAGCTCTCTCTGGTGGAGTCCTTCCTGTGAGTACAGCTCCGCTAGTTCTACATGTGTGTGTGTGTGTGTGTGTGTGTGTGTGTGTGTGTGTGTGTGTGTGTGTGTGTGTGTGTGTGTGTGTGTGGACAATTTTTTTTTTCCATGCCTGCTCTTGGTGGCCTTTTAACAAAAATTAAAGAAAGGTGGTCTACTTTGTTTTTCATGCAGTGCTGTACCAGTTATTAGTCGCCTTTGTTATTTTGTGTTGGAGGTGGGCCCAGTGATTTTTCCAGAGAGCTAGGTCATTTATCTTTGCTTTCTCTTTTAGTTTTTTACTGCTCCTGGAATTTGTGTACGCAGCTGTTTAACAAGCTTTAATGTGCGTGAATGAATTTTTTATTCGTTTCTTCTGAAAATGAAAAAGTGTCTAACAACCATCTCTTACTCAATTTAGATAAGAGGAAATAGTTAAATTAACTGTACTCTGAAAAAGTAGAGAGAGAATCGAGCCCAAAACTCCTATTGGTTTGGAAAAGAAAAAATCTAGCAACTTAAGTAAAGAAAATGAAAAGTTTACTGAAAACTAGTCATATTTGCATTTTTTTTGTGTCTACAGGTATCTGCCATTCTTGCTGATAATGAAGTTATGTTGACCATTAAGCCCGGCGAACACGGTTCAACATTTGGCGGGAACCCCCTGGCTTGCAAAGTGGCTATTGAAGCTCTGAAGGTAAAACAAAACCATTTTTTTTTCTTTTTTGAATCTTAAGTACTCAGTTTACGGGGCCAATGTTGAAAGGTTACTACTACATCAGTATTACTTTACAGATGAACATTTTGAATAGTGGGTGTGTACATTTATATTCTGGTTGCTAGGCCTAAAGCTTCTGAAAGCTGTGCTAATCTGTTAAGATTCTCCTCTTGGCCTGGAATGTGAGTGCAACAGCTGTGATTTGACTCAGTAAGCTTTATGACAGACAAATATACATCTGTCAATGCTCAAAGCTTATTGACTTTGGATGGCTTTAAATTTATTTTGGGGCTTTGAAAGTGTTGGGACGTCACATGACTGGAGCTCTGACAACTCTCACTCAGGGTATCTTGTGTTTAGAGTCTAGCTAGCTCTCCATCAGGGTATCACATGTTTTATCTAGAGCCCAGACAGCTCACCCTGCAGGGTATCATGTGTTTAGAGTCTAGCTAACTCCCCCTCAGGGTATCATGTGTAAAGAGTGTAGCCGTCTCACCCTCAGGGTGACATGTATAAAGAGTGTAGCCGTCTCACCCTCAGGGTGACATGTGTCTAATCTAGAGCCCAGCAACTCACCCTCAGGGTGACATGTGTCTAATCTAGAGCCCAGACAACTCGCCTTCAGGGTGTCATGTGTCTAATCTAGAGCTCAGACAACTCTCCCTCAGGGTGACATCTAGTCTAAATCAGTTTTTCACGCAAGTTTATATCCAACCATTCTTTCAGTCTGTTTATAATGGTATTGTTTTTTAGTACTTTGCTATCTTTTGTGACATGCTCTGCTGTATTGATAAAATATAATAATTCAAGGTAGAAGGTGAAACAAATGGTACAGAGTAACAGGAAATGTGGGCTATCAGTAAGGAAAGGTGACTTTTAGTTGTTTGCAAAGTCGTCATAACTTGCACCCATTGTTTTGTTAATATTTTCTAAAAAGTGTCAAGCTTGAGGCCTTCCTTTATTAAGCTGTATTTTGCAGTTGAGGTTAAAAGCTCTTTCCAGAGTTTTGGACATCAATCATTAAGGTTTCAAAATATTCTCATTTTTCTGTGAACTCATTGTTACTCTTCAGGTATTGGAAGAGGAGAAGTTGGCAGAGAATGCTGAACGTCTTGGTCAAATTCTGCGTACTGAACTGTCTAAGTTGCCAAAAGATATCGTCAGTGTTGTGCGGGGGAAGGGACTGCTTGATGCTATTGTTATCAATGTTGGTGAGTACAGCTTGGGTTTCTGTTTTCCTTTACTTTTATTTCCTCATTGTTTTTCAAATAGGCTGGAACGAGAAAAAGAGAAAAAGTCCAACGAGCTTTTTACCACAGGGCTGTACTCTGAATGCTGACGGGTTTCTATGGGTATTTCAGTTGCTGACTTCACATAACTACAGTTCGTACGGGTCTTGGGGAAACTGGAAGACTCTTGGAATTTTGTTTTATTTTCCGAGGCATGGACAACTCTTGGAATTTTGAGAAATTGGCCAAATTCTTGGAAAAGTCTTGGAAAAACAAAATTTCTAACTACTGTGCAGCCTCTCTATAACAACATCGTTTGGACCAGAAAAAAAGTATAGTTATAGAGAGTTGTTATAGAGGGGCAACTAAATGCAGTGCTTCCACTATTCTGTATTTTTACGGAAATCCGTGCTTTCTGCCAGTTCCGTACTTGTTCCTCCATCATGATCTACTCCCTCCGTAAAAACCTGCGACAGCGTAGGACTGACGAAATTCCGTAGCTAAAGATCCGTACTCGCCTTCGTATCGTCTTGTATTAATTTATAGTTACGGATATTTACGGTAATTCTCTCGGCAATAAGTCAACGTATATATAGAAATCTGCCAGATTGCGCATTTCCTGCAATTGGCAATTATTCCGCTGTGCCCCATGCATTCATTGCGGTTTGGTCGGCAGTACATTTTTACCTGCAGATTGATCAAAATCTGGAGAACTTTTTGTGCCAATTTTTTCCTTTCTATCATTCACTCATTTATTCTGCCTATCTTCAGATTGTTGCTGCGGTTGGAAAATCTGCGTGTTGATCAAGTTAATTTGCCTGTGATCTTAGACAGAAAATTACTGTCAGAAAGAAACTTTTTTGCAAATTTGTCTTGAAATCTAAATCTAGAGAAATTATCAATACGAAGATTCAACGGCACAGGAACGTGATAAGGGCCGCGATGAAAGAAATTTATGCTAAAACTATTAAAATCAAGAATAATTTGAAGTGGTGTTCCGAGGTTGTGACATGCGACATTTAGGCGTGAAAATTGAGGAAAATTAGGGTATATGCTGGGTAACTGTATTGTGAAGGTACATGAATATCTATTCATTATTCCCAGGTTTGCCTTCTGTCAATAATGCGATGGCAAATTAATTGAATTATTATAGTAGCAATGAAAGGGGAACCTGCTTTTAAACATTGCCAGCAATGGAAAGATAATAAAAAATATGTAGGGGAAGAAATTGCCAGCAATGGAAAGATAATAAAAAATATGTAGGGGAAGAAATCAAACAAGACAAAATGTTGGCGGAAAAATAAATGTTATGGGTTGTAGGCAATCTCTTCAAAGAGGCTCCCAAATGCCATTTCAACCCTCTAAAAGCACTAAATTTCAATTTCTTCGGTGGTTTCGCCCCCTGAAACCCCATTGGGATCCTGTCCCTGGACCCTGCTGGGGGCCTTTGCGGCACCCAGACCCCCCATAGAATTTTCCTAACTTTTCAGCTTCAGCTGGTGGAAGCATTGTAAATGTAAAAATATTTCCTCAAAATTTAGAAGGCTTCGACTTCACGCATTTTGAAACGTACCATAGTGTATTTTTACATGCTGAACGAAAAATTTTCTTAGGAAATGACATGTTATTTTGTCTTGGAAAAAAAGAAATCTGGTTTTGAAACTCTTGGAAAAGTCTTGGCATAAAATATATCCTACTCTGTATGAACCTTGCATTACAGTATCTACAGGAAACTGAAAATTTGACATCTAAAAGTAAAGAAAAATCTTGACTGTCAAACAGGTCCTGTGACTTGTCAAAAGTTACAAATGCTACTGTTTGGGGTGTACTTCCAGTATAATTCTCTGCTTATTGTAATTTTCCTGTAATATTTATGGAACTAGGAGATTTTGAGGGATAAGGGGTATGGGCTTGAAAGAAGGAAATCTTAAGAGAGTTGTTACTGGAAGGGGAAGCACCTTATTATTTAAATACAGTCAAAGTTATTTCTTTATCTGTTTTGACTGCTGCCTGCCTGTTATAAAAAATTATCCTTTTCTAGTTGGAAGTGAAATGCTTTTTTTTCCAAGAAGATTTGATGTTTTTGTTTACTCATAACTTATTTTGTTTCAGTTGCTGTTGTTCTGTATCATTAAAGATGTTTCCCTGTCAGTTTTCAGTTGCCCTTCATTCTCTCTCTGCAGGTCATGATGCCTGGGATGTGTGTCTGAAGTTGCGAGACAATGGACTGATTGCAAAGCCTACCCATGGAGACATCATTCGTTTTGCCCCACCCTTGACAATCAACGAACAGCAGTTGTACGAGTGTATTGAGATTATTTCTAGGGTTGTTAGTTCTTTCAAATAGATGAGATCTGAGCTGAGCTCTCTATGACTCATGACTTGCGAGCAAAAGCAAAGACCTAGCTCAGTTAAGAATGTTGACATGTTCTTTACATGATGTTGGCCTACACAGGTTGCAACTGGGGGGGAAAAAAAAACGTGTTCAGAAGTGATAGAAAATGAAACCAACGTTCCTGGGGTCTTGATTGTTTTGACAAATCAATCTAGCTTGTACAGCTCACAGGCTGGTTTTTTTTCTGGATTTGGCAGATAATTTTTACAGCTTTAACTTAAAAAATTTGATGTATGGAATTCATTCACAGACATATCTGTAATTTGTGATGTTTTACTGTAGTGTTTATATATGATCAAATTGAAGAACAAAAATGTTCAGCAACCATTGACATACAGGAAACAAAAAGTTTTGGTTGTGGTACAATTAGGCGTCATCATGTTGTATGTTCTTGAACACAATGTGGACATTGTCCACCAAATCTCAGTATGTGATGCCATTTTTGAGCTTTATTTTATGGGGATAGCCCTCTGTCACCCACTCTCTTTCTTTGTTGTCAGAATGCTCTTCATCATCTCTTTGTCTTTAGATTTTATATTTATGTAGGATGTGGGAACGTATTATGGAATATTATAATTTTGGAAGATTCACAAGAACAGTAATAGTGTCAATTTTTAAATAAATGTTATGGGTATTATTCGCAATTAGAAATTTTTCTGAGATCTTTCTGTTGAAACAGGTGATAATTTTATCAACCATTGTACCTTTGTTTCCTTTTACTTTTGCTCTGAAAGGAGCATTATGCAGCTAAATGAATTTTTCTCTTTAGTGGTTGCACCAACAGATAGTAATTTTAACTGTAAAAAAAAGACTAAATATGATTTTTTTTTTCACTTGCCTGCCTGTGATAATGGAAAGCTTTTTGAAAAAGATAGTTTGATATCTTTCATGATGGAAGACTGAACAGACCTTTCATTGTGTGTTCAAATTTACAAGAAGTTTAAAGCCATACTTACAGGGCTGCATTTAGAGTGCTGTACATAATTTATTGTTGTTGTTTGTGCTAACTAGGAGTATTTTTCCTGTTTTAATGTGGGTGTTTGGTTCCAAAATACTCATAGCACTCGGCTCTCATTGCAAGGCTTGTGTTTTCTTCTGAATTTTCATGTGCAAATTAATTGTTGGTTGAAAATCAACATTCCCTCTTCTAGAAATTAAATTGAATAATAAGATGGTTAATGAGAATGTACTTTGAGTTTACATCTTTAGTATCCTTTTTAAAAAAAAGAACCTTGTGATGTTACGTTTGTTTACATGTTTGCTGAAAACTTACAAAGAATGCTTTAAAATGTTTTCTCCCCAAGCTAAATTGACAATGATTTTTATGATCCCTTTTCTTGTCAGTCTTATCAGTATTCAGTTAAATGAGATTTACAGAGCTAATTTACAAATGGTACTCTTTTTTTCATACTGGAATTCCGTATAAATCTTTCATGTGTGTACTTCAATTACCAATTTGTGTTGATTTATGCACAAGCAGTCAATGTGTCTTTTTGAACATTTCCTGCAGTGTTGGAGATCACTGTAGGTTTAGGTGGTACCTTTGATAACTGTGCTTTTTGTTTTTGTTGGTCGCTTTAGGCATGATTTAAATTTGTTGAATAAATTGTGTCTCCCCCCTCCCTCGTATAAATGGTGTTCAGGAGGAATTTTCATTTGTTGTTGCACTTGTGAGTCCATTTTGGTAAAACTTTTTGTCTTTGTCCTACCATCGGTTGTCTTTATTCTACCAGCTCCTTTTTATGCAGCTCTCTGGCTAGTGCTAAGTTCTCAAATTGTGTATATCCAGCACTGCTGGTACCATGCCTATTGATCGTTTCAAGTGAGGTATTTTGTCATAATGTTTTAAAAAACCTATTATTCTTCCATTTTGTGCTCTCTGCTGGGCATTGTAGGTACTGAATCCTCTTGGTTCAGTTTGTTCAAGTCAGCATCTCTAGTACAGTCAAGTTTGTTGTTGGACTCAAGTGTCTATATTTAGGCAGTTCTAGTCTTTAGTGCCCAAGAGTGCCGTGCACACATGATTGTTCTTGGCACTGTTGCTGTATTGTCAGATAATTCCAATATCCAACAGTAGAGATGTGGACGAGATCAATACTAAAACTAAGTATGTATCACGCCTATTGTGCCAGAAAGATTGTCACATGTCCTACTTGTGTTGGTTGGTTTACATCTTTGTTGTTGCTTTTGTGCTTGTGTGCATTTTGAGTTTACTTTGGGGTGGGGATGTGTCTGTAAAAACATGTTATGAATCCTCATACTCATACATGTTTTACTCACTCATAATTTAGGAGTGACAATGGCTGTTTATGTTAGTTAAGTTGGCATCACGCTGGGCCACAGGTGCTTCTTATCCAGGTTTTAATTTCTATCTACAAGGCATTCTTGACCTCGTGTGAGTTTTCTTGGCTTTTAACGCACTTGGCCTGGGCAATTATAATACTAAACCTGGACACTCCCCCACCACCAGGCCCCCTCGGCATGTTGAGAATGTGACATCCGATCTTTGTGTTTGTTGTTCAGAGCTTCCCTTAATTTGCACTTCACAGTCTCACATGGTCTGTGGTTCCATCAGTTTTTCTAAATTGACTCGCTGTATCTTTCTTACATGATGGCACATTAAATTAGACTTGGACTTGAGTTTAAAAAAACTTTGGAATCTCAGGATCAATAAACTTGTGAAGTTTGGCACTCAATTCTTCCACTGGCTAAGTTGGCCAACTTTCATCTTCAAAATAACTTCACAAAGCTGAAACAGATTACAGCCCCGAGGATTGTTGCAATTTCCTGAATTTTGTGGTAGGATCACATAAGTCAAACTCTCTCTGGTCACCTGTTCAGTATCAGATGTTTTGATGGTCCCTCATTTTTTGTTGATAAATTAATTTTATTTTGCACACTTGATCTATAAGAGTTGCTTTAAATCTACATACCTTTGGCTCATTAAAGTGATTGAAACCTCGCCCAACAATTTCTTGTCTTGATTTGGGTGTGAAAAGAGCAGTTTCCAAAAACAAAAATTTTAGTTCATCTACAGGCGTGTTGCATCTTGGAAACTTTTCTCCACTGGGTTTCCTCAGCTCCACAGGCTGAAAACGAGTTTTGACAACAGGTTGAAACAGAAATGGTATTGGGGTGTGCTTAACAGGCTGCAATGCTGTTTGTCCTCCTCAAGGGTGGAGATGATAAATTGGAATGAACTGGCAAATCATGGGAGTTGACGTGTTGTTGTGTGAGCCTTCCGTTCCATGGGATATACTATATACACAGCTGTTACAATTTTAGTTAATTACATCAGTGCGACGTTTTAGAAGTGACCAAATTACAGCCTACTCTTTTGAAATGATGTTCTCACGGGACTTGAGTTATGCTACAAGACTACTTCTTACCACTCTCTCGGTTATAATTGGTCGCTCTTACTTTTAAGCTCAAGGGGACTATCCCGAAAAATGCTGTTTTGAGAAAATTGAAGGTAAAGTTTTTTGTTCAGTTCCTTAAAAAGACAAGGCGAGTTTTCTCTATAAAAATAACTAAACACATATACCCGCCAATGAAACTAAAGTTCTCCTATAGGTAGGGCAATGCCCACTTTTGGTGTAGGTCAAGATTTCTGGAAACCCCTCAAATCTGGGTTAGCCCGCTTGTCCTTAAAAGCGACCAATTAGTTTATATCGAGTTAACTCAAGTAAAACAGAGATACAGTGGACTACAGATGAGTTGATGTCGCCGGGGGAGTGAACAAAAGATCAACTCATCTGTAGTCCACTGTATCTCTGTTTTACTGAGTTAACTCAATATAAGCTAATTATATCGTCATCGGGGGAGTGAACAAAAGATCAACTCATCCGAAGGTATACTTAACCATAGGGATCTGTAAAGAAGAAGAGGTGCTGGGACCCGAGAAAAAGATCAACTTGACTGAAGTTCAACACAAGCGGGGTCAACTGTATATATATATATGTATAGCAGATAGCTTGGGAGATGCAAAGCACTGAATTTGATAGATTTCAGCAGTATATAAGTATAAGGTATTGCAAAGAATGCTGCTCTTCCTTTCGTATGAATTTTGAGAGTTGCATTCCACTGAAAATTAACATTTGTTTCTCTGTGAAAATATTGTGAAAATATTTAGAGCAGCGTATGATTTAACATTTTGTACTGCTCTGTGTCAAGTGACTACAAAGTAACTATAACATAAGCATGCACATAAGCACTTTTTAAAACATTTTTTCGTTTTATCGGAATCAAATTCCAACGTTAAAAGCTCAAATTCAACTCAACACTCAACAACAGAATTTTCCTTTATTCCGTCTCCTAATCCTAAAACTAAAATCAAGATTGAAGGAACGGGTTTCTTTGTTAAAGATCACACTTAAGGGAGCATTCATCACCTTACTTCTGGTCATGGTAACAACAGTTCCAGTAGAACTACTGTAGATAGATGAATATGATGCTGGCAGTGAACTCTGGTCAAAATGAAGAGTGGAACGTCCCTTTTTTCATCAGTCAAAACAAAGTATTAGTTGGGTACAGTACAAGCGGTTTTTTCTGTATTGGGGGAGTGTGGTACAAGCTGTTCTTTCTGTATTGGGGGAGTGTGGTACAAGCTGTTCTTTCTGTATTTGGGGAGTGTGGTACAAGCTGTTCTTTCTGTATTGGGGGAGTGGTACAAGCTGTTCTTTCTGTATTGGGGGAGCGTGGTCCAGTGTGGTACAAGCTGTTCTTTCTGTATTGGGGGAGTGTGGTACAAGCTGTTCTTTCTGTATTTGGGGAGTGTGGTACAAGCTGTTCTTTCTGTATTGGGGGAGTGTGGTACAAGCTGTTCTTTCTGTATTGGGGGTGATCTTGGGGTGTGAGCTTGGGGAGTGTGGTACAAGCTGTTCTTTCTGTATTGGGGGAGTGTGGTACAAGCTGTTCTTTCTGTATTTGGGGAGTGGTACAAGCTGTTCTTTCTGTATTGGGGGTGATCCTACACAAAAAAAAACCCACACCAGTATTGCCACTTGCTGGACAAGACAGTCAAAGCTGCTATAGCCATTAGAAGAGGGTTGAGCAACAAAAGGACTGTTTGACAGTTTTATTCAGGATACATTTCAAAACAATAAAAAAACCTCATAGGAATTTGGGTCAAAACTCAAAGACCCACACAACAAAACCTCCCATATGCAGACTAAATAAAGCTATGCACCAGAACAAGATGAACTACAGAAACAGAAAAAGTAAAAACAACGAGGTAATAAAAGAATAAATGAGGTAATAATGGCCCTTTCAGGTGAAATCACATTTCATATGGAGGAAAATCCAAGAGAAGCTCACATTAAAGTAGTTGTCCCCCATACTTACATCTGAACATTGAGTAGTGTAAACAGAATCAACTCACTGCAACAAAGTAGTAAAAAAAAAAGAAGCCTACATTAGATTTAACTACTGATTTTAGTTTTAAGTGTAAATACTGGACTATGCAGACGTTCTAAGGCAGATCGACGTAACTCCATATTATTATTCATCATGATTTTGACCAAAACGCAAGCAAATGTCGACGCATAGCTTGTCTAAAATTATGAATGCTTCTAAACATGGTTGTGCAGACATGTCACTCTGCCATCCATAATGGAATTGAGATGGGTCATTTACGTAGCTTTACCACTTTGAAAACACTAATTGTGGATGTAGATTCAACTTCCCGTCATTGACACAAGAGATGGATATGGGCAAGACTAGTGTAGCTAACCCGTAATATAAATTTTTATTAAAAAATAGGTGATTTTGTCACTCACGTCGCTTTGCCTTAGGATGGCAGTATAAGGTAGATGCTCGTGAATTTTTAATACTTGAATTTATCATGAATAGTTTGACATATATGGTGTGAAACTCCAGTCACTGCAAGTTGACTCTACTCCTACACACCAAATACATAGCTCTCAAGAGTTGTTAATACAAGACTGAATTCAAAAGATGTCAATGCACAAGTATAGAATATGTGTATATATGGGTAGATGAGCTGACAAAATCATGCATAAAGAGGTAAAATAAAAGCAGTAACACTTGTTTGTAAGTATTGTCAGTACCTGATATGAACGCATATACAGATACACAGAGATCAGCTGCCCCGGCACACACACATATAGGCCTCAATGTTTATCAATCCTCACACATCATTGTGGGGCAGTGGGCCCCACTTAAAACAGTTTCAAAATAACAGGATATTGGCTATACATGTTGATGTAGCAGATTTATGATAAACCCCCAAGCCTAATCTTACGTAATGTACAGTAAAAAAAAAATTCTTTCAAAAACAAGCATTCGAACAAACAATTCTGCTACAACAGTGGTCCAGCCATCAACAAAATCATAAAACAATGAACAAAAAAGCAGAAAAATAGCAAATGAAGCAGTGAATTGCACCTTCATGACCCAAAGTAGGCTTAAGTTGTTTGTATGCACATTTTCTGGTGTGTCATACTGTATGTTCAGGAAAGGGAGAGGGAAAGGTGGATTCATAAAATTTGAGTGTTGACACAAAATTTTCCAATCAGTGACTTTGTGTGACCTTGATCTGGCACCACATTGTCTCCCTGTGGGATGAAAAGGCTTGTAACGGGAATGAATGACTGAATGAAAAGTACAGCATGGACACAGTTATTATTATTACTAATATTACCCAAGCATCTCAAATGCATACCTTATAAATGCTTCAATAAATCGAAACAAACAAAAGAATTCCTTTACAGAAACAGATAAACTTGATCGTGGCAAGGAATGCGTTCAGATCTTTTTCTTACCCTTTCCATAAAAATTACCCTGTGAGTGTGAATCAAAGTTCTGTTTGTACAGGTGAAGTATTTTCAAACGCTTACTCATACCACTGTACTGCATATTCTACGACTATGCTGCATATTCTACAACTACAAATAAATTCACTGTGGTGAAATCACAAAAAAAGCCATCAACCAAATCAGAAGCCCGACAAAAGGCAGCTAATCATATACATGTAGTAAAACATAACTGCTTATCACATACTATTTGCAGTTCATTTTCATTTTTTCCTTTCATTTGATCAAGTTCCAAGACTGACCCCTGCCTGGACATTACAATCCAACAATGTTCATGAAGATGTCAAATCAGTCAGGTTACAGCTCATAACACAAGACTTCACTCGCCATGGAGAACAAAAGCACAATACATGATGTACTATTTCTTACTTCGCCGGCCCAGAACTTTATTTCAAATTCATAATCTTAGTACATATGGTACCACTGACTAACCCAAGCAATGCTGATCAAAAGTAACTAGCATGATAGAAACTTCACACACAGACACTTGAAGCCACCGAAGTCATATTTCTTTGTTTTAAAGCAATGTTTTTAAAAGTAATAAAGCTGAAACAAATTGGGTACTCTTGAAAGAAAGAAGGGCTTGTGCATTAAACGATCGGAATATAATCCAATCAATACAGAGCAACCCAAGTACATTACCAATGTTCATGTCATATCGCTGCAAGGATACAACACAGCTCAAGTCCTGATCACTTAAGCTCTTTCAACAAGTACGAATCCTTCTCTCCATTTCCATCCGACTTTACATTCTATTCAATACCCTAACGCAACATGGCATTAGCAATACAGGGTGGAATCAATTTCATTTCTTTTTTATTAGGTTTCTATTTCTACCCTCTAAGAGATGCCTTATTATTATAAGTCATGTCTTGCTCAACACTGACTTGCAAGCTATTTGGGAGACTTTTTGTGACTTTGCACAGTGATTGAGCATCCTTTAACGTAAAAAGTTGAATTATTGCAATTTCTTCAGTAAAGGAAAAACACAATACTGGTCACTTAATGCTGGGATAAAGCAGGACAACAGACAATAAATAATTTTAAAAAAGAAGCACCCATTACCCACCCATGGTTTTTGTGGTCATATTTTGAAAGACTAAACAGCTCACAAACATGTGTGAGCAGGCGTCAGACCCTGTGCTGTATTACCGTACAAGAGAGGGTACAAGAATGGACGCTGCAATGGGGACAATTGCGTCATGGGAGGGTTATGTAATACAAGAGAAGTGCAACAGGTCCCCAGTCTACAACAGCTGTACCAGAGAGAACTCTTTACCCATCGTGCTGCTCATGAAGATGTCGAATCAGTCAGGATACAACTCATAAGGCAAGACTTCACACACCATGAAGAACGAGTGCGAGACGCAATCATTAGACAATGCTTTTTCTTTGCAATAACAAAAGGGATATAGTAAGCATAAACTGTTCAACAAGGGATGCAGAATGATACAAGTCTTGATATTTCATGTCATGGCAAAACAAAAATTTAGCCCTCATCTTCTTGCACACTGATTAGCGTACTGTATTCCTTTGTCTGTTCTCTACTCACTGTTTGAACGGTCTCGGAAAAAGCTCATCTATGCTGGCCTCTGAGGTGCATTTGGTAATGAACTTGATCTGTCATGCAGATATTCTATGTTCAAAGTATTTTAGATTTCCTTCCTGGAATAATTCTCCTCTTTGAGTTGATTTAACACATTACACCCTAACTCGCCCGGGATCGCCAGCGAATTCCCTTACGCGCTCCACCCTGACTCGGCCGGAACCGCCCGCGCCGACCTAGCGTCTTTAGAAACGAAGTCTCGCCTTGACGAGACTCTGGGGCCGAGATTTTGATCTGCATAGTTATAGCAAAAAGTTTCTTCTTTCGTTTGATACTGAAACGAAATTTTTCGGGCCAGTAGTTTTAGTATTAGAGCTGATCGAAGTGCGATCGTGTTACCGAAACTTCGAAAGCGTCTTGACTTGTTGAAAAGCGACACAATTGAGTTCGAAAACGGAAATAACGATGGATTTGAGCAAAAACAAGCATGTGACCAGGGTTCCTGCCATGAACTTCCCATCAAATTCAAGGAGGTTTCAAGGAGAAATTTTTAAAATTCAAGGAGGTTTGGTCAAGATATTCACGACGAAAGCCTATTTTCGATAGGCCTACACTTGTCGGAAAGGAATCATATCATAGTTTCGATTTCCAATAAAAACTGTTCCCAGGGTGACTGCCAACCCGGCTTCTCAATTTTCCAGGTGGGCTCATCCATTCTCCAGGGTATGTTACATAACAATGAAAACATGCATGCTCCATTTATATTTTATATATAATATAATATACACACGCGCGCGCACACACATGTAGGCACATTATATCCAGCCAACAACATGTCAGTGTGGCACTGGGATACTGTGTGACTTAAGTATTTCAGTCTGTTCTTATACTTATTTATATTTTCCCCTCATCATATTCGCCTATATAAACTATATAAAAATGAATCTTGCTTTGACCCTGAGAAAAGATTTTTAAAAAAACAAGAATATCGACCGTCAAGAACCAGTTTGGGAGTCAAAGAAATTATATAATAAACGTGAAAGACAAAAATTATAGTTCAAACTCAAAGTAGAGTAACAACATGAATGGCTCAAGTAGATCTAGACCTATTCAGTGTGAGAGGTGTAAGAACTAACTGTGGGAGGGCAAGATGCAGTGACACTGAAAATCTGCGAATCTTGAACAGAAAGCTTATATAGAATATAGTACAATACATATAATTTACTATCACCTGCCCAAAGAAACGGGAACCCTTTAGTTAAAAAAAACCCCAGGCTTACAAGGTTTGAGTGAGACAGATCCTGATTCCACACAAGGCCAGCACCAACGCGCACTTTGCAGAGAGATCAAGATCTAGATTTAGATTAATAGCAATCAAAATTCTGGAAAGTAAAATCTGCTTCCAAGTTCAGTTTTTGTCATCCGGTGTTGCCTTCAAACCCATCCCGCCAACCCCCTCCCCCGCGTGCGTCTTTAAAAAAAATCAATAATCCCCCTATTCCCGAGTCCTATACATTGCAGCGCTCAGACTTTGCATGAACTTTGGTGACCTCAACCATCGCCGATACTCACGATGTGACGAAAACGCACAGGTTCAATGACCGGTCACGATGGCGAGCCTGACAAGAAGCTTATTGTATAATTTTTTTTTCTTTCTTTTTTTTTTTCACAAGCGACAGCACAGGACAAATGATTTATTTTCATGACACCGCGTTTGTAAAGCAGAACCTGCATGTTACAAAGGTGGCGTTATCAGACTACTATAGGCCCTACCTGCAAATTTCTGGGCGGTAACGAAAGGGAAAGCAGATCTTGATTTTCCCGATCGAGCTTCGGTATCGCACATACACTTCAACTAGTTGCCGCCATAACCGCCTGTGCGCGGGTAACATACTCTCGGGCAGGGAAAAGCCGAATGAATATTATATCACAATCGCGACCGGCAAAAATGAACTCAGGTGCCCCCGGGATTCCCGGGGCCTGGCAGTCACCCTGTGTTCCTGTCCGATCGGGCAAAATTCAAGGGGTTTTCAAGGACATTTTTCCCTGAATGTAAATTCAAGGAGTTTTCAAGGAGATTTTTCCTTGAATGCAAATTCAAGCAGTTTTCAAGGACTCCTTGAATTCAAGGAGGCCGCGGGAACCCTGTGTGACAAATCAGATGGCTCAGATTTTGATGAAAACGTTGTAGCAAGAGTTTGGGGCGATTCAGATCGATCAGACGTAGAAAATCTAGAATTTAGATCTAGGGCCCGACCGCGAGGTTGAGAGTGAGAGTGACGGGGTCGGACACCCCGATTGAACTAAAGTTAGAACATTTCCAACAATTTGCGCAAACACAAAGTTATATTTTTCTGAAACTACATTCAGTTTTCTTTTTAACTTTTATTTTTTCAGGATTTTGGGAATTTGTTTAGTATTTTAAAATGTGTTTTTTAAACGCTTGTATTCACGGGAGGTGGGTTCTTTCCCCTTGCTTAGGATCTAACAATGGACTTCCCGTCCAGGCCCTTAGGGTGTAATGTGTTAATAGGGGAAGCCAGGGCTCTAACTTTGAAATGACCTACATTGTGTCAAGAAGGGAGTGAAACTTTTATCACCAAAAACTCATCAGTGAAGTAGACCAGTTGGGGACAGGCTGGGGACTAAATTTTAGTTCTTCCACCTGTCTTTTGTGTCAAAAATATTTTCCTTCTCTCTGGAAATTATGTACGTCTTTATGAAAAGACCCGTTTGCAACACTCCTCGCCTCAATGCATCAAAGGGGAGAAGTAACTCTCCTACAGTTTACTTCACAGTTGACCAGAGCCATGACTCATTGATGAGGTTCAGATTGGAAGCTCCACAGGGTCGATCAGTCTGTGTCTTCGCCGTCGAGAGAAGCAGAGACAGCCGCAGCGGGAGTTGTAGTCCTGCACAGCGTGTCGTGTGCCATGTAGAGAGTGGCTTTGTGTCAAACGATCGTAGCGCTCTAGCTCCTTCAGGTACCTGGGGACCGACAGACCCTGACAGTGTTACAACTTCCTGGGCTAAGCATTATACATACGATGAAAAAAAAATATGTTGATCCTTCAAGGTACAAACATCACTAAGCTGCCTACCGTACCAAAAAGATTGAGAGTTCCTCTCTTAAAAGAAAACATTATGAGTGTAGGATTTTGTCTTCATTGGGAGGCTGAATCATTATAAATATGCAATTAGATCTGTCTCAGTGAATAGGACTGAGGTGCAAAACGAATGAACACAGTACACAAAAATAAACATGCCACTTTTGATTTCACTTTACCCACAGAGGCCCATTGTGGGTACAAACATAGCCTGATAGCAATATAATTAGGACATTCTTGAAAGGGACCATAAATTGGCCACTAATGTGAACGTGAAAATTTGAAACAAAACTTCTAAATTAAGCAATCTGAAATCGCAGGACATAAATACTCTTGAACACTTATGTACTCTGCTAATAGTACAAACTGAGAAGCTGGCTCCAGCCCACATTGCAGGAAACTTGCTTTATCAATTTCCATCATTCTGGTTAAACAACGACACTGATAGGCAGATCTTGAACGTTATTTATAGGATTTTTTAAGTAGCATGACTCCATATTGAAAATCAAGGATTTTGATAACAGAGAAAGTGAGCAAAACTAACATCCCTTTGCTTACAAACACTCCCCCACATTTTCGAAATTTCACTATAAGACAGGAGTAAATAGTGACCAATCTCAAAACTTGGCATCCTTGCTAAGACACGCCCACTCACCAGACAGGCGGCCATCTCTTCTGTTCTATTGCTTCCTGCTTGTCCTGTGGCAAAGCATGGAAGAGCGAGGCATACTTCTGCACCACCTCCTGGAAGTTCACACACAGGATGTGCTGGCAGAAGTGCGACAGCTGAGATGCATTGTACAGCTGGCAGAAAGAGAAATACAAGAATATCTTTCAACTTCAAGTTCATGCACCCTTGTCGAAATACACTTTTTAACCATGCACATCTCTTTCTCCCAATCAAGCTCCTATCGAAACTATAATTTAATTCAATGATCTCTTTTTCTCCCAACATAATATTTTTCCCTCCTTTTCTTTGTCCCATGAGTTGAATTCAAAAGCAAACCCAGTACTTTGGCACAGGAGGAAAGCTTGCTTATTAGCTGATACTCACACATAAAAAGTGGGTGGTTGGCGGGTGCTCTGGTGTGGTTTGCTTCTTCTTTCCTATGAAACATCTATTGTCCTTATCTCCCCTTCTTCTTTTTTATGTTTGTTCCTCTCTTGTAACACCTCTAATCTTCTGGCGCTCATATGACCTTATGCAGTTGCGAGCGCCGTAAAACCTCTACTAAAACTAACTAAAACACATAAATAAATTAATAATTAAAGACAAAACGCATACTGCACATGGTATATGCAATACATACATATAACAACACAAGACATACACATACAAAGAACATAGTACACACACACACAAAGAACATAACACAAACACAAACAATGTAGACAACAGCACACACACACACACAAAGAATATAACATTAACACACACAAAATACACAACAACAAAAACACACACTCATAACAAAAAAGCATAACATTAACACACACAACAAACAAACACACAACATACACAAGACACACCCGTGAACCTACTTCAGCAGGTTGTATCAGAGTGAGGGCATCTGTCAACAGCTCTCCCGTGTCTTCACACGCTGCCAGCTGAGTCACCACCCTTGCCTCCACCATGTTGACCAAACGCTGCAGACACAGGCGATTGGCCACTTCAATCAGAGCCAGACAATCCACGCTGTCCATGTTTGGCGACTCCCCCGTGTACAGGTACTCCTGCAGGGCCTGGAAAGTCTCCTCCGTGATGCCCGGGAACGGGATCTACACAAACAGGAACAGACACAGGATCAGCAAAAAGTCATAATACAGTAGAACACGGATAGCTTGAATTTGTCGGGACCGGCCTCAGTCATTCGAGGGATCCGTAGTTCGAGGTACGTGTACAATGTTATGGCATCGGCTGTGTCAGAGAATCAAGGGAAGCAACAAAGATTGCTACTTTAGGGGAAAAACAAGAGGTCGTGTGATGCACAACCCTTCCTCTCGCCCGCTCCACACAAGCCTAAGCATGCGTGTCAAGTAGCACCCTTTGTAAAAATTATTATCATTGTTTTGTTTCAAGTGCACCTCACACAAAGGACATTGACTTTAGACCTCTACGGCGGCGTAATTAGTTAGACTATTCCGTGTTTGTGTTCGAGCTTAGAGTAATTTTCTTACAAAGATAAAAAAGAAAAAAACAACCCGCGACCGCAGGCACAGTTCGATGGATGCGTGATTTTAAGTTTTCTGTGTTCGACCTATCCGGGTTATACTGTATACAGTGATAATGTAGATCATTTCCATAGTGTCCACTCCTGTACAATACATCTCCAGACACTTTAAAAATACATTAGTTCAGTTTTATTAAGAGTTTTATACGAAAAAAAGGAGAAGAGATGAAGAAGACAGAAGTTTGATAGGAAAGAAGGAGCAAACCACATCAGAGCACCCACCAACCTCCCACATCTTCATCTTAGCACAAAATACATGTGCATGAATGTATATATATATTCTATCTCTCTATTCTTTGATAGATTAAGCCTTCAACATCCGCAGACATTCATATTCATGCTATCACAGTTTAACTGATTATGATATGCACATCAAACTAAGAACATTTTGGTAGCATTTATCAAAGAATAGAGAGATAGAAAAAAAGTTTTCATTTAAGTAGAAGAAAAGTGTACTGACCCAGTGAAAGTGTAAGACACTGATAAAGGAAACATAAAGAAATTACACCATTCAAAGCATTTCCCTTTGAGACACAAGTTTGTGATTGATCAATTGAAAATTTACTAGTGCATGTTGTGCTGAATAACTATTAACTGTTTGCAAGTCCAATGTTGCAACTTATAATTATGACCAGGATGAGAGATCAGCTTGGCCAACACGCAGAGTTCCAGGGTTCGAATCTAAGAGGATGATGCCTTTTCTTTCAGCTTAGAGTCAAAACTGAGGACCAACAGTTCAGCCTTTGAAATGACCTAAACTGCCTGCAATAGGGAGTAAAAGTGGCCAGTCTACAGTTTCATGCACTATATATAAACTCTCCCTACACCACTTCTAAATTTTGATGAAAACTGCATTCCATCTCAAGTTAACATACTGTTTAAAATTTGAATAAAGGGACAGCAATTGAAAGAAACTGAGGAAGAATTTAGGCTCATTGTTCTTTACTTAATGTCAGCTAGAAAACACTTTCAGCCTTGTTATGGTCAACATTTACTACTCTTTCTTTCCAGCAAATTAGTTGAATTATACTTTTGTCTTTTTGCATTTAATATAAGTTATAAAAAAACTCCACACACAGTTTTTCCATTCTTTGAATTTGAAAACAGCAAGTTTTAGAAATCACAAAACAGCATGATATTGTTATTTTCAAATATTGGGTATTATATATGTATATATTAATACTCTAACTACCACTCACAACATCAGACGCCGACTCAATAAAATCACTGCTGAACATGGCGTACATCATCTCACAGCGTCCCATGAGAAGGGCTTTATGGGCAGACACCAAGCCATTGTCCACTTCAAAAGTGATATCTGTACGACAGAAATCTATGAATTAACATGAAGCTTTACAATCTTTCTTTGTGGGAACCCGTTCAAAGAAGACAAACATAATGACTCCTAGGATGGCTTGTTAATTCTGTGTTACCATAATAAAGCAGAGGGGAGGCACATACTGCACAGCTGACATTTAAGTAAAAACTGCATAAACTTGTGTAAATCCTATCCCCACTGACTGTCATGTTCCCTTAACTTTAAGTATACAGAAGACTATTCTACATCTGTGTGCTGATTATTTTGTCTTTGAATTTTTCAGCATCACAAATTTCCCTATAACACGGCAATTATTCAACCTGTTTGCATAAAATAAATATCAAAATGAACATTAAGTTCAATTATAGACAACACGGAATGGCTGGAGTTTCGTAGATTTTTGCTACAACTGAAAAGAACCGAACAATTTTTCCTGAGAGCTGGTGTGCTGGACTAATGGTAATGACAGTTGAGGAGGGGGATAGGAGGAAGGAGTTTGATGGGGAGACAAAACCCAAGAAACTTTTCCTTACCAGACAAAAAATCCTTGTGCAAGGCCAGCTCTCGAAGTTTGAAGATTCTCTTCTCATGAAACTGTTTGTCCATCTCGATGTTGAGGAAGTCTTGGCTTGATAGCACGTTATCAATGACAACTACCAAATCTGTCAACTGGTACACAAACAACAAATCAGTGCTGATAAATTCTCATTTCAGTGGTGAATACAGAGATGTGCACATGAAAAAACCCCCAAAAGAAGTAGCTGTGCTTGTTAAGGGAAAAGTAAAATTCTACTGCTGAGAAGTAAATTTTATAGACATGGGTGGGGAGAAGGAGATTGGTGACTAGTGAGGATTGTTTGGAGAAGGGTCAACTTTTTTGGATTGTGAACAAGCCGATTCCGAGGTAAGTCCTCTACCTTTTTCTACTCAGTCAAAACCCCTACCGTCTCATCACATTCAGAATGACTCACATAATACATATGTATAATATATAAAGACAAACTGATCATCATCTTTCATTACAAAATACTTCAGAGCATGTAAACTCTCTCAATATTTACCTGAAGACCACAAGCATTACATAATTCAGTCGCCTGTCTCAATTCCAAAGGCAAAATGTGGCCTGTCCCAAAACACATTTATTCATACAGTCGAACCTGTGTAAGACGGAATCGCAAGGGAGCGGGAAAAAAATTAAGTCTCAGACATTTTCCCATCTTAGACAGGGGAATTTAGGGGGGAGGTGGAGGGGGGGGGGGGGGGTTCAAAGGCCCAGCCGGCGGGATCAAGAATCACTTGTCCGATCAGCAAGCAGTGGTCAAAACTTCACACCTCTCAGCTGCTATCCTGTCTGATAGTGACATGCGTCAGTCTTACGTATCCAATTACCACCAGTGCTTGCGTTTCATAGGACCACTGTTTGACCTATTAAAAACAGAAATGTTTGAACATCTCCTTGGCTTCCACCCGTAGTCCCACCCATCAAAGCCACCCGTCACTGCCATCAATGTAACAACAATTCGAGGAACTCTTTTCTCGGCTGGCCGTATGATCAGGGTGGCAGGCATTGGTCAATCTAATTTCACACCTCTGGCTTCTGGCTACCCAGGAAAGTTTCCGTAGAGGCTCGCTACTTGAGCACTCTCACGGGCAGTCGTGAGATATCACACCCACACTACACTGACCATCTGTATCGCTCAGGGCTCACAAGATGGGGTAACTTCTACCCCCATTGCACCCCTACTCCCCTTCCTTGCCCAGCCGCATGGCCATGGTGTTAAGTTTAGAGCCAGCAGAACCAAACTTGCAAGTTTTGATTCAAATCAGGGCTGAGCGGGCAAAGCATTGTCCGTCTTAGACAGGTGAAACCCTCAGAAGGGAGCGGATTTTTCTTTCCGTTTCCGCGTTGGACAGGTTTCCGTTTTATGCAGGTAATTAAAGAGGAATATATCAAGGGGGGGAGCGGGGAGATTCCGTTAAGACAGGTTTCCGTTTTACACAAGTTTCCGTTAAGGCACGTTCGACTGAATTGTAAATGCACTACTCATACAGTTTAACTCCCATTCAACAAACTCAGACTCAATGAAAGGAAAACAGTCCCCCAATTCAAAAAATCAATTTACAATCAACAAAAATAACTCTTATTTATGGAACATGTAAATGATTTAACTCCCTACTCAATGAAATCGAAGTTGCTTGCAGAGCAAACAGCCCCTACTGATGTGGCTTCATATTTTTCACCCGCAATGAGCCCCACCCAAAGCCTTCCTTGTATCTGAGTTTCACTGTACAAGACATCTGAAATCAATTATTCTAGAAAGAACAATGGAGAATTTTGAATGGATAACACATGCTTCATGTGTCCATCACCCATAATTTTTTCTACATGCACTGACAAAAAACAACGAAGAGAGAGGGCTAGAGAACTGGGTCTATCATCCTTTACCATAGTTATACAAAGTACAACTCCAAATATCAAGTCTGTACTGCAAAGACCAACAAAACTTTACAAGAATTCAAAACTTATTATTCCACAAAACATATAATGCCCAATTCTGTTCCAGTTAGCTTTCTAAACAAGAGATACATTCCAACCAGAATTAACAAGATTGTCCCTCATACAAGCACATTCATCTTTGATATGAATGAAACATTAAAGAGCTAAAGGCTGAGGAGAAATTAAAAGAGCTCAAGACACCAGGGGTGAGAAAGCATTTATAGAGAATTCCCATTCTCTAAAAGCTTAACAGATTTTTAAAGAAAATTTAGCTTGTTGAAAGTATTCAGAGTCAGCTTTTTCAAATTCAAAGACTTAGTTGTCTTTTGTTTTTTTCAGCAACTTTAGATTACACTCTCTCTTGAGAAGAAACTTAGAGCTCGAGTAAAAAACAAAACACCCCCCCCCCACAAAAAAAACACAACAACCAACAAATGATTCTCTTTTCCTTGTCCTTACCATTAAAGTCATTAAAACAAATGTAAAAAACCTGTGAATCAGTTTTTCTGAAGTGGTAAAATATCTAGTTGTCCCAGGAGGGTATGACTATGTCAGTTTTGATATATAACAAAATACTTGAGAATTTCTTTATCTCATCACGTAATTAAGAAAATGGACAGTGACCTCCAGCAAGGCATTGAGATGTTACTAGTTAAAGATTTACATACCTGTAGCAAATCAGCAGTTTTCCGGACCTGAGCTAGGTTCACCTCACATGGTCGAAGGCTGCCTGTATAGAGGTACTCAATAACCACATGGAAGGATCGAGCGGAGATTTCTTCACACATCCGCACATACGTCTGCAAGCAACGGTGACTCGGGTCTACAGCGTCTTCCTCATAACGAATCTCAATAAGCTCCACTGCTCGGTGATCGTAAGGAATAATCAAGGGAAGCCTTAGACGAGAGCCACTGGTTGAGTTGTTGGCAAGGTAACTGTCACCTGCAGAACCTTGCACACTCGAGTCGTAATCGGTGTCAGTGCTTAGGGACTCCTGATCACTGTCAAGCAAAAATTCGCTGTCTGTATGACTGAACCTCTTTGGAAACTGACGTCGCAAGTGTGAGTTTTTCCTCCTCCGTCTTGCTGGCAGTTTAGCCAGTGATTCCAGGGAGAACAGATCTTGAAAGAACGTGGAGGCCACGGTGAGGCATATCCTGTGAGCTTCGATGGTTTCATGACCGACTAAGAACGTCACATCACATTCAGACTTGTTGGTGAGCAGAGCAGAAATATCAGACTTGAGCAGGGGTTTCGCAATCTGAATGCGGGGTACGGTGGGAATCGGCATCTTCATGGGTGGCTGCAGCAAAGGTCGCTGTATGCGGCGTAGTTGTGTGTTCCAGAATTTTATTTTGCGCCGCTCCAAAAGGGCAGCTCTGGCTGCATTGATGAACACATCCTGAACACCAAAGTGTGTCAAAACACTTGTCTCATAATAGGGGGCGCTAATGTCTCTGGCTACCTCACGCCCCACACTTGGTGTGATGAGGTCCTCTGGAGAAATATGCCTGGGAAATGTAATTATAGAGAGGAGACGTCCATGAGACAAACAGATACGTCCTAAGATTGTATGTTACTGTTCTATTGTAAAGCACTCTTTTCTCCATAATGTGTACTTTAATTGTGGTTGAGTGCTACATAAAAGCCATATATTATTATTTGTTGCTACAAGAAGAAGATATACATAGTCCCTATGAGGACCATTCTTGTCATCCTTGCCCACATTCTCAGAATTAGAGTTATTAACCTTTTGAAACATGATGGTACCAATATTCTATCTGCAAATGCAATAATTTTAATTGGATGTCCCAGTGAACAAAAAATAACTGTTTTTCTTCCGGGCTGCAGAATCTTGAAATAAATACTGACCTCAGGTAGTCATACAAAAATGTGCATCAGCATTCTTTAACAAACTTGGGCTAAAAAGAAAGGAAAGTATTCTATTACATGAAAAACATGACGTGGCGTCTGACCTCACCAATAGCAATATATACACACTATTGGCAAGCTATTAGAAACTACAGCTCACAGGTTAACAGGATGAAATAGAATGCAATAGATGTTGTCTCAGTGTCATCAGCTATTATATATCACATAAAATGCAGAAGAAACATTTTTCAGCAATGGGATATCATGGCTGCAAAATGACAGGAGCAAGGCCAATATTCCAAACTGCTTTGAGAATACAACTTAAAAAATCATGTCTGGTTCAGTTCCCAGGTGAATAGAAAACTTCACTAGTGACACTTTTTATAAGACTCGGGGCAGTAACTGCAAAATAGCTACCAGCCCAGTCTGTAGATAACTTCTTGAATATAACAAAAATGCAGAAGAGGTTGTAAGAAAATAAAATACACAATCGTGGAAAAACAAAACAAAAAACAAGCAGAAACAATGCACACAAAAAAAGGTTCACAGTGAAGCCTCTGTATAGCATGCCCTCTTCTGCTTGCTCCCTGTTAAGACTTGGCCTCACCTGTACAGCAAACCTTTCTCCATACTGAGATAATTCTCATCGTGGCACATGTAGCGTAGATCGGCCTGTGTGCCACACAATACAATCGGGATTCCAGGGCTGAAGCGACGGATCTCTGGGTGCCATATGCGGTGCACGTTTTTCAGAGAAACAGGAGACATGACGCTGAAGCATAACACAATGACATCCGCTCTGAAACAGGGAGATAAATCATGACAATTTGTGGACTATGGTTTACACTTTGGAAATAAATGACAAGGTTTAAACAACCACACAACTTACTGTCAAAATGCAACTGACATTCTCATTCATTCTATTTTTAAAAAAAGGAAATATTTTCAGGACAGATTTGAGTAAATTTAAGTTACGTTATCAATTCTGTGTTTTGTATATTGTTCCACAAACTGTTACACCGTGCTTGCTATAGTGGGATGGGGGGTAATCTATATTTCTACCCAAGTCTTTTTTTGTTGATGCAAAATAACTACTAAATCATTTACCCCCTGTAAGCAAATCTCCTGTCCTTGTCATGGTAGCCAAAGGTGTCCCACAACCGGATCGACACCTGACAGCCATCTATATCACACCACGATCTGTCCAAGATCTGAAAAATACACACAGACATGCTCATATATCACAAAGATGGCTGTGCCTGGTAATTACAACAGAAAACTGTGTCTTCTAGAATAACACACACTGCAGTCACATATGAGATGCTGGTTCTGAAAATATTACAAAAGATCATGAGCAATTCTTTTTTGAGCGAGTGTCGGGGTAGGAGGGCAGGGTGGGCAAAGCTTCTCAATCAAAAAGAAACAAGTAAGGTGTTTACCTCCTATTCTCAGTTGATTGAGTTAGGCTCATGAGCAACCATGGTCAGTGGATAACTTTCAGTCTTTTTTTTTTAAAGAGCTTTCACAAGTGTCAGAATTGACAGCTTTGCAATGATTGGATGTCACTTGAGTATATGATAATCAAAATAAGTCAACTTTTACAGTGGAGACCTTATTTGTGTGTGTGAAAGATGTAAGTGAGAACAGGGGAACCCTTTACATGAGTTTATTGCCCTACAAGATATGAATTTTTAATATTTGAATGCTGAGATTTGAGGGGTCTACTTTTTGCTCGATTGGACCCCCAGCTGATAGATTGAAACACACACACAAAAACCCACACATACACACACACATACACACAAAAAAAGCTGGGACATATTATTAACTGCACTTAGAGGAAGTCAGCTAACCAGGATGAAAACATTGGATGAAGGTATTTGTGACAAGTAACTGTCCAGGTAGGCAAACCCTGACCCTGACCCAGTCGGACTAATCTGTCATCTCCAAAGTGACCCTTGACCTCAGCTGTCAACCTGCCAGAAACCATAGCTTACCTTGTCAACACAATGACATATAGCTCTGTTTTTAAGAGAGAAGAGAAGGTGGGGGTAGCTTCACTTTGTCTATGCTGTCAAAGCATGCATTGTGCAGATATCTGCAACTGATTGGTCTGCAGTTTTGTACTTGTGAGAAAAAAGTCAGGCTAAAAGTAAAAGAAGGAAAGATAGTGAAAATGAAGTCCTTTTCAAAGTAATATTTAAAAGGCTCTCAAAGTCTGAAAAGGGTCACTAAGGGTTTCCTACTCATGGTGCTCATCAAACATACCTCTCTTAGTATTGTTAACTCTTCGAATATACAGAAGGTTATTTCTCCTTTCTATTCAGCCAATTTGTCTTCTAACACTTGATGCTAACAAAGCCTCAGCTATCAAATTGTGTGATACACAAACTTAAAAGCTAATGTGCTTTTTATGACTGTGCAGAGATAAAGAAAAAGTAAGTTATAACCTTCATTTAGCAGATAAACACAAACAAAAAACGATTCCTCATTTCCAAAGAGACCGTGTGAAACTTCAAAAACAAGGGTCTGGAAAAATTGGTAATAGGATCCTCAAATCTGATTAGAAATGTGTCCTGGATTTTGGTTTTAAAGCTGACCCTGTAGACAGCTGATAAGTGTGACAGAGGACCAAATAGAGCAATATCAAAAAAGAAGATAGATATGCAGTTGCGAGCGCCGTAAAACCCTGTACTAAACTGAAAAAACTGAAAAGAAGATAGATGCATCACAAAGATATGAGAAAACTAAAGAGAGACAGTACCATGTGAAACAATGGCCTTTGAAGCAAATATAAGCTGAGTTCTCTGAAGATACACATCATTCAAAAACAATCAAGACCTCAACTAACCTCCCTGTCATGTTGGTAATGGTCAGTCGCCCACACCGTTGCCTGGTGAGTCTTCACCAACTTCTGCAAGTTGTATTGAGCATTGCAGGCATACGCACAACTCAAACATGTTTTTCCAACGCCTGAATCTCCCACAATAACACACTTGATGACCTCTTCAAAGCCGGTCAGACTTTGATTGACCATGGTTGGTGCTCATCCCATTGGGCAGCGCTCATAGATCATTTGAACCGCAGTTTATTTACTCACACAGTTCCACAGCTCTGTCTAGACAAAAGGAAATACAAAATGTGAGGTATACAATAATAAATATAGACACACATACACACACTCTCCCCATCTCCTTCACCTAAATATATAACAAAATGTACTTAGAAATGAAGATAACATTACATTTCTTACTGATTAACTCTAAAAATCTAACAAAATCCTCCAAAGTAACAGACACAGGAATAATAATGATGTAAAAACTGAGATACAGAAACACCATAAAAATCTCCACACAGAAATTTATAGCAGAATAATAGCTGTTTATAGATGCACAGACACACAGAAAACAGAACAAGTAGGTTCAGCCATCAAGCACACAATGAGATCTGGGATGCACTTACTTGATACTGAATACACACAGGCAAGTAAGAATAAAACAAAGTAGGTAATTTTCCCTGAGGGAGCACCTGTGTACAAGTCACAACAAAGGCATTCTCCCTGTAGGCAACAAGTGTAAACAGGTCTCACAATAGGTAAGAGAAGTCTTGTCTAAACTCTTCCTGGTCTGTATCTTTCCCCAGGCTACCCCTCCTTTCTCTGCTCCTCCATTCCCTTTCACCTACCTGCCATGAAGTACCATTCCTGGGCACACTCTTTGTCTCTACTTGACAGAGCCATGGAAAAAAAGGGGAAGGGGAGGGGTGGAAGAAGTGGGAGGTCGTGCACAGGGCCAAGTAAACTAATCTTCCTTGTCACACTAGACAAATCTACCCAGGAGAGAGACAGGTGGGGGAGGGAGGGGAGGGAGGGGAGAAGGAGAGGGAGAGGGAGGGAGAGAGAGAGAGAGAGAGAGAGAGAGAGAGAGAGAGAGAGAGAGAGAGAGACAGACAGACAGGCAGACACAGACAGAGACTGAGAGAATCAGACTGAAACAGAAAGACAAAGACTTCAGAAAGAGAGAGAGAGAGATAGAGAAACCATAAAATTGAGAGAGAAAGAGAGAGAGAGAGAGAGAGACAGAGCAACAGAGAAACACAGATAGAAGATAGGGAAAAGCAAGAGGGACAGTATGTCCTTGCCCTGATCTGTCCAGCTTAGTATCTTCAGCAAGATATAAAGGACAGAATCGCTCAAGCGGAACAAAGGGAACACTTAGGGCTATTTTGGTTACTCCAAGGTTATATCTTTATATAATCATATTATTGTTCTGCTCTGCTGACAATGAATGACTTAAAGTTATTTTTTCTCTGAAAAAGTATTGTCCAATCAAAGTTTGTTATTTGCACACCTAGATTTTGTATGGGTACACATTTTTTGTTTCTGTAAGCATGTGTAATTAGCAGACCCCAAAAGACAAAAAGCGTTAAATTTTTAAAAATACATACATATATATATATATATATATATATATATATATATGTGTGATTTTTAAAAAAAAGTTCTACATGAATGTAAGTATATTGTAGTTGTTTTAAAAAAATATTTTAAAGTCTAAGGTGACACAGTGAATGAAGAGTAACTCTTCCTGGTTCATATATATATTATATAATATATAGCAAAGAAGAAGTTATTTTCTTTTCTAGTAGTGACAGAAATCATGAAAATACAATAAAAAGCGAGGTCAAGGCCAGGAATAAACAATACTTGATATTCTGATAACATACTGGAGAGCTTGTACTCATGAAGACCACCATAGCGAAGGCATGCCTCTCCAAGGCTCCTTCAGCACACATTCCAGTTTTATCCCAGCCAGCTAGCCAAGGGAAGTACTCCCAGTTCTTAAACTCTAAGGACTTGGCATATATTAACTATGGTTCAAGAAGGTTTTTCAGTGATGAAAACGACACAATTCAGATTAAGTTCAGGGCAAAAACCTGAGCTTTGACTGTGACTTCCAAGACCGAAGGGATCTAACAATATTTAAAATTTAAGAAATTGTTAAATAGATACACTTTGAAAATTAGATTTCAAATAAATTTCAACAAAACCTGAGCAACAAAATAGAAGAGTGCATTACTGCTCATTGCACGCTTAGCTAAAACAGACATTTTAGAGTCACTCAGTTGTCTTGATATATAGTATATTTGTTGCCTACGAAGGCCATTTTTCAGCTGTCAAAACAATTTGAAAAGAATGCCTTCAAATTAAAAAAAAAAACCAATAAAAGAATTATAAACAAAATAAATATTGGATCTGCAATTTTGTGCTGTCCATATCCATTTCGACTCTTTAACTCCAACGTCAAGCCTCTGCTCCTCTACAGTTGCAAAACTTTGAAGCCAACAAAGACAGTACTGAATAAAGTCCATACTTACATCAACAGATGTATGAGGAGTATTCTAAGAATAAAGTGGCAGGATAGAATAAGAAATGAAGAGCTGTGGGAAAGTACAGGACAAAAGGATATATAGGAGTAGAAATAGAACTAAGAAAGTGGCGATGGATGGGACACACATTAAGAAAGCCCAGCGGAAACATCACAAGACAGTCACTGTAGTGGAACCCACAAGAGCACGAGGCAGGGGCAGGCCACGGAAAACCTGGAGATACAGGGAAAGGAACATGAGAAAGATGAAGCTCATTAGGAACGAGCTTGGAAGGATGGCTCAGGACAGAGATAAATAGAAGGAGCTTGTATGAGGCCTATACCCCGCCAGGGGTGAAAGGCATTGATGATGATGATATCCATTTCTTAACCTTATTTCTATCAATGTGTTTACCAAAAATGTTCAGGTGTTCATGAGGAAACAAGTATAAGATGTAAAATTCAAGATTTGAACACTGAAAAAACACAATGGTTATAAATTTTCTGACAGATTATTGTATACATCAGTAGATAATGACAATGATCATACGCAAATTATAACAATGACCTTGACATTCAAGGTGTTTACGAAAGATCAAGTTTCTTTTTTTTTTTTGGAGGGGGGAACTTTGCCAAACTCTGACACTACCAAAAAATCCATTTATAGAAAAAACTGGAACCCAAAATATAACAAACTTCATGCACTTTCAAGAATATACATGCTTTAGTTTGTAAATTAATTTGTGAATTTTTTTTTAGACAATATTATTAGGAACTGAATTATGAAGAAGAAAAAGGATCAAATCAAAAAAGAAAGAGCTTTGTAATCTTACAATAAAAGACTGTAAAACACTAGATAGGCCACTATAGGATTAAAGATTAGTCAAGTAAGCCTAATCCGCTGCGCTCGAAGAACTTAAAATGTTTTTGTTCAATAAATCACAAGAAAAATATTTCTCTAAATGTGAGGCAGCGTGGTGGAATCAGGCTGTCGTCAAAATAGTCAAAGTAAAGAAACTGGCATTTTCCCGCAGGTTTGTGAATTTTTATCAAATTTTTTGTTTTTTGCTCCACACCTTTCATGCCCTTTTAAAGAACTCATTTCTGTGTTGATTTGCCTGAAAAACATTTGTGAGGTGTGCTGACAAAACGAGTTACTTCTCGGATTTCAACCTTATGGAAATTGATTTATCAACTTTATAGGTGAAGTTTGTACAATTTGTAAGTATGAAATAGTAAAAGACACTGCAAACTTGAAGAAAATGGCGTCAATTGAAAATCCGTAAATCTGACCCCCAGTGTCGATTTTTGGCAGATATTTCCATTCTTGGATTGCGAGAAGTAACTCATTTTGTCAGCACACCTCACATTTATTGAAGGCACAAAAAATGTAAATTTTCAGTTACCACGGACTCTTAAGCTAAGGAAAAAACAAACTTTTGTCGACCATTTTCTCCGTAATTTTACATCTGAAAACAGGTGACCCCATCTCCTTCAATTGCAAATATCTCGACTTTAAATCAACATAGATGAATATTTTTTTCACCAAAAGGATGGCAAATGAACAAGCTTTAAGATGATATCAATAATTCTACATGCTCAAAAATTGACGAGAGCCTGATTCCACCACGTCATGACACAAATGTAGAGATCTATGATTCAGATGTCGTCCATGAATTTATGGTCGGGGGTAGTCGCCTGGATAGCCACGTGGCTGTGCTGTCATCTCTATAACTATCACCAACAGTTTCCTCTTAGGCTATCTGTTCCCAACATTTTATGGTGCATATCATTACATAGAGTCTGTCTTTTTGCCCCCCCACCATTCAACACCTTTGTATTCTTAACCGTAGTCGGAGAATCTTTCACAAAACAGTCACATATCATCACATTTTCTGCCAAACTGACCCCCACTTCCAAAGGAGGTCACACTATAATATCAAGGAATTGAGATAATTGCATCCCTTCCTCCTTTTGCACAGCTTCATGTAAATGCACGCTCCGTATAAACACATGCTAAAGAGCTCTTCCGAGCACCGTGCGTTTAGACGGAGGCTACTGTATGTCGAACAGCTATCCAGGAATATACCCTCCACTTGCCATTAGCAATAGCCTGTGCTGTGGTGTCAGGAAAAATATGTTCACCATATTATGTTGGCAAAAGCTCTAGAACATGCAAACTAAGTGAGTAAAGGCCAAATAAACCTTTACATTTTTAGAAAGTTAAACGTAAATGGGAAGTAGAGCCCACTCAATGTTTGGTGATATAATAAAACAGAATAAAAACAAACGTGAAAAGCAACTCAAATTATGCCCAATTTAAAAATCTGCTGCAACACCAGAGGATGAAACTTACAGCTGATATAATCAACCATCAACACTAGGTTAATTCTGTTATGAATATAAATTGGAAATCTTATCAGGTGTCAAACAGAGTAGCTACTCTAAACTTTTCAACCTATTGCAATTCTAACCCTACAATAGGCCTCTAGTAGAGACCATGCAAGTAGCTGTCAACAAACTGACAATTGTCTCATGCCACTGTTCCAGTGAGATTTAACTGTTCTTTCATTGAAGAAATTGTTAGACTTACTCGAACAAGATTTTGCTCTTGCTTGCACACCATTGGTATTCACCGGCCACACAAAAAGTTATATATTTTTTTTAGCGGAAGCCCGGCTGTAAATTTAGTTGCTCGATTTAAAACTTGCATCATGGAATTCCCCAAAAAACAACACTATTTCTGGTTTGAAAAAATACCAGACTGATGACTAGAGCTGACGTACAGTTATATAACTATGGGTTGAATTATCGGCTCCGTACATGTCAGAAATAGCATATAGAGTTATTGGAGCTTTTGTTTTTTTAATCTTTTTAGTAATTCAGGTAACCTTTTTAACAGTTCAAATCAATTTCAATTAAATGAAGTTGGATCTGAAAAAAAGCAAAGCATGATTTGCTATAAATAACTGTATTATATTGTACTTTCACTTCTGTCTTGTGCTCAGGTATTGTACAGTGTCTAGTTTTACTGTCCATTTTAATTAATTTTACATGAATATTGACTTTATGTTGTCTTTTACTATCAGTTTTAAAAAAAATATTGGAGGGTTTTAATTGAATCATATATTATTACACTAAGCCTAAAAATTGTCTGATATTTTGCCCTTTTGATGAAATTGGGAGGATGGGGGTGATTGAGGCTGATTTGCGACTGTGTCAGCCTTAGTGGCCATAGACTGCCATAGTTATAAATATATATATAAGTTAAGCATATTAAAAAATAAAGCCCTGTGACCCTCCAAAACAGTGCATCTGAGTACGGGAGTGAAAACAAAAATTTATCACTGAAACAATAGAAGTAAATTGTGAACAAAGCACTTGACTTGTAAAAAGAATAACGGACACGGTACAGGGTAACCAGGCACCTTGTCTCATTATCTACATACACGGTAACCGGGCACCTTGTCTCACCTAGTCTCAGCATCTACGTACACAACCACAAACATTAATAAATAAAGGCATGCATCCACCTATCCGAAGATTGGCTGTTTTAACCCTAAACGTGTGTAATAGTAATTCAAGAAAAAGTACAGGACATTGCATATTAAATTTTGGAATCACATACAAGGGGCTTGCCCGAGTCAGTATTCAGTTTTGGTGGGGACACGCTCTAACATAACACATTTGTATTTTTAAAAAAGATAGGAACAACATCAAATTAAATGACATTACGATATGTAAACACAAAAAATAGAAACACAACATATAGATATATATATATCAGAACAATAACAAGAAAAAAAATTTAACACACAAATTAAAACACAACAAAGAGGGAAAAATAAAAGAGAAACAGCACTATAAATACATGTAGTACTAGTAGGCCTAGGTAATGTAATTTTTGTTTACATTCGTAACATGAAAATAACAAATCAACGAGCTGTCAACAAGTGAGAAAAAGGTTGGTTTTTTTGGGGGGGGGCAGGATTTTTTATTCCACCGCGATGAGTTTTTTTTGTGGGGAAAAATGCAAAAATTGTGGCTGGTATATTTATATATATGCGTATGCGTACCACAAAAAATGCCAAAAAAATCGTGGCCGCGACAAATGCAGACTAGATCATTCTAGAATCTCCTGGCCGTCTGGAGCTTGCGAGCATGATGGGGACATTCTAAGAGTCAAGAGACAATTGAAACATCGTCAATACCCCCCCCCCCAAAAAAACAACAACAAAAAACAACAACAAAAAACAAAAAAAACCAACAACAAACAAACACCAAAAACAAAACAACAACAAAAACCACACAACAAACACGACTTGGTAGGACTTTTTATAGCCTAACAAGATTGAAAAATGACAAAAGGAACAAAAACAACCAACAAAATTGAATAGATTCTAGACCTAGATTTATCTGTGTACACATGTGACATGACATATATGTAAGCCTAGCATATTTCTTGGAACATAAAAACAAAACAATCAACCCCTCAATTCTCAAACTCAATCAAAAGAAACAGCTGACCTCAATAAAAACAAAAAAAAGCACAAATAAAAATACGCTATTTTATTAATTTCATCACTAAAAAACCTTTCAGCGGTGAACAGCAGTCATTGGCCTAAGGCTTAAAAATTCTTATCTGTGAAACGGTTTTTTCGTTAGTTCTCTCAGTCCACAACGTCCAATGATTCTCAATGAAAGAAACAGAAGCCATCAGGGCTAGGCCTAATTCACCTGGTTCTCTCCCAACAAGCGTAAAGCAGTTTGTCAACAAGCATTCGCGAAAATTACTTTCCAGGTACGCGAAAGCTTTTCATCTTTAAAGAAATTGGAAAATGGACAGAGAGTTTACCATATAATGCAATGTTTTGTTGCTCATCATGCTACTTTATGTTTACCTTGACGTTTTGAGGATTTGAAGTAGTAACTATGAGTTTTTAATATGTAAAAAGTTACAGCTTATTGTCGTGTAAAGGGCTGGGGGAAATAGACCTAATTGGCATAAAAGCTTTTCTGTGTATCTTCCTTGTGTAATTTATTTGTGTACACACATACTCGTGACGTCGTTAGCATGTTTTTTTTATACCACTTCCGGGTCGGGCGTTCGTAAATGTTACTCCTACCAAACTCCTCGAATAGGAAGTGCGGGGTACTTACAAGGAAGTCATGGCTGTGGATTTAAAGAAGAATAAAGATTCCCTTTTCAAGGCATACGAACAAGTCTTTGATGATAAAGACGACACTGACTGGTATGGCCTAGCTAATGATTGTAAATAAACTTGTTTTGTCTAATAGCCCTAGTGTTTATAATAATAAGACATGCACAACAAATAACCGGCACCTTGCCACACCTCCAAATTACGACTCCGACGACTCTGCTAGACTTCTAAGTTCTAAGGTTTGGTAAACTTTCCTTGTTTACTTTGATGTTCCCCAATGTGCTGACTGTGTCCAATGATTTTGACATAGATCTATATATAGAGTCTCATTTTCCGGATAGGCCTATCTGTCTTCTGTTGAGTATTGCTGATGACACTGATGTTTTTTAGCTTAGGGCTTAGGAGGGCTTAGCAGTCTGAAAAAGGCCACCTCTATTCTCACCCGGAGTGAGAATAGTGCAGGCGAGTCTTGTGGCTATTCTCACCCGGTGCGCGTTCACCCTAAACCATAGAATTCTACACTGTGAGGAAAAAATGTAGAATTCTGTGCTGTGAACAAACGTTCCATTTCAACTGTAGCCTACTAAAAGCGTACAATTTTGTCTGTACTGTGGGCAGTGGACAGAGAGAGAGAAAGAGAGAGAGGAGTAGCGCGAGAATTTCGGGGCAAAACAAAATGGCGACCCGCGTAGTTCGGCTCGATTCGAAAAGTTAAATAGCCGTAGCATCTTTGTAGACAACCAAATTAATTTACTTTTGTGTTTTAACATCATTTTTTAACTTTGTTTTGGTCAATTTGATCGTCCACACCGATAGACAGTATTCAGAAAGAGACAGAGAGAGAAAGAAGAGGGGAAGAGTTGATCTTGCGAGAACTTCCGGGCGGGTGAGAATAGCCACTTTCTCTGAAAAATGGCTGCTCAGAATTTGTTTATCCAAATCAACTTTAGTTTAGACTTAGATTTGATCTAGCTAGATCTAGATCTAGATCTAGATATTAGTATCAGATCTAGATCTAGACACAAATTCAAAAAACATTTTCTTTTCTTCACCTTGGGGAGGGCCTTCTACTTAAGAATCTGGTTCCCGTTTGAGGATAATAGTTTTGACTCCTATGACAATTACTTCTGGTTCTAAACGATTACTTTTTGATGTGCGTGCTGATATCATGGAGAGATAACCTATCAAACCTAATTGAAAAACATCAAATTATGGTCACATTCATTCCGGGGGGCATGCCCCCCTCAAACCCCCCCTCCATGTTTTTGTTAGGTCAGAGTCAGGGGGGCAAGACCCCCCTTGCCTTGTTAAAAGCAAGTACAATTTTATTGCTCAATTTGTAGGCTAGATCTACTGATAGAACATCGATAATATCTAAATCAGTATCGATATCCAGTACTCTGTGTGGATGATGCCAAGTCTAAACAGATCGGACCCAGATTCTAAAGTTGTACGTCCAACTTGGAAATTTCTATCTCAATATAGACTAGATCTAGATCTATGTCAATTTTACCTTTTAAAATGGCCATGAGTTGGATGTTATGTTATCTATAATTGCTACCTCAATGATACTGACACTGAGTGTGATGGAAAAATTCTGCATGCTTCGCCCTTTACGATTGTGGACCGTAATATGAAAAAGCTGAGAGCCAACAATTCATAGAATCATATTGAGGGTACTCATGACATAGATCTAGTAATAACAAGTGACATTTTAAAATCTCAATGACACTGACACTGAGTGTGATGGAAAAATTCTGCATGCTTCGCCCTTTACGATTATGGACCATAATATGAAAAAGCTGAGAGCCAACAATTCATAGAATCATATTGAGGGTACTCATGACTTAGATCTAGTAATAACAAGTGACATTTTAAAATCTAATAGTGCAAATTCTCACTCACTCAACAGCAATTTATGTGCTGTACAGTCTATAGGGCCTATTATTACCACAGTAGACCAGATTAAATAGCATTCTGAATCAGTCTCAACATCTTGGGAAGCATTTGAAGCATACACTATACACAGTACAGTACGCAGGCTGCCATTTTATTGACGCTAAAACTAAAACCAGTAACAAACTAACTTCTAGACTGTGGAAGCCACCACATCCTTCGAAGTCGTTGCTCTTTTTTGCAAGACCAATTAAAAAAAACCAAGACTTGATTTTTTATAAAAGCCTAAATAAAAAAACGAAATTGAGTGATGACCGAGCTTAATTTTAATTTTCATACTTTGCCGTTTTATGACTTTGTTTGAACCCCAGTTCTTGTCTTTTCAAATAAGTAGTGATTATGACTTTATAAAAAGTCTATTTTTACCATCTGTTTACTGTTATACAAGGGCAAAATTAGGCTGGGATATTTAGGCTTGAGAAGTAGAGGTTTTTAGGTAAATGAGCATATAAAATTATCATACTTATATTGTGTTTTTTTTGTTTTTTTCCCCCGTGTCCTGATTTTGGTGCCCGTTTTTGTTGGTTACATAAAAAGAAAGTAATGGTGCAGATTGTTATATGAAAGGGGAATTGTTGAGTCGGTAATGATGATGATGATGATGATAATGCTGCTGATGATGATGATGTTGTTGGCGATGGTGACGGTAATGGTAATTGTGATAGTGAGCATGAGGATGATTATTTATGTTGGCGATGATGATGTTCCTATGTAGGAAATGACATGCGTGTTAGTCTTAGTGTTAAGTTTGTTTGGTGCTTACTCTAGATCCCCGCCAGGCTGTCCTGGGGGGCAGGACACAACCCTCATTCCCAACTCCTCGCATAGAGTAACCAAAAATTTGGAAATAATTCGTCATCTTCATCCCTAGCATTTAATAAAAGTAGGCCGAAAAATCACATGGGGGCCGCTTCTAAGTGATGACATTGTTAGTGTGTTTGTTACCCTACGTCTATGCTATCATATTTTCAAAACAGTGAAAGGAATGTGGCCAATAATCTTCGTAAAAATTAACTTTCATAGTCAAAGCAGACTAACTTGTGTGCTTACAGGTTATCGTTATCGTCGTTCGCAACCGGTCCCGAGGCACTTCTGTGGTCGTCGGAGCATGTAAAAAGCCTGAAAAACCATGCCTAGACGACCAGAGAATTACAGGATTGCCTCTTCCTAAAGAGTGACATACTTATATTGTTATATATCTGAATAAAACACATGTCTCATTGAACTCTCTTAACACTGCCTCCATAACTTAGACTGTTCAGTAATGCATACTTCTGCTTCCAGCATATAAATTACATGATTTAGAACTCTTAAAAAGGCTGGATCAGATGTTCCAGTTACAAGGACAGTTAGTCAATCCCCGACCTCTCCCCTCCCCCCCCCCCTGTTTTCTTCCTCCCCATATTCCTTTGAATGTCTGTTAGTAGACTAATTACTGTGGCCTTATCATTTCTGTGTTGTAAACAGAGTAAACAGTTCTAACTGCTTTTTTTCCTCCAGGGCTTTGTATGGATATGAAGGGCAAACTCCAGTTTTGAAACTTGTTGGTACAGGGGGTGAGTACTGAAATGATTGCTGTTCCTATTCTTTTCCAACATATTGATTGTTATTTCTTACTTTATTTATTATCTACACCTCTGCTGTTGCAGTTGACAGCCTGCTCTTCATTCTCTGATATGTAGTGGCCAGTGCAACATGTAGCATTATATAGCTGATTAAGCTAGAAAGTAAAAATAAAATCAATTGAAGTATGCAGAGCCATGTCATACTCTTTTTGTTTGATTATAATTCTTTTATTGTAAAAACATTTGTGTAAAAAAAATTTTTTTTTTTTTCACTTTCATCAGAAATTATTTTTGTGTCTCGTTTTAAAGATGGAGGCATCGAAGAAATGGCTGAGGACCTCAGCAGTGGAAAAATGATGTATGCATACTGCAGAGTGACAGACCCAAATACTTCCTTGCCGAAATATGTGCTCATTCATTGGGTGAGTACTAATACCAAGTTTTAAAAGTGTGAAGCATCAGTTGATGATTCTTCTGTAACTTTGTATTATTTATGTTGTATACAGTGGACTCGAAAAACATGATTTCATTGTATTAGTATTAGATTGTTAAGAGATATCATAATGCCTTGGTAGAATAGGCATTGCTCTGCTCTCTTTGTCTTAGTGGAAGTTTACTCTTTGTATACCTGACACAATTTATTGTGGGAACTTTTCCTGCTTCATTCAGTCTCATTCATATTTAAGTGTACTATCTCGAGTTTCCTAAGGTATGTGTGTATTGTTTGAAACATTTAATAGATTCTACAGTAAAGAAGCATCATGTGTGTAAAAAGTATTAGTATTTAGAATATTAATTTACAATTGTAGCAATTATCTGTTTGTATTTTAAGTCCAAGGTCCTGTTAAATGGCAAAATAATTTATCATAGTAACGGAGAAGCCATATTTAGGTTATTTTTGTATTGTTTTGTTTTACCTTCATATCCAGCAGGCTCTTCTTTTTTACCAACAGATTGATCAACATTTTGATTGTTATTTTTATATTTAATGATAAAGAATGTAACCCATGAAATATGACACAGTTTTTGCAACTTTTGTCCCCAGACTGGTGAGAGTGTCCCTGAAAACTTGAAATTGAAGTATACATCCCACTTGCGAGATGTCCAAGCATTCTTGAGAGTAAGTTGGTTACCGTAACAATCATCATCATCAATGCCTTTCACCCCTGGCAGGGTATAGGCCACATACAAGCTCCTTCCATTTATCTCTGTCCTGAGCCATCCTTCCAAGCTTGTTCCAAGTGAGCTTCATTTCATTTCTCTCATGTCCCTTTCCACGCATCACCGTAACAATAGGTATAAGTTTATTGATATCTGCTGCCTTTTGGTTGAAGGTTGAATAGATGTAGGAGGGATCAATTTATTAATTTTTTATTTTGTTTCTTCTTGGTTCCATCATCATGTATATTGAGGAGTACTTGCCACTACTGCTCTGAGTGGAAGGGTAACACTCTCCCCCCCCACCCACCAACAGACATTGATAATATATTGATAAGTTGAACTTGGTAAATTTCAGTAGTTGTTTTCACTTTCTTTGAAATATGTGGCTGCAGCTTTTGATTTTTAAAGAAGAGAATGATGAGATTGGTTGTGTAAGTAATAAATTGGAGTCTGAGCTAAGGGAAGTATGTACTACATTCTCACCTTTTTAAAAAGCAAGAACACATAACAGTTTTATACTAATTATAGCAGTATTTACTACTCTCTAGGAGTTTCATACCCTTTAGTGTTGGAATGATGCCCATGAACGTCTATATACTATACCCTTATGTGATTTACTTTGGTATGTGTGTCACATCGTGGTGAAATCAGGTGCTTGTCAAAATAATGAAATTGAACAAATTGACATCTTTCCGCCCCAAGCGCAGTTTTTAATACTTTTTTATTTTTAGCTCAACACCTGTTATGTCCGTGTAAGGACAGATTTCTGGTAAGATTTTACTTAAAAGCATTGATCCAAGGCACAAAAAGCGTACATTTTCTGTTTCCATGTACACTCAAGCTTTGCAAGTCACTAAACTACGGCAGACATTTTCTGGCTAATTTTACCTCTAACACCAGGCGACCCCCACTTCTTTCAATCGCAAATGTCTTGACTTCTTTTCAAGACAGATAGGTACTTTTTTTCACCAAAAGCAAGATAGATAAACAAGCTTTAGGATTATACCAATAATTCCATATGCTCCGAAATTGACGAGCACTTGATTCCACCACATTATGACACATGAACTCTCTGAAAGATTGCTCCATTGATGTGGATTAGTGGAAAAACCCTGTGTCTCGACTGATCATAGGGGTGTAAAGCTGTGATGTGTGGCAGTAAGGCTTTTGAGGAACACGCACATATATATATATATATATATATATATATATATAATATTATATATATCTGTCTGTGTGTCAGTGAGTGTCAGTGATTGACTGATTGAATGTGAGAGAGAGAGAGAGAGAGAGAGAGAGAGAGAGAGAGAGAGAGATCTTTGCTTTCATTCTTTTCTACTTCTTTTACTCTAACCACCAGGCCAAGTGTACTTCACCTTTAACATGACCTTACTTTGTCTATTAGAGCATAATTACAGTCATGCAAAAATGAAATAGTACAATAAGATATACATTGTATTTGTTTTATTATTTTACAGAAACTTTTGGCTGTCTTCTTTTAAACCATCCTGCAATGTAAGATGTTCCTTCTAATTCAATGTGCAGGGTATTCACATCACAGTGCCTGCTCGCTGTGAAGAGGACATTGATGTTGATGACATCATGAAGAGAGTGGCCAAATCATCTGGGGCAAACTACAGTTTCCACAAAGAGAAGGCCAGGCCTCAGCAAGCTCCAGATCTAGTGGTGAGTAGTTTGTAGTTTATTGACTCAGATCTGATATGTTCATAGCACGGATATAGATATCGCAAGGGAGATGTTGACATGGTAGCTTTAACAGTGATCCTTAGAAAAAAGACTTTGGGGTTGGTAAAAGTTAATTTTTTCTCCTTTTTGTCCTCTTCCTCCTCCTCCAACTCTTTCACCTCCTCCTCCTCCAACTCTTTCACCTCCTCCTCCTTGTTATTCTTCTTAGTTGTTGTCCCTCTTATCACAAGGATAGACAAGTATGTTATTCAGGATTAATCATAAAGCCACATTAAGACATGTTTCTTTAATCTATAAATGGTAAGGTTAACTAAAAGTGTTCTACATTGTTCCTATATATAGGTTACCGATTCAACTGAATACTTTTTCATACTTGAAAGAAAGAGTTGTTGTGAAACATTTTCGTGTTAAAGCTTTGAAACTCTTTGTCTACAGGGTACTGATTACAAACGAATCATTCCTACCAGGGAGATCAACATGAACAATAGAGACCAGTTCTGGGCTCAGGCAGAGGTTTGTCACTTATAATTCTTTGCTTTGTTTTTCTTTTTTACCCTGATGGAGAATTTGTTAATGTTTTGTCTCTAATTTTAGTAATTGAGATTTTCTAGCTTGAATAGACATTATGGTATGGTAGACATAACTTAAATGTGCTTGATATATTGTTTGCATAGTGTGCTAAAGAGATCTATCTACTTAACATGTTTTTACTTGGTTCTTCTCCTTCTTCGTGGTGTAGATTACTTTTTACTTTTACGTTAAGGCATTATCCTGATTAGTTTGTCTGCTGCTTTCAGTCCTTTAGTAACAGCACCTTTCAGGACTGGTTGTCTTACTCATCTGGCCTTAACCCTTTGAGCACCAGTGGAGCGTAAAATTGCCCATATACCTAGCCACTGGTACAGCAGTGGGCAAGACCCTCTCCCCAAACCAGCTCGCCTGTGACAAAACGCGCACTTTACTACACAGGAATTTATTAATAATTTTGAAGTTCTTTCTAAATTAGATGCTGGTAATGACGAGGACTACTCTGAGTGGGATATAATGGAATGAGATCTCACCATCATATGAATATATATTCGTAATATTTGCTCAGGAGTTCAGGCAGAGAGGCATGGTAGCTTCAGGAGATCAGGGCTCAAAGGGTTAAAGGGTATAATTTATGATTGCTTTTGGTAACTCTTTTTGCATGTTATGTCATTTTGTGAGAGAGTGTTATGTAAGAAAACACTATCAGTTTAATACCATTTTTGCTGTGTCTGGGCATTTTTATTGACAACACTATTTTGTTATTGAATGTCAGTTTAGAGGCTAGTCGTTGATGGGTGCTCAAATGTATTTAATCTTTCCCCCTCTTTTTATGATCAAGCTGTTATTACAGTCTACCATTGATGCCTGTACGACAGATTTATGTTGTAAATCCTAGCTGAAGAAATCTTGTTTCAGAAAGATGAAATTTCAAGACAGCAAGCAGAAAAATCGAGATCTGATGCTGAAAGGAAACAGTTAGAGGAAGAGAGGAAAGAAAGAGAGGTAAGTACTTCAAAAGTAATTGCTGCAGTTTTTCTCTGAAAGGTTGGACATTCAAAGCGAATATATAATCTTCCTGCTTTGAGAATACTCATGTAGGTTCTCAGTTTTTTTTGGTCTAGTACTATTCTATTTGGGAGCTTCCCTGCTCCTTTGCTTATCAGGCCCAGAGAGTGCTCCCAATCAAACTACTAAACAATTGAAGAGAACCTGCAAGTGTCATTTAGTGTCAATGAATCAAGGAGTGAAAGCTTGGGCATAATGTGATCAGTAGCAACAGCAACAATATTATCATTGTCCCTTGTTATTCTGACTCTTGAAGATGGAAAGCCAAATGTTTGAGAAGTGTAATGCCTTATTTTTCCTTTTTGGTTGTACTTGTGTGTATTTTTGTTTCTGATTGTTTTGAACAAATAAGACTCAGCTGACCTAGGCTGTGCAATTCTGTTCAACCTGTGGCCTGAAGACTTGTGTTACTCCATTCAACAAAGGTTGATAGTGTTGTCTTATGTGTGGGAAAGATGGTTATGATCCTTTTGCTACAGATTTATTTTAACAACTAAAGCCTATGGCAATTGTAGAAAGGAAAATTCCTTATTTACTTGTGCATGTAGCCATGTTGTTCAGTAGGCGATAGCAGTTGGATTTTTTATAAAGTTTGCTAATTACCATGTGATAAGTTGATATGGTAGATGAATTCTTATTTGTGTGTGCTAGGTTCTTTCCTCTAAAGTTTTAGCCTGAGACTGCAGTTGTTTTGTTCTTTAAAGCTTTTTCATTAACGATATTTTCAAAATATATTATCTATCATATGCCTGTGTGTGTCAGCCTTTGAATGTTATAAATTGAAGCAGCTATGTCGCGGAAATTTCAGGTGACTGAGGAAGCAAAACCCCAAGAAGCAAGTCCAGAGGTGGAAGCCTTAACTTTGAATGCCCTTCCACCTTCCCACATCCTTGCCATGTTTTTAGTTTGTTTGAACGAGAAAAAAAATGTTTTTGTGTCCATGCTTCAACCCTCCTCAAATACAGCTTATAATGTTTTTTTTTTATCAACAATGTCAAAAGCTTATATTTTGTGGATGATAAAAGTATACAGACCCACATTTCAGTCCTTATTATACCCAAGTCTCACATCTTGCCCTTCACCAAACCCCCTATTCCTCTCCTTCCCCACATTGGATGCCTTGCTTGTTTGAAGTTTGTGTGTAAATTTCTTGATCATTCCCTATCAGTTGTCAGCACATTCATCATGGTTATCTGTTTGTATCTGCTGTTGTAATCAGACAAGAGAAACAAAAGAACGTGAGAAGCGCATTTCAGAGCACATGAGGGACGTGGGCAAACAGCGACAAGCCGAGAAAAAAGCTGCTGAACAGAATAAAGAAATGGAGAAACAAAAATGGGTAAGAAACTCGTGCGTGGTTTTTAGTTTTTTTGTGTGAAAGTGGTGTGGAATGTTTGTCAATGTTTTCAGTAATTCCATTGTTGAACTGTGTTGGGTAGCCGAGAGAGATCATTTGTCTTCTTGTGTCTTGAGTACTCTGTGTCTTCCTGATTAACACATAGTGACAAAGTGTATCATTATTTTATTGACTTTTCATCAGTTGTGTAATGTGTACTCAGATGTTGGTTGACATATTTTGCTAGCATTTAATTTGTGACTGTCTTAATGTTGTGACTGTTGCAAGCGCCTTTAAACCTCTTCTAAAACAAACAAAAAAACCCAATGTTGTGACTTCTTGAGTTTACCCCAAGAATCCTGTTGGAAGGTTATTTCATAAACTGGCCAATAAGTTTATGTGTATGTGTCAACGTTTTTTGATAGTTTCATTACATGGGGTTTAAATTAGACCGAGAAGCTGTACAAAATTTAGCTTTTGTGATTAATTGATTTTTACTGAAAGCAAACTTCTTTTTTTCTCCAGTATCTTCTTGAGCTGCTGAGCATTTCAGATCCACTTTTTTTTCACTCTTTGCAATACATGTTTGGAAGAGTATAGTTCACACTCTGGGTGACATCTCAGGTTATTGTTTTGAGTTGCAGGCATATATGTCTGTCTGTTCCCTTGTTTTCCTTTTCCCCAATCATTGTTGAGTGCATCCCATCCTTTAAACTTCATGGAAGTGTGAACCTGTCAACTATGTCTTCAGTGGTCCATGCTCATGCCAATCTTGCACCTGTCCAACAGTTTCACATCTATTTTTCATTGTGTGTTTGCCATTGTTCCCAGACTCCCTCTTTTGTGTTCATACAAGAAACAATAGTGACCAAATAATGACTTTGTATTACAAGAAGTTTTCAAAGAAATTTGTATTAGAATTAGTTGAGAAATTGAAATAAATTCACTTCTAGAGTGGCCATTGCCAGTGTGGGGCTAGGGACTTTTTTTTGTTCAGCCCAACACAACTGATAATTTGCCATTAACATTCTACATAGGATTTCTTTGTGATTCAAATTATTTTTATTTAGCATAAAATGTTCCTTGTCAGCTCTTTTAAATATTAATCCTGTTAGAAAATATATCAAGTCTAAAATCATTTTCTTTCACATCAAGTAAATTGAGGTGCTTATTATAACAGAGTGTATAGGTACTGACTGTGCAAATCCGATAATTATATAACTTAAGTTTTAATAATACATTAAATGTTATTTTTTCAGGAGCATGTAATACTTTCTGTCCTCTGGTCATCCTTTATCTCACCCTACCCATCCCTGTTTGTCTGTTACTGTCTGTGTTTATAATTGTGTTACACCATGTTGCAAGTTTCAATTTAGAAGCAATTGAATATTTTGTCACAAAGATGAAGCTGTTGGAACATTTATTCTGTCAAGTAGTGCTGATAAAATTTACACTTAATATTTCATCTAGACTGAATACTGATAATCTAGCGAATAAGAGGATGCTTTATTGTGTATTTCGGTAAACTTAAACAGTGCTCTTATAAGATTAGAAATATATTTCAAATGCTCCCTCTTTATAATAGTTCGTCCATCATGAAGTGATGATTACCTTTAACATCCAAGGAGCTAGAGAAGTTTTAGACCTTGAGTAGCTAGCATTGTAAAGAGAGAAAATTAAAGATTCCACAGATATCAGCCCTTTTTCCTTTGCTAAAGTGGTGCACTTAACTGCCTAAAGATGTGGTTAATTGATTAATCCTTCTTACGGCTTCACTTGAGACCTTCAAGTGCTATTCTTTTTATGAAGTATTTTCCTCAAACAGAACACTTGTGGCCGGCCAGTGTCAATGTCAGAATTTGACTGTCTTGATTTTGTTTGTTTCTCTGTCTGTCTCTGCTTTACAAACACTTTCTCTAAAACCTTGCTGCCTCATGTCCTGGCTTTATGCCACTGTGATCAGTCAAGAAAGGCTTCTCATTACTCTTTACTTAAGCTCTCTCTGTCTTTACTAGTTGTAAAATGTGAAGAATGTACACAGTTGTGGGTGAGATAAATGATAGAATGAATGGCCTTTTTGATGTACTTGTATTAGGTGGTTGTTTGACGCTTTGGGGGAAAAAATAATTGTCCTGTTAATAAGATGATGATTTAATGGATTTTACTCATAGATTTCCATAGACACCTAAAGAAATGTTGTTTATAAACTATTGTTTTATTAAAAAAATGTAGCATTATGTGTACTAGAATAGAATCTGTGTTTTAAATGCTTATGTTGTTCACAAAAAAGGACCAAAGCTGTGTGTTAATCATCATTTTACAAACACTTCAATATTTTTTAATGAAAAATACATATTTCTCTCAGGGTAGAGGTGAATGTATTTCAAAGTGACTGACAAGTGATAGCAACAGGTAGCGGGAGGAAATGTAACTTTGTTTTAATGTTATATTTCACATTGTGTAAAGCACCGGACATCTCTTTTGAACTGACTTGACTTTTTAAGAATTCCATTTTGTTACCACAGTTATAACTACAGATATGTGTAAAATGTATCATAGTCACTTTGTTTTTCGAGGTGGGAGTATCATGGAATTTTTGTTCACTGGATTCATTGAGATTATATTTTTATTAATGGTTTTGATTTCAGCTGGCTTTTTTTAGCACAGAATTGTCGGTAATTTTGTTAAATCAACCTAACTGTTAGTTGTAATCCCACAGTGAAAATGTATAACAATGCTGTTGCAATGATGTCTTCACGTGTGTTTCCACAGTGATTAATTAGAGTGCACTACTGACCGGTCCATCTAACTTTTGTTTTCTGGAGTAAAATCAGTTTGTTATCTTTTTAAAACACTGTCATTCTGACTGTGTGCTTCTCTTTCGCTCAGTTTGTCAAAAGATTAGGTTAACCTTGAATTAATGAGCAGATGATAATGTAAGTGAAAAGTATTATTGAAGCAGGTCATAAGATTGATGCTGAATTGAAACTGAAAAGATGTGAAGACCCATGCTGTAGATGAGTTGTCCACTCCTCTGATCTTCTCCAGGAGACTGGCACCTGTACTGTACTGCGGCATACAAAGTGCTGCACTCTATTTCTAACTGTGTCCAGTTGCATACTGTGTCTTATTGCCTTTTGCTGCTAATAATGGTTTCCTCCATATCCCCTCCTTGCCTCACTAGGCTCAAATTCAGAAGGAATCCAGCATAGATGAAGAGGAACGGGGTCATCGCAGTGACCAGATGAGAAAAGAAAGAGCTGCAGTGAGTCTGTCTTCTCCCCAGCTATCCTGCTTATCTTTGATCTAGAATGTTTGCTCGACATAATATCTGAAGAAATTACTGTCTTGTGTTTTAAGTGCAGAATTGTAATTAAAGAAGGGTTGAAAAAAAGATAGGTAATCTTATCTGTGCTAATATACACTGTTTTATGCTTTGTGTGTTTCACAAGATTGAGTTGCACGTGTGCTATAAAACGTTGAGATAAATCCTACTACTTCACTTGTGACTTGTGTTGCTTTCCAAGAAATTTACCTCACTAAATTAGAATGCACTCGTTTTTCTCTATTTATCATTGGTGCACACATTTTAACTTTAACTGCTCTTTTTCTCAGTTCTTTGTCATAGTTGAAACAATTGAGTCTAAGCATTCATCATGTCATATACAGGAGGCAGCTCAGTTGGTGTCAAAAAGCAGCAGCAGTGCCAGAGATTTCTTTAAGCAGAAGTCTGTGGAACGTCCAGAATCTGCCGCCAAGAGAGGCCCTCCTCCTCCCAGGTACTGCCGGGACCGATTGAAGGTTTAGCTGACAATAGTTTGACTTTATTTTGTATGATGGTTGCAAACGATTGAAGGTGTCTTGGTTTCTTGGTCCCTCCTTTTACGGACTTAGGAGAGATGTCAAATTAAACAGACTATAGTTATACTAGACTTTTAAAGAAAGCAAACAGAAAATAAATCTTATTCCCTCAAGGCTGTGGTCAACTATTATTCCTCTTTTAACCGTCTATAATGGTAATTATGGCATGTTTGAACTACAGGTCATTTGATGTTGACAAAAATCTTTAATATTTTTTCTCCAAAAGTGGTTAGCAAATCATCAGATGTATACTGAACTAGCTGCCTCCAGTAAACTTTTAACATTGATTACAAGTCTTTACGATGCTCAGCCCCCCCCCCCCCTCCCTCTTTGTCAACATATTATTTTCTTATAACATTTTTTTGGGTGTTCTAGGGTCTGCTGGGGGAGTTGCCTCGATTGTAAATGGCACAGAGTTTGCTGTTGAGCAGGGTGTGCACAAAACAAATGCTATTTATTATTAACATAGTCTTGTGTTGATCCAGGAAACTCCAGCACAGTTTTGGAGCTGCCAGCAGTCAGCCAGAGCCCCAAGCCCCCAAACAGCCCATCCAGCTGCCCAGAGAGGAGGCACCACCCTCCAAACCTGCCAGGCAACCAGAACCACAACCCGAACCCGAACCAGAGCCTGAGATGGTGAGTGGAGACTCAAGAGCATTATTGAAATCATGTAAATTTAACACTTCATATGGTTGATCTTGTTCTAGTGTCAGGTTATTTTTTTCTCTTCTTCATATTGTCAGTGATTCTGTGGTTTGTGTCTGTTCCTGGTGAAACCTGGCCTGTAATGTGCTGACTCTTTTGCAGAGGAAAGAACGTAATGAAATAATTTCATACTGGATATAGGATGATAAACTGAAGCTGAAGTAATAGTTCACTGTTCTTTTTTACCTCGACTCAAACTTGTCTTTGTGTGGGTGGTTGGCGGGTGCTCTGGTGTGGTTTGCTTTTTCTTTCCTATCAAACATCTATCGTCTTTATCTCCCCTTCTTCTTTTTTATGTTTGTTACTCTCTTGTAACACCTCAAATCTTCTGGCGCTCATATGACCTTATGCAGTTGCGAGCACAGTAAAACCTACTAAAACAAAATCTTCTCTAAAATTTTCTCCTTTCACATCCTGTCCTGCTCTCTAACAATGTTCTGTCACCTGCTTTCGTATCCACTTTCTGCCCCCACCCCTCACCTCTTTTGCCCCCCTTCTCTAGGCTCCTGACTCTCTCTGCCGCCTTTCTACTGCTACTCCTTGGCTCCTTCTTACTGCTGTCTTTCAGCCACACCCCTGATCATATGGTAGGTAAGCTCTACACATAGCTTTTTCGAACAAGGGCAAAAAATCTCGGAGGTCCAGTGTGCAAGTTGTGCACTTTAAAGATCCTTTGGTGGTCAAAAATCGATAAGAGTAGGCTCCAGCCGCCACCCGGGCAAAATAAAAAGTTTCCTACTAACTGAAAATGTTTAACATGTCCTGCATGCTCATATGACCTTATGCAGTTGCAAACACCGTAAAACACTTACCCCCCAAAAAGTGCTTAGTGTCTGGGATTCGAACCAGGTCCGTCCGCTCCGTAGTCCCACAGTGAGAGGTGTGCTAGCTAGGGATGGGTGAAGAAATGGAAAAAGTTCATCATGTTTTCTTCGTCCCTCCAGGTTCCCGAGCCGGAGCCAGAACCAGAACCAGAGCCCGTGCCTGCTGCTGAGCCAGCCCCATTGTCCCCGACATCCCCGACGTCCCCCGTGACCCGAGACCTGCTCCGACAGGGCCTGCCGCAGAGAAACGACTCTGACGCTGAGGAAGAGGGCCAGGACTGGGACGGTCAGTGCTGGATACGTACTTGTGGATATCAGTAATGGATGGACAGTAGTGGATATCAGCTGTGGATAGATGGATGGATAGTCGTGGATATCAGTCATAGATCAATACGATAGATATCAGTAATGGATGGATCGTAATGGATATCAGTATTTGATGGATTGTCAAGAACATTAGTCATGGATGGATACTTCTGGGTATCGATGGCACAGGGATTGTAATCGATGTCAATGGTAGATGTATGTAGGCTCTGGCAAATGTCAAGGTGTTGATCCTGGGATGGAATGGCAGATGTTATCCTTGATTCTGACCCAGAAGCTCATTGTATTAGTAATAGTAGCAAGTTCTTGGTTCATTAGGTCAAATCTACTCTAATTTTAGTAAAGGGTGTTCAGGCATGCTGTTATCTAATTTAAAAAGTCAGTGATAATCGTGAAATATATCGTTTTTCAAAACTAAGCTTAGAAACATATCTTACTTCTTTTCTTTCTTTTCTTTTTTTTTTTTAAACCAGAGCCATCAACAGAAGATTACACATTCCGGGAAAACCGTGTTCCCTCTTTCCATGAGGACTACTCTGCAGAGCAGCAGAGTGCAGAGAGCCAGTCCCATCGCATAAGCAGCACACAGCACTTTGTGGAGGAGGAGCAGGTGGAAGAGGAGGAGGAGGCAGCGGCCCCACCCCCCCAAGTCACAGCAGACCAGGGACTTTGTGCTCGCGCCTTGTACGACTACCAAGCAGGTGAGGAAACCAAAAATTAGTTAATTCTGTTTTATACTTGCTTGTGCTACGTATTTGCCGAAGTTACTTTATTTTCACGAATAGCATTAATACCCAAGGTGCATAAAGAAGTTTCGATGTCATCGTTCTGTTACGTGATACTTGTTCTGTTCTTTGCAAGAAAAGATTAAGTCAAAATAAGTATAAATATCCTTTTTTTTTTACAGTATACAGTGCGTGAAAGAGTGATATTACTTTCTGTGGAATAAATAAAAACATATAGGTTTTTTTTCTTGCCTTGCAGGCAGTATTATGCTGTTTCTGAAGTTAGACATATACTCATGAGAATCTACTATAGTTTGGATAGGGGTAAATTTTGAAGTTTTCTGAGACAGGCTGACTCTATTTGTCTTTGAACTAGTTCAGTGTTTGTCATTATCTGTGATAGTCTCCATTTCACCTATCAACAATCAAGGTTGCAGAAAAGTCTCAGATTTCAGTTTCTGTCTTGCTTGTATGGACTGGGAATTAAAAAGATTCTTTGGTTTGACAGGTGGGAACCCTTTACCTCAGGGGTAATTGAGTGCTCTGTTTGTTACTTTAGACAGTGAAAGATCTTGTCTGTTTGTTAGTGTTTGAGCGCTTAATCAACTGCTTGCACTGTATGCTTCCCGGTAAGCTGAGAATGTTTCTCAGTGTTCTATGGTCTGCTGGGGTAATAACTTAGGGTAAAGGTAAAGCGCAAAGAGCTTGCTGTCCAGCCTGGATATGTGCTATACAAATACTATTTATTATTATTTATATTATTATTACTTCTGAGAAGAGCAGAAATTCTAACTCTGATCATGTGAGAGGAAACAACACTTTTGTTCTATACCTGTTCAATGTATTCTTTAAGTTCTTGCTACCATTAATGGGCGGTCTATTTTTTTGTTGTTTCAGCGGATGACACCGAGATAACCTTCGACCCAGATGAGATCATCACAAATATCGAGAAGATAGATGATGGCTGGTGGCAAGGTTTTGCCCCCGACGGCTCCTATGGCATGTTCCCCGCCAACTATGTGGAGCTTATTAACTAAATTGTTTTGAAAGCCCTCAGACTACAGGATAACTGCACACCAAAAACAGTGTTATATATATATATATGGATGTTGAAAATGATGTTGATTTGTGCCAGGTCTTTGAGTATATTTTCTGCTCCCTTTTATTTTCTTACTGCCATTTCTCTCTCTACTTTTCTTAACTCTTTCCAGACGCAATTATTTTCTCCCTTCCATGTATTATATGTGTCATGATGCGGTGGAATCAGGCGCTTGTCAATTTTGGCGCATGTGGAGTTATTGGTATCATCTTAAAGCTTGTTAATTTGTCTTGCTTTTGGTGAAAATATATCCATTTATCTTGGATATTACTTACTTTTTACTTTTTCATCCTCCGTTGCCGTTAAGCATCAAGGGGAGATGCAGTTTTCTATGGTTGGCCAGCTCCGCAGCTCTTTCAGTTGTGATGTTATGTTTTCTCAGGGTTTCCTTGACACTTTTGATTCACCTTTTGCGTGGCCTTCCTCTTCCTTTATAGGCTTAGTGCTTGGTATTGTAGGCTCTTGAGGCTGGCTGGCCAGGTGACAAACGTAACAGGTCAAACCATTTTATTCTCTGTCTTTCTATGTAACGCAGGCAGGACTCAATGCCGATAACTGCTCTTACTTCTTCATTTCTCTGCCTGTCACGTCTCGTGATGTTGAGGGTTTTGCAGAGACATTTAATTTTGTTTCATGGGTTTTACTTAATGTCCAGGTCTGGCACTGGGGTAACATGATATAGGTATGAATACTGATGTGATAAGCTGTCTCTTTGTGTCCATGGAGATGTTTGGATGAGATAGGAGGGGTGCGAGCTGGTAGGTTGGGTACAAGTAAAAAAATTGGTGATTGAAGGAGATGGGGGTCACCTGGTTTCAGAGGTAAAATTAGAGAGAAAATGACCGCCAAAGTTATTTGTATACCTTGAGAGTTGGTGAAAACTTTTAGAATTTGCATTTTTTGTGCCTTCAATCAATGTTTTTCAATAAAATCCATACAGAAATGTGTTCTTTAAAGGACATAAAAGGTGTTGAGCCAAAAAACAAAAATTCTATAAAAATTCCCAAACCTGTGAAAAAATGCCAGTTTCTTCACTTTCATTATTTTGACAAGCACCTGATTTCACCACGCTGCCTCACATATAGTTTGGTGGTGCAGTGTGCAGCAAGTAGCATGGAAAGAGTTTATGTGCACCTCTCTTTCCTATCTTATCTTTCAGAGGATCAGTAGTTAGAAACATTGATCAGCTTGATGTTATGTTAAAAAGAAGCACAGCTTTTGTTCTGTTATGACACTGCATTTAGATTAATCAAAGTGAAAATACAGGAATACTCATTAGAGACGTTCCTTTAACTCTTATTAGAGAGCAGCTAAACTGAAAGTGTCTTTAATTTTTTTTCCTTGTTGGGAAACCTTTATGATCTACACTGAGGAAACAACTTAGTACATGATATGATATTACATTTTTGGCTTCCTTTGACTTTTGCTGGGATCTTTGGAAACCACTTTTTCTCCTTTTTTTTCTTTTGTGGATTACTTGTTTGTCTGATCTCTGGACTCTTTGGTGCTTCCATCTTCAAGGGAGTTTATGAATATAGATAATTTATGGCTTTTTTGTATCTATTTTTACTTTGTTATTACTCTCACAGGTTATGGTTTGTTTGCAAAAGACGGAGTTAATAGTAATAGTTGCTGAACAATTTTTCTGTACTTACCGAGAGACCTGCCGCTCAGAATTAGCTTTGAAACCGCTGGAGTAAGCAATGTTACAGTCGGCCATGTTATTGTTGGTTTGCATATCACCGTAATTTATGTTCCTTGCACATAATGAAAATTTGTGAAGTTTCTAAAGGTTTTAACGAAAGTCAGTCGTGAATTCTATGTCTTAAGTTAAAAACTGTAGGAAAAAGACATCAGTGTGGAATGTAGGCTAATACTTTCCAACCCATGTATGTCTGCGTTAAATGAGTAGGTTGAATTTATACTTGTTATGTGATCACCTCAAAATTTGGCTGTGGCCAACCTTTTCAGTGGTTTGCTGCATTGTGATTGTTGGGATATCAAGAGAAGGGTGAATAAATGACAGATTTTTAAGAATGTAGAGAAAAATTCATCAGTGCCAATGAACTACTCTATAGTACTGAAGCATAAGTGTAGAGGCAAACACTTTCAAACAGTGGCTTTTCGGCAATGGGAATTCTCTTGGGAATTATGTTTTTAAACAATTGATTGGAGTAATTTCTTTGTGTCAATTTTATTGAGTTTTTTTATTTTTTCTGTTCTACTTCATTTTGGATTACAATTGTCATCGATTGAATGTTGTTGTACATTTCAAGAGCTGATTTAAAATGTTTCTCAATGACTGCTAATAAAATGTATCCATTGGAACTGTACACACATTTTTCTGTTAAAGTATTTCTTCTTTTCACTCCTTACACCACTATATTTTTCTTGAAATGTATTCTTTATTTAGAGATGAACAACTTTTTGCTGCCTTTGATGTACAAAAGGAGTCACATTTGTGGCTTTCAGCCTATGCCATGAACTCAAATTGTACGATTATATTTTGTACAATAAATTCCATATGCAAGTCTTTTGGTTCTGTTTGTAAGTGCTATAGAATTGTAGTCATTTTCAAAAGTCTACAGTCATTAACCCAATGAATGCGGAGATTTACGGTGACAAACTTCCCTCCCATACTGGGCAGTTCTGTTAAAGAAACTTATAGTTACACTCTCAGGGAAAAAAATGCGCAACAAAAACTCTAAACACAATTGGGATGCAGTTCTTCTTTTCATTGCTTTACTCTTTTGTTGCCTGGGGGTATATGTTCCTTCTGTCGGCACTAGTTTTCAGCTGAGCTTGTTTCAAAACGCACAGTCAAGATCTAGCCAACTCATGACATATTTCAGCAGTCTTCAGGTCTTCCATTATGTCAGTCACTTTTCTCACTTCTGTCATTCCTTATTCCCCCCCCCCCCCCCCCCCCCCCATAATTTCAAATAACTTTCAAATCTAAGTCAAAAGGTGATTTTTTGGGGCCTTTTTAACCCTTTGCCTGCTCTGTCGGTGTACCTGGTACGCCCTAATAATTTACTCCCGTGTGCGCTATGTGGTACGCCTGAAAGTTTTTTGTTTTGTGCATATCTTCACTTCTACACAGTTTTGAATAACAAGAGTTACATCCGTGCATTCTCTGTCCACTTGCCGATGCGATCATGCCTATTTTAAGCTACTAGTCCCAGGATTCGAATGTAGTAGCTAAAACAAAGAGACATGGTGTGTAGTGTTGTGCGTGAATGACGAAGTCAGTCTGCCTCTCTGAGGTTTTTGCGTGCAGCCTACTTTCGCCAGGATGGCTTCGCAAAGGTTGACTAGGTCTATGGATCAGGTTATTGCAGAAATTTATCGAAATACAGACAGTGATGATGAAGATTTCAATTCATCCAAAGAAAGTTTTTGTCGTAAATCTTATCTCCGAGATGACAGAGATCTAGAATGTGGAGATGGAATTTTAAAAATCTCATTTTCACCTGCCAAATTCTTCTACAGAATACTTATACCTAAAAATTTGTAGCGCCATTGGATTGTATGTTCATCTCTCTTTTATTTGACATAGACTTTGCTGTATCTAGTGCTTATAGTATAGTAAGCGAGCTATAGCCATTCAAAAAGCAGACCGTGTCATACACAGCCACAGTGGAAATTTCCTTAGCAGACGTGGTGGACTTATAGTTAGCAGTCAAGGGGTTAAAGTCATTTTGGTGTTTACACTGCCGCTGACAAGCCTAGATTTGGGTGTATCGATCACTTGCAAACCTAGCAGTGAAGTAATATTAGCAAATGTGGTACTGCATCTTTTATACACAAATACGAATCCATGCAGAGCTTGTGGTTGAACTCTGTACAGAAGAATTGAAGCTAGGTGATTATTCATGTACTCTGGACGAGGCCACACGAGGTTGCCTCTTACACCTGTCTGCCTGCAGCAGACTGCCGCCCTCTTAACGGAGGCCAGCCAGAGGAAGGAAGGAAGCCGGGTGATTAGCATGCTGTGCATGTAATCAGGCAACCAGGAGTGGCAAATTTTGCCAACTTCCATGACGTACATGGTATGGCACAGCGCTAAAAATTACCCATTTTCATGATGTAGCAGGTACATCATAACGTAATGAAGGGGTTAATGAAAGTCCAAGTCTAATAATCCAAGCATTTAGTGCATTGTGATTGATACAGTCTACACAAATCCCACTGTCACCTGTAAATGGGAGATCAAAAGGTGTCCAAAGCTGACACCCCCCCCCTTTCAATGTCACCCTCAGAATGTATTGGTCTAGTTTTCTCTCTTTATTAACTATCACTATTACAATGAGTTTCTGGGTCAGAATCAAAGATAACATCTGTAACTTCTCTATTCTTATAACACTTTGGAGTTGCAGGTTTCAAATAAAAGTGGACCAACATTTTGAATGCAAAATTTCTCATCAAATCAAAGACTGCAGGCTCATATCTATTATGTAAGAATGTCTCCTTCACCATCACCATAATGCATCAGGCCTAGGCCAAGTCACTTGGTTTGAACTTGGAACAGTTTTTTTAAAATCAGGGACAAAATAAACAAAATGGGAGAATATCTGTCGTTTGTGTGAGGGTGGGAGCCGTTCTGGCAAGAATTCTCATAGTTAGCTCCAAATAAGTACATGTAATCATAGTTTTTGCGAGTTCATGCTCAATAGAATATTCTCATCGAGATTATTCTGAATCACAGCTAGAGGAAAAATCAAATACGGCAAGACTTTTTGTTTTTTTGCTCTACTGTCTCCTTGGCTCAGTGGTGTGTAAGAGGTGAAAGATGTTGCTCTTATGCAAGGAGCAATGGTTTGTCATTCATATTTGGAACTTTTGCTTTTGCTTGTCAAACACACTGTGTTGGTCTAAGTTCTGTGAGTAAAGCTGGAACCGTTCTTCGGGATCTGAAGTAAGCTTAATTGTGCGAAAGGAATAGAATATCCGTGATAGCATTTTGTCTGGTGGTGTGTGATAGTTATTAAAGGTGGGCTTCCGAGCTCTGAAAATGAACATATAGAATAAGTCTTGAAACTGAAGGCATTTCGTTGATCGATGTTGCAATTGTTGCATATTTCCCTCATACTATCTGTCAAAAAATGCAAACCTGAAGATTTGTAATGCACCGTTTCGATAGTTCTGTTGAAGTAAGGTAAAGCCAAACTACTGACAGATAACTTGAACTTTAATAATTTTTTAAAATGAGCATTATTTGTTAATTTTAGTCAGATTGAGAAGCGGTAACAGAGGTCATTACAATAAGAATCAGTTTTGCATTATATTCTGTAAAATTTGATTTCAGCCTGGTACATGTGCACTCAGCTTTTTAAATTTTAATGAAAGAAATCTCTATAGAATGAAATATAATGTACATGGGTTGCGATTAGCAGTGATATTACCTTTCCTGATCATAGTTTTGATTGTTGTTTGAAAAGTTTAGTATCACAATGATGCTATATGGGATGTTACTTTATATTACTTGCAAGAGAATTATCCTGCTTCTTCAAGGCTATTCTATAGATTCAGAAGTCTTTTTCTAATACACCATCCCAGCAGAAAGACGGAGATACTTGATAAAAAATGTATCCCCACTTGGGAATTGAACTTGGGTCTTGTGGGTGGGACAGCAAAGTAAAGCGCACAACTGCTGCACCATAGATGCTGGTGATTCAGAAGTTGATATTCCTCTCTCTCTCTCCCTAACTTCCCCCTCACCTTAAGTTTGTGGTGTCTAGAAGTGCTCAGGCTTAGTTTACGTTTACATTGTTTAGCCCCTTTTTGCTTCATTATTCAGAGTCTTATGGCCTTTTGTCTGGGCATCCAGGTCGCATAAGATTTTATGATGATTTTGGTAGTGCTCAATGTACTTTTTAAGCCCTGTTGATTCTTTTAGAAGTACAATGAACCACATACATTAAACTTTCAATTGCAGTGCAGTAGGATATAGAAATAAAATAGGATTACCCTGACATACAAAGTTTGTTGGATTCTAGAGGAAATCGAATGGGGAACCTCCAGATTAAGATACATGTGTCAAAACCACTACACAATGCTGATCCACAGTCACACAGAACATGGGGCTTTTTTTCTGCATTGTAATCTTATAACTGTGTGATGGTACATACAACCTTTTTTTGTTGTGAAACAACTTAGACCACCAAAATAACAAAACAAATATAAAGATTGAAATATTACAGAGTTCTTTATTTGATCAAAGTTCTTGACATATGACACATGGCTCCTGATTAAGAACATAAATTATAACATTGAATCACATTTTAAGACATTGTGGAATGGAAAGAACACAACTGTGCAGGCACAGCCATCTGGATAGCACCGGTGCAGACACTACTATCTGCAGAAACATGAAACTGAAATAAAAGCAGGATTTGAAGCCATCAGAACAAAGTAACTCACAGAGGGTAACTGACATGCTAGGCACAAACTTTTCTGCAAACTTTTCTCCATCACAAGTCATTTTACAAGACAAGAAGTGCACTGTTGGCAATTATCAAATCCATAACTCTTTCTTTTTTCCTTTCATTATTCAGGTACTTTGGTTCTGATGACATTTAAGTACATACGAGTATACATGTTAATTTGTCTAGATCTACTTGATTTCAAACAGCCGTTACAGAATTCAATTTATGTTTTTGTTCACTTTAAGGGCTCCTTGAGTACATTACTGAACTGATGCTGATGTCATCTTTGCTAGGCCCAAGAACAAATAGACCAAAGCTTTTAGTTATTTATAGCTTTAGGCTCTATGCTAATTTTGAAAGAAAATGAGAATGAGAACCTTGAGGATATGATTAGCCTTAATCCTTCAAGAGTCAATGGCCAATTAAATTGGCTGGAGGTTTTGCTTTATGGTGTCGCTGCCAATTTATTTAATTGGCCATAATTTGAGTTGCCATTTCCATTCATTCATATCCTGTCTTTGATATTGTTAAACATTTCAATTTCTTCACAAATTAGCTCAATTTCCGATTTACATCCTTGTTTTCATAAATGTATAGGTTTATGGCCTTTACTTGCTTGGTTTGCCTGTTCTCCAGTATTTTCCAAACTATATCGTGAAATCCTATGATTTCCCCTGACACTACAGGCTATTTGTTAGTGATGCATGGTGGGTTAACAACACAAAAAACAATTGGAAGGGGGGGGGGGGTCTGTTTACTATTAAGCACAATTTTTCTGTCTTTCAATTTAAAGTGACTTAGAAACATCTTTGTCATTTACCTTTATACAAAGTGTATACATTGCACTGTGAGGTTTGGAAATTGTGCGAAATATTTAGAATTGAATAAAAACAAAGAGTGAAAGCTGTAAGCAGCCATAGTGTTCAAACAGAACGACTGCACAAAAAACTTCAGGTCTTTCTGAATGGTCATGTTTAAAAAAAAGAAGAGTTAGTCCTGAGTAAACAGCCACCATAAAAGCACTGGAGAGCTTGAAAAAAATATAGAAACGTTAAAACTGAATTGTAACAATGCTAAGTTGTATTTAAAAAACAACAGCTTTGTTTGTAAAATTTGTTTTTATTCCTATGACTAGAAAATGGAATAAGGAAAAGTCTCTGGTATAGATCAGGTACAACTGATGGTGAACACCTCTAGAAATACATTAGAAGAGACTAGCAGTGGTGTAGGGTTCTCCAGTCATTTCCCACATTTTGGCTGCCAGTTTCTTGCAATGTGCGGCCACATACTGGGGGTGGACACTACCCACGTGGAGCAGGAACATCTCGAAGCAGCGGACCGAGCCGTGGATGGCCTGGGGGAAGCAGTAGCGCAACAGCTTGCTGGAAAGACATATCACAATTGTGTGAAATGACAGAAAGGGGGAGGAATTCTTTGAAGCCTTGAGATAAAAAGAGAAACATCTTTAAAAGTTAATCATAAAAGTAAAAGCCGGGTAAAGCAGAAAAATTCCACATGTTGAAAAGAAACAGAATCTACTAGTGACATCCTTGCAAAATAGGAAATGAAAAGCGTTCAATTAATGCAGACTAGAAATAAACCTAAAAACACAACAAAAGTAGGCTTATCACTATCCTGAAGAAAAGTAAATGAACCGTTCTCAGGATAAGAACAAGAGTTGGAAAATACTTCTGCAAGAATCTGTTCCATCATTGTCTGATATAAACTGTTTGCAAAAACATCTGATGAAGAACACTAAGCAAGAACTATTAAATGTTGGTAATTACATCACCACACGCCTGTTACAAGCAGAAACATTTATACAAGAGTTTACTTTTTAGTGAGCGTGCCAATCTAATATAGAGCTAAATATGTTTCCAAGGTTTGATTTTTTACCTTTCAGAATAAGACTAAGAGAATAAAACAACTTACTTACATGACATGTAATTACCACTTGGGCTATAATTTCAATTGTAAGAAAAGGAACATTAGTCTCAAAATCTAAGATTCAAACGAAACCACATCATTATTATGCATCAAAAACATACACATAGTTATCTGTGTAGTGGAATAGAGTATAAAGAACATGCAAATATGCACCAACATCTAAGATAGGATCTGGCTTACCACCCAGGGTGTTACAAAAATAATTCAAAACTTTGTCGTTGAAATTGCATGATAAAATTTAAGTCATTGCATATTTGAAGTTTGCCAGAAATGTCAGGTTAGGTAATGTTTGCAGGGATTACATTTTCCTTTAGACCACTACAATAACATTTTACAGCCTCCTGCAAAAGACAGCTGCGAGTTACCTGTAGAAGGAGCCACTGAGTATTCCTGGATAAGGCAGTGCCTTAGATGGTTTGAAGCTCTCTTGTACAGGCAGTGCATTCCCCTAAAGATAAGAAGATGGCCATGTTACTCAACTTACTGTAGCTGTCATAGAAGGCTACAGACCAGAAGGCCTCTGAATGACGAGTTAAGAAAGGTAATTTGTTTATAGTTTGAGTAAACGGGAGCACATCCACATGATATGGTCACTTAATGCTGGGGAAAAAATAGACACAACAGATAGAAACAACAGAAGGAAATAAAATAAGAGGGACTTACCAGTAGAGCCCCTAAACCATCAACAAAAAAGGTAATTCGAGAAGGCTAATTCAATTTTAAAAGAGAATAATTCACTACCTGTCAATCTTGAAATGGAATAAATATCCAAGTAGCAAAAGAGAGGAGAAACAATTGATTTAGAAATGATCATCACTTGATGACTCTTATTCCCACTCTCCAGTCACTGAACTGTTGTCCTGATTGACAAAAACAGCCACTATTATCAATGATGCAGATTGTTCTCCCTCACCAGAGCACTGGTTGCACTGAACTTTAACCTCATTGCTCAGTATTCCACAGCTGATTTTTTTTGTCTAAAACTTTAAAACTTTACACAGACATTTCTTTTGTAGACATCTGAAGGATGATTGGTAAATTAATCATTGCTTACATTTTGTACAGCCTCATAAAGTTCATCATTACAGCTATATTTCATGACAACAGACAAAAATGTAGCAGGCATGAAAGAACTTGCCCAATCATACCAATATTGTACATGTCACCAAAGAAGACAAGTGCATTAATTACAAGATAACATAAAATTAGGAAAGTTGAAGACTGGTATCATACACGACAGATTTCTGCACTTTGCAAAATGCTATATACCTATTTCAGGTTGGTACCAATTAATCATAAGATTACAAAAGTTAGAACAGACAATATGTAAGAAAGCTGAAAGTGATAGAAGAACCTTTACTGCACAAAGTAGGCCTACACATGTAAACAATTTACAGTTACAATGTTAGTGCCTTAATTGCAAAGTGGAGCTTTGGAATAATGCAGGACTCGCAGCCTAAAATACTTATGACTGTGAGCTGCACTCAGGTAAACTGAGGTAACGAATACTGTAAATGAAAACTTTCAAATTTTACAAACCTGAAAAGCCAAACCTACAAGAGCAAGTTTGCCTTTTATTACAAATATTTCTCTAAACAATACATGGTAGTCCTTGATAAATTATACACAATCAATAAGATTAACCGTTATGACACCATGAAAATGTGAAGTTGCACACCATAAGATACTAATATTGACTATTAAAAGATTTTTTGTTGTGTGAATATATTATAATGCAAGGTGATATAAAAATAAATTAGTAATTCAATGTGATTGCATATAATTTTGAAGTAGAATCTATTCTTTCCAAAGGGAGCTCATACTCATACTCACTGCATAGTCCTCAAACCAGAGGAAATAGGAGAAGTAGAAGTCTCCATCCCGCATCATCACAGTGGTGTAGCCTTCTGTTAGTTTGTTCATCATGCACTGGTACATCTGCCAGATCTGAACAGAAACAACAGAAAAATAATTTAGATGTCAGATTGCCAAAATGAGGACAGTCGAGAATCAGCTGACAAGCTCTCTGCCATAGGAACATTAACAGAACAGAAATGAAAATCAAACAACAATTCTTCACACAAGGTAATTCTCCAAGTACCTCATCTTTTGCCCTTTTCCGTGTCTCTCTTTCTGTAGTAGTTGAGCCAGTATTGACGTTCAGGTCTTTCAAATTGTTAGTGTATTCAAATGAGAGTCATCACCACTTTCCATTGTTTGAATTTAAAAAAACAAAAACAATCCAAAAAGTAGTAGTATTCCTAACTAAGACTTCTTACAATTTACCCAGCTATTCATTTTCTTTAAATTTGTCATACATCTATGACATAACTCACAGTCATGTGGCCTCTTAAAAAAAAAATGTCTTAACCATAGTTACAAAGAGGTATCTACTTGTGGTGTGATAAATCAACAGAACTCGATGCTGTTAAGATAAATAAATGATGAATTTCACTGTACCTTTTCTTTCAAATAACTTGTGGCATTCATACTTTCTCCTGCATTCATTGAAATGTTAAGCGAAGGAGCAGTAATCTGGTGGAAATGACGATCAATGAAGATAAAGTGAATGAGACCAGGAAAATCATCGATATAGCTCGTCATTGTGATGTTGCGCTGAGCCTTCACATTCAGATACTCCCGATAGTCCAGAAGTTCAGCATTAACACGAACCTGGGGAACAAAATAAGAGGAGAAGTGAAAACAAATCATGATTTTTAAAAATATGCAAATATCACTCTGTTAGAATAACGAGCAAAAAACTATTTCACCCTATCCGTATGCCTGGGGTCATTCACATTTTAGAATATTTCTAGTGCGAAGATCTCTTTGAAACTTTCAGTATTTCTCAAAAAATCATTTTGACAGACTGCTATGCAAAGCGTTCAGATCGGATTAACAAGTGAATTTCCTCTTTCGAAAGTGGTGGCACACAGTTCCCCACGTCGTATGGATATGATAGTAAAACATGACGTACAGATAGAGTTAAATTCACTTTTTAAAGACAAAAGAAATAGTTTCTTAAACCATACATTTACCACAAAGACGTGCAACTCTGTTGTATGGCTATAAACCATTCAAAACATGTCACAGTCCTATAAAAAGCATCTTAGTTCCCTTTTGGGGAAATTTCCTCGTGAACGATAAAAAGTGAATTTTATCTCATAGCCAGTTATACACATAGGAGAAGCCACTGAAATTTCATGAAATCTATACACAGCCTAACAATATGCTCTTTGACAGAAAATCCCATCATAGTAGGGTACTTACTCTTAGCTGAGAGAGGGTCACAGCCAACTGTGGGGTCTCTGGGATGGGGTAGAGGAAAAGACAAGAGAAGAGTTCCTTCAGCCTCTTGTACAGTTCCAACAGAGGAGATTCCAGTCTGGGGGACACAGGAAGAGCTCGAGACAATAAAGCTACAACACAATGCAGAAACTCGACTAGTCGTACACTCAAAATTGTCCAAGATGGCCACCCATTTTTTGAGGAGAAGAGTGGTTGTCTAAGACATGTGGTCATCTTGAACAGTGTAAATCATAATATAATGCCCCCCCAAAAAAAGTAAAAGGGGAAATGAGAAGTAGTCACGAGTACAGATGATTGTTTTGGACAGGTGGATGTTAGAGCAGGTTTGACAGCATTAAAATTGCACACAAAATAAACATAGATATCTTTTTTAATGATGATTATTCAAACTCTTTCAATGGCAATGCAAAAAGAGACAGCCCAGTTGCAGTTTATGGCAAGCCAACCCCATGATGGCCTTGTGTTGCAAGGAACAAGCTGAGACAACGGTAACAGTAAGAAGAAAGTACAGACCATATTAGAGAGGTCACCAAACTATCTGATTACAAAAAAATAGAATAGGGGTTGGAGCTACAGTTTGGTGACAAATGTTTTATTCTACACCAGTCTGTTATACAGGAGACTCCACAGAATTGGATTAATTTGGAATTTTAAGGTCAAGTATAACAACTGTTATAGTCAAAGACAAATTTATCTATGAAGTGAAATTACCTTTTCAGTCCACTTAGCCCTCTGAATTTAGCAAACAAGACACCTTTCATTTATCCCCTTTAGTAATGAAGGAGTACAAAGGCTTATGCACGGATACAAAACTTTTTAAAGTTCCAACACACCACATAATATTTTAATCCTAATGCCCCCTCCCCACCCAAAAAATTTTTTTTTTTAAAATAAAAATTTTAATCTAAAAATTAATTTAAGCAATTTTTTATTTTAAAATAAAAATAAAACAAAAACCATAGCTGGTGGTTGCAGGGTTATTTAAAAACTCATTCAACTGGATACCCACCTACAAAAGCTGTGCTTTCAATATTGCTTCATATTGATTGTCAGCATCAGCACAATAACCATTTAGCAAATAAGGAAAGAGTGGAAGAAACATTGAAAGTAAAGGATCTGACATCAGGTACGAGGTCATGTTGGGACAGAATAGGACAAAGTGGAATATAAGAATCACAGTAAAGAGCATTGGTCACAATGGAACACATATGTATGGTCTACATTAACAGAAACAAAATGAAAGGCACCAACCATATTCCTCAGTCCTTATGTTTTCTTTGTATTGACTTCAGGGAGTTCCCAAACACACAACACTCAAATCTCGAACGAATCCACTTCACATTCTCAACTAAAGACCCGGCTTAACGGCTTTCTGGCTGCGGGTAAGTGTTTCTTAGTTATTGCTACAGCCAAAACATAGTCCTTGTCTCACCATGAGAGGCTGGAGGAAGGGGGTAGGGGGAAAGGAAGTTGGGGAGAGATGTTGACCGCTTCGAATGACTGGTTCATCACGCGTGCAATCACGCTGTGGGACAAGCACGGTGCGGATGGCAAGAGGCGTAACTTTCTGTAAGCCAATGAAATGAGAGAAAAGTAGTGACGTAGGACCCGGCTGTGCACAAATGAGATTTTCTGCTTTCCACTTTCATTCACCTTCTTGCTTTCACACCGTCAACTCCTTAATCAAGGGAGCTAACCACATTAATTGTTTTTATGTTCTTGTTTACCTCCCTTGATTTTTTCTCTATTTCTTTGTATTCGGTGCTTTCACAGACATGATGAATTATGGAAATCTCAAACACTATTTCCAATCCTTGACGAATTCGAGTTACCCGTGTTTGTCTGTACATAAATATACCAAAAAAAATTGTTCACAATGAATAAGCACAGTAATGGCGATATTTAACTTACTCTGGAGGTATGGGCGTCCTCTTGTCTCTCTCTAGGAAGTCCAGCAACTTGCGTTTAAGATCTTCTTTTTCCCAACGAGCATGAATGTCATAGCTGAGGTTCCTCACTTTGCCCTGAAGATCAACAACAGGTTCACAAAGATTTTGAGCTCATGTCTCTCACAATATAAACAAATGACAATTGTTTGTCAGTCTTTAAGAGATATACGTACAGCCTCTTCATTGAAAGAGTCATACTGAAAGTAAGGGTGTAAGCAGATTCGTAACTTTCTCTGCCAATGACATACATGTTGTTAAGTCACTGAGTTGTAGTTCATGACATGTAAGCATGATAACCAATACTATTATTAGCCAAGAACAGATTAAGACAGCAGTAACACCATGTGTACATAGAGCAGATAATACTTGAGCACACTCACCCCCTCCCCCCCCCCAACCACTTGAAGCAATGATGCATTTATTCTGATGACATGTCCCTCTTTTTTTTTGGTAAGTTTTTACAGCGCTCGCAACTGCATAAGGTGATATGAGCGTGTGGGACAAATTAAACATTCAAACCCATGACCTACTGAATGAGAGGCGAACACCTTAACCTCTAGGCCATGAGAGCCCCCTGATGACATGTCAGAAGGTAAATATGTTACTAAATCCTTAAAACAAATTTCTTTGTAGATATTTCATGTATTGTATAAAACTTTTTACTGTCGCTGTCACTATTTAATAAGCATCAATTTAACTACCTTACCTTGAATTTTTTCAAGTTGTTGTGCAGTTTTGCCAGTTGTGAATTGATGATATCATAGACATACAAGCTCCTAGACCGAGGTAACTCACTCCTACGGCCGTACAAGAGATCTTGAACATTGTGAATCACTTGGTACAAGTAGTCAGCAAATATATGTCTTGGAGCCTGAAAAATGGAACATTAAAATTTGAGTAAAGATTCAGCAATCTAATATAATGTTTAAGAAAAGTAGCCATAGATAGATATTCCAAACTGTGAGTTTCTTGACTCTTTTACAGAAAAAATTCACAAACATTTGGGCAGTCTTCTACAAACTGCTTTCAGTTTTAGTAAGGTTTTACGGTGCTCACAACTGCGAAAGGTCATATGAGCGCCAAGGGGTGGATGTCAACAGAGGAGTCCAAATGGGGAATCAGGCTAACTCTGCTCACCTCTCTAGCCTCAACAGCACAAAGTCTGCTTCAACTATCAAGGCACCCCGGAAATAGCAGTTCACAACAGAGTGACAAATATGCAAAAGAAGTAGAGGAAAATGACGATAGTAAAGATGACGAAAGAAAAAGCAGCAGTTCCCCCTACGTTGTTACGGCACAGTATGAGCATGACATTGATAAATCAGTCCATTAAAAATTTACTAAGCATAAGAACATGTTAATATCCCCCACCTTGGAAATGTTCTACAAATGGACTATGATTTGAACACAAGTGCTACCAACAAGCTGCCAGGCTTGCCTTTTGTTGAAAGATGTCATAAAATCATGTAATGAACATTTATCCAATCCATGCCAAGGTATCTGGTTTACTTTTCACCAAATTTCCACATCCCTAAACAAAAGGAAAATCTCAACATAGCAGTGGGCACACATCCGAGTTACTTTAGGTTTCATTTATTTCCTACTGAGATTTCTCATTCTTAAAGGTAGCGTATGAAATTGATTCCATTTACTTCAAATTGTTTTTCCTCTTTCAAGACACGTCAACACTTTTTGTTTATGAGCCAAAGTTCAGGGTATCCTGTGAGACTGGGTTTTATTGAAAATACTCAGAAATGTGTCAAATTTCTTGTAATATCCCAAGGACAGCCTGCAAACCAACACTATTTCTTGCAAGTATTGCCACATTTGAAAAAAGAAGTGTGATGAAAACAAAACAAGCTTTGGATGTCAGGAGACTGATAACTGAATCATGACACTATACCATAACAGGGATATGTCCTGAAGCTATATTTCCTGAGCTATATTTCCTGAACAAATTTACTACCTGGAAAAAAAATTTACTACCCAGCAAATCAAGCCCCACACCAGCTCGAAAAAGGGAGTTAATTTGCGCCATCAATAACATAATATACATTATTATTACATAACATATGGAACGAAAAGAACACACAACAAAGTCCAGTCGACAAAATGGAGGATAGACAGACGATCGCAAGCTTGCTTGCAGCTAGATTTAGTTGTAGTAAGGTTTTTACGGCACTCGCAACTGCATAGGTGATATGAGCGACAAGGGGTGGATGTCAACAGAGAAGTCCAAACAGGGAATCAAGCTTCGACTATCAAGGCACCCCGGAAATAGTAGTTCACAAGCGTGACAAACATAAAAAAGAAGTAGAGGAAAATGACGATAGTAAAGAAGAGGACAGAAAACGCAGCAGTTCCCCCTACGCTGGTCCAGCACAGTATGAGCATGACATTGATAAATCAGCCCATTTACATTTCTACTGTGCATAAGAGCATGTTAATATCCTCCCTTTGGGAATGGCCTAAAGACGTTTCAGTCAGTAGCACTGCCCTGGTGGAGGTGGGAGGGGGAGGGGGGTAGATTTATACCTAATGTGTACACACAGGGTGACTGCCAAACCGGCTTCTCCATTGTCCAGGGCCATGTTACACAACAACGCGCACACACGTAATGACTCGAGTAAACCTATTCAGTGTGAGAGGTGTAAGAACTGTGAGAGGGCAAGAGGCAGTGACACTGAAAATCTGCCAGACTTGAACAGAAAGCTACAATATTGTTCTAATTTACTATCACTCAACAAATGAAACGCGAACACTTTATTACAATAACACGGCTTACAAGGTATGAAGGATCCCGATTCCACACAAGGCCTGCACCAACGCGCGCTTCGTAGAGGGCTCTAAATCTAATCAAAATTCTGAAATTTGCTTACAGTTTTTGTCCTCTGGTGTTGCCTTCATCCGCTCCCCCCCCCTCCCCCAAGTGTCTCTTTTTTTTAAAAAGTCAATAATCCCTGCCCTACTCCGTAGTCCTATACTTCGCAACGCTCAACTTTTTAATGAACTTTGGCGACCCCAACAAACGCCGGTGCTCACCGATGCCGTACCTTGTAGTGCCTCGCGCGAAGGTTCACTGACCTGTCACGCTGGCGAACCCGACAATCTAAAAATCGGACAAAGCTTGTATTTTCTTTTCACCCCCCACCCCCACAAGTGACAGCACGGTGAAGAGTCCGAGTAATTATTGATTTTATTTGCACGGCGACAAAGCGGGTATACTGTACAACCTGCATATTACAAATGTTGCGTTATCAGTTTATCTACGCCAAATTTCAGGGTGGTAACGAAAGCGAAAGTAGATCTTGATTTTCCCAATCGAGCCTCGGCGTCACATACACTTCTACCTGCCGCCATAGCCGGCTTTTTGCGTGAAACGTACTCTCGGAGGGGGAAAAGGTGAACGAATAATTATATCACAATCGCGACCGGCAAAAACTGAGTCATGTACCGCGGCTAGGGTTCACTGGAAAGTCTTGCTGGCTTCACCACTCAGTATGCAGGCTAATTTACGACCGTTTGCCAAATTTTTACTACCTTCAAGGCAAATTTACTACCATTTACGACCTTTACGACTAGGGGGCCGAATTTACGACTTTTTTACGACTTTACGACTTTGCTGGACGCTCTACCATTGAACAACACTCTGCACACCCATCAGAGAGTGACACAGAATCAGTTTTACCAACCCCTTTTTCTCCAGACCTGACACCTGAAACATTTTGTTTTCCACATTGAAATTCATTAATAACGACATCAAGAGGCATCTTACAATAAAGTTTGCTTCTGTTTCGTGATTTCCGTCTTAGTTTTCTACTGAAAAATAACAAGTACCTAGGTCACAGTTCAGATTTAAGCACTCTCTTTTTATTTCATTTTCTCAAAACTTGAAAAAAATTACCAACGGGCTTGAGCAATGACGCTAACTTTTATATTATATCGTCATAAAAAGAGCTGTAGAACAGGTTTTATAACTCCCTGTTACTAGCATCAAATTATAGCTACAGTTATGGATGACTTTGAAGATTTAAGCTGAGTTCATACGATAAGAAATTTATTATTTTTCCAGAACAAGTCAAGCATTTTATAAATAACATCTTTTAAAAGAAGTAACTTACTCACGCAGGCTTCAATCTGGCACACACAAGTTTTATACTTTGAGTGTAGTGAGGTGATTAATGAGCAAAATCTACATTCTCGGTAACTTCAAAGATTAAAAAAAGACCTTTGGAATCAAAGAGAACTTGGTGGAATGTGGACATCCACAGTGAAAATTAAGAAGTCGGAGATAACAAAATTCTCTGCTGGTTAGAAGATAAGTGTTATACCAGGACAGACTTAGTTTTAGTTTTAGTAAGTGTTTTACAGCACTTGAAACACAATAAGGTCAAAAAAGTGCTGAATATTAGAGGTGTTACAAGAGAGTAACAAACACAAAAAAGAAGGAGGAGAGATAAGGATGATAGATGTTTGATAGGAAAAAAGAAGCAAACCACACCAGAGCACCCGCCAACCACTCACAGACTCCAAAAAGGTAAATACATACTCACGACATACCACAAGTAGCATACAGGAAATTGGAATCACAAAAAACCACAGTGGTATTTACCTGAGACAGAAAGTACACAAAGTTTACTTGGACACTACAATTAGGAAACTTAAGGAGATGGTACCTGAGACAAAAGCACCAAAGTGACTCCAGGCAACACCTGTGCTGTGTGTATGGTGTAGGGGGAGTAACGACATGTGGAGGTCTTCAGGAAGACATTCTGAGGACGATAGCTGGCCGGGCTGCTGGGAGAGGATACCACACTGCCAGCTGTCTGGTACGTCAACACGGAGGACTCTGCTGTCCCCGTCTCTTGCGGGTTCGGACTTGCACGTATTGGTTGAGGCTGGAGAGAGAGAGCGAGAGAGAGAGAGAGAGAGAGAGAGAGAGAGAGGAATGTAAACTGGTAATTCTTTTCAGCATGTCATCGTCTTCCTCTTTTTTCCTCTTTATCCCTCTTCAGGTATCAGCTGTAGTTGAAATGGAAATTTTGCTACCACAGCAGCCTGGACAGACTTGCTCTATTTTTATTTTCATATGCCAGGACACCTTTAATTGGGCAATGTCACATCAGACCTCTGGATTTTTTAAAAACTCAATCCAGTAAAACTAGTTGATCTCTCCTACTCAGACATGAGGCATACAACAGCTTGAGAATAAAGTAAGTGATACACTGACAATCTCTGCACATACAAAGGATACATACCATGAATTTTGGTATGAGAAGCAAGCATTTTCTTTCTCAAAGATTAATTTTAAAACCATTTGCATTTGCCTCCCTACCCGTCACAATATCAACAGCATGAACCAGTTGAGAAAAATTGATAGACAAGAACAAACAAAGATATGAAGGGGAAAGGTAAAACATGCTCAGTGTAATATTGAGCTGCTGCAGGGAGAAATCTAAGAAAATTTGTTTCTTCTTTTTGGGAGGTATTTTTGTCCACATCTGTCCTTACCAGTGCCAGCCAAAACAAAACAAAACAGCACAGACATCCAAAAATTCACATTCACCTCCAACCTTTGACAAGGCTAACATGTTATATAAGATATTGTTCTGCAATGAGATTAGGTACAACTTTTCACAAAGAAAGAAAGTCAAGCACAGAGTATACTTACAGAAACTCTCTTGGTGCCTTGCTGGTATCCAGCACTATGTCCTGTAGATGGAAAGCTCTCTCCAACATTTGCTGTCAGCTCGGGATAACTTTTACTCATATTTGAAATGACTGAGCCATACATGAAACAACAGAGAAAAAAGACAAGAAAAAAAATAAACAGTTGACTCTAATGTAAAAAATCCAACTTTGAGTTTAAAGAATAAGAAGAATGAACTGAACTTCCATGCTAGGTAAATGGAAGAATAAAGTAAACTTAAGTATAACTGGCACTCTTGAGGCCCCAAACTCCTATTGCTGGGATTCAAACCATTCAGGATCATGTAAACTGAAATGATCTGTACTTAAGAATTTCTCAAATAGCTACACTACAGAAGCCATTTCTTTTTACAGTAGAACACAGATATCTTGAACATGTAGGGAGTTGACATATTTGTTTGACTCATTTGTAATTCAAGTAACTCAAAATTATTTTCTTTTCTCGGCCATTATGAAAACTACCCTGAATCGATAAAAGGATAGAGTAATGGATAGTGTTGGTGCTTTAATTGATGTTGAAGCAAGAGAAAGGAAGAGCGAGATGCTAATGAGCCTTACGAATAAAACCGGAAACTTGGTGAGTGAGCATTTTTCCTCCAGCATGCAGCTTTCTAAAGGATATCAGAGGATGCAGACAGGACATGGCTTTACAACAGAGGTCAGATTGCTATAAAAAATTACTGCTTTCCAAAAAGCCTATAGGACATAATGGAAAAAAAGAAGAGTAATCATTACCTGAACTGCTGCGTGATACCTCACTCACGGCAGAAGATCCCTCCTGCTCTTGACTGTGACCAGAGCTCATAGTGGAAGATCTCGAAGCACGTATCTCTTTCCCATTTTGGTTGCTAGAGTCTGGGTGAACAAAAGATGGTGTAGACCTATTATCTTTTCTCTCCCGAGTCAGCTGAGTGATGTCTGCACCCGAACTTGTCTTTGAAAGACTCTGACAATCTAAGGTTGGGTCAGGCTCATCATTCAAGGAGTCATTCCTGTTAACACTATCATCTCTCTTTTGAGTATTCGTTGGTGAAAGAACATTTTGGGCTTCTGTCCCTAACATTGCAGCAGGGTTTCCAGTGACTGAGTCAAAGGCTGTTTCATCTACTGCAATCTGAGTATTTTGTGGACCGCTGGGATCTGAAGCATCACCACCCTGTTCAGGTTTTTTGTTGCAATGTTCTATACTAATATCAGCAACAGACTTTTCTACATTCTCATTGTGAATTGGTTCTGCATCCAAAACTGGCATTTCTCCTGTTTTGGGAACAGTAGAATGAGTTTCCCCTATTTGAGTAATTTCTCCTTGTGAAATTGTTCTCTCTGTGTGCATGGCTTCAGCATTATGGGATGGTCTTTCTGAGTGTATAGCTACCACTTCAGGGGCAGCTCCTGCTGTGAAAGAACTTTCTGCTATCTGACCTCTGCCCTCCGAATGTGCATTTCCAAGTTGTGTTATAGTCACCTTGGGAGGGGCCTTTCCATTTTGCGTTTCAGCACTTTTCGAAACATTATTTTCATTTGTGCAGGGGTTTGCAGCAATTTCATCTGGTTCTTTGCCCACATTCTCTGATACTTCAATCATTCCTTTTGTCTCAACTTCTTTGTGAACAACAACCTCAGCACTCACTTTATCATTTATCCTCTCAGGAGCATTCTTCTTTGAATCAGTCTCCTTGACAGTCTGAGGTTTCATTTCTTCAAAGAGAGAATCTGGGTACTTTTCTTTGTACATATCAAGCAATGAAATAGTTCTTGGCTTTCTTTCAACTTGAGGAGAAGCAGAATTTGGATCAGAAGAGGCTGTATACTTCACAGTTTCAGATTCAGAAAGAGACAGCTGACTGGATGCATCGCTGAGAGGGTTTTTGGAAGCAATTGCAGAAGGGGCTCCTTTATTCCTTGGAACATCCAGTGTTTCTATGTCCAGGTTGTGGTTTGATTTAACTGAAGATGACCTTGACCTGTTCCCTCCTCCTGGTGTGTTGGGTGCACTGTGATACTAGAAGAGAAAAAAAAACCCACCAACATTATAAGACAAGAGTAAATCAAAGCCATCAGATACGATAGTTTCACTGGTTTTGCTAGTGTGCTCATTCCGCCTGTGTGTCCCAACAGTTTCTAAGTCTCACTCCCTCAAAATGTTTCCCAACTCATTTCCCACTAGTGACAAGACATTCAAGTAGAAGCCAGGTGCTCTTTTTTATCTACATTCTAAAAGGAAAGTAAACTTTTTGTAATAAAAAATAACAAAATGTGATCACATGAAGACAAACCTCGTCTTCTCCTCCATCACTGTTGTCCTCAATGCTTGATGGGATCTCAGACTTCGACTGAGGGCCTGTATACTGGCGGGAGAAGAGATCTTCCAGCCGCTCTGTTTGGGGGTACATTGTTCCAGCCAGGATCATCACAGACAGGATATCTTTGGGCCGAAGTTCATGGGCACTGCGACTGAATACGAAAGTTGATAGTAATAAGCTTGTTTTCTTCAAACTCAGTTACCTTAGAAGTTAAGAGGGATCTTTTTGGTTTCTTTCAGTGACTGACTCTAACTTATTGAGATATGTGTTCTAGATGCTACACTTCATCAAGAATGCATTGCGGGTGAAGGAATCAGTTGCCAATAAACTTCTTTTTGCTTTAATGAGCAGTTCAATTTTTAGCTTTAAGAGGCAGGTATTGTTTTTCTCTTTACTGAAGTGATAGAGAGTATAGCACTGACAAGTGGAAAAGTTTCGTTTCCTTGCTTATTTGTACAATAAAAGCAGTCACATAGAAGACATCAATATGAAAATGTACCTAAAAGAACCAGACCATCAATGATTTATTTATAGAGGAACCAGCCATCCATGTCCAGGTGCTGTTTTAGCCTCTTTCCTGTATTCGGATTAATAATATCTTTTGGCCAATTTATTGGTTCCGCTTCTATGTACCCCATATCTATGGTTCTCAACCTGGAAATCGCCTATAATTCGCTGTAATTGCCTCCCCCCTCCCCTTTCTCATCACCCCCCCTCCCCCCTTATAGTGTCATCATTTATGTTACCGTCTATTTTTATCGATAACACGTTTATGGATTAAGGGCAGTATTAATGATAATTAAGAAAAAAAAAACATCAATTAAATAATAAATAAATAAATAATAATTAAATAAATAATGCTAATGAATATCATAATACAAATATTGAGAAGAAGAAGAAGAAGAGGAGGAGGAGGAGGAGGAGGAGGAGGAGGGGGGAGGAGGAGGGGGAGGGGGAGGGGGGAGGGGGAAGGGGTGAGGGGGGAAGGGGGGAGGGGGAGGAGGAGGAGGAGGAAGAAGAAGAAGAAGAAGAAGAAGAAGAAGAAGAAGAAGAAGAAGAAGAAGAAGAAACACGGGGGAGGAGGAGGAGGAGGAAGAAGAAGAAGAAGAAGAAGAAGAAGAAGAAGAAGAAGAAGAAGAAGAAGAAGAAACACGGTCATAACATCAATATAAAAAACAATAATACTAATAATAGAATTGATTTGAGTAAAATAATGAAATAATATTAAAATAACAAATGGAGCAATATTATTATAAATCAAAATTTATAAAAGGACACTACTTGGAATCCGCGGATTGTATGGGTCAGATACCTTGTATGAATACGTTAAATTAGGCAATTCAATCCATACAATTTGAGGTTATATGTTCAGATTACCATTCTTTTTTTTTCAAGAGGAAGGCAGATGTCTATTCTCATTTTGTGTTCGGTCATTTTATTGAGTTACGTCTATAAGACCAATCTCCTCGTGGTTTAAGGAGTGGAAATATGACCTGAAAGAACAAAATACATTTTGTCACATTTTTCCGTGCTTTTTTGATTAGAGAAAGGATATGGCATTGCCATTTGTTGCAGGATGTCTGCAAGTAGGTATCCATCATGGCTGCATCCCCAGATTGAAGTGAAAATTAACAGAATTGAGACATGACAAGGTGCTGGAGACAAAAAGGAAGAAACCAGAAAACTTTTCCAAGCAAGTCACAAACAAAAAATTCTTTAAGAAATACATAAGACCATTTGATGCTTAATGTAAGTTAACAATTCACATTCTGACAGTCATTAGTTGTGACATTTCTGAGGGAAGCGTTAATGTCCTTCCAAGTTGCTGATGTTTATCGTCACAAACGCATATCTGACCACTGGATGCAGACACACATGGCTTCACATGTTGCTGTAAACTACAATGTTACACATAGTACCAGTCTGTACTCACTTGGAATAGAGTGCAAGCAGTTTGTTATTAACCAGCAATAACGCATGTTGAGTGGGGAGGTCCCTAGCAGCTTGAATTTGCTTGACAGCCTTCTCCAGAATCTCCACACTTTTCTCACTGACCATCTGGTTCACATGCAGCCTCTCTATAGCCTGTGAACATCAATCAAGGGCCACAAAAAGAAGCTGTAAAATGTGACAAACTTGTTTGACAGAATCATGTTACATAAAATATCAGCTAAGCTCACATAACTCAAAAAGAAAAATAATAATAGTTTCTGACAAGCAGATGTACACAACTGACACCATAATTTTCATATAAAGTTGCTAAAATAACAACATAAGAGTCACAAATAACAGAGCGTTAAGAAAGAAATTAGCAAAAGATCTTATCACTTGCATGACCTAGAAAAAAAACAACAATATATGGAAACAAATACCTCAACAAGAAATTCTTGCTCCGTATCCACGAGAACAGCCCAGTGGCGAGTGACACGACGAAGAAAATCCCATTTCGCTTTCTTGCTGATCAAATGTGATAAACCCATCCTGTGAAAAATAGCAATAAAAAACAGTTCATCAACACTGCAGCAAAATGTATCACAGCAAAGAAACATAATGCAGCCAACAATCAGACTAAAAGACACAAACTAAATTTTACTGGACACAAAAAAATCTATCTATGTCAAGTCTAACGCTATCGGGCATTCGCAGAGCACTCAGTGTGTGGGAAACTGCCAAGATTTCACTATAACTTATTTTTCACTATTAAAGAAACACAAGTTATATCATTGCTTTCTATTAGTCATATTGTTTCCATCTCACATAGTAGGGAAATTGGTCATTGCCGAAATTTTTGAAGAGACAAAAAAAATGTTCAGGTGATCCTAACTTTAGGCACATCACACAGCAGCCCACATACATCTGCAAGAAACTGTTTTGTGAAATCCTCAGAAGCCATTACTTCAGTGTGTAAGCATCCTATCTGCCAAGAGTTTATGAGCTACCCTCTCTTGTTAAAGTACATGGTCTGACTTTTGCTGCACACAGGCATGGCTGGTGGATGACTTTTTTTTTAAATCAGGTATTTTAAACTCTTGAAGGAACTGGCCCCTAGAATGTTACTTTGTTCATCTTATACTTGTTTCAAAGACAGATCAGAGAAAATTACCAAGCTTATCAAACCATGAAAATATACATGGTGGAACATATAGTTTCATGACAAAAGGCAACATTGTATTACCTTAGTTTTAGTTTTAGTAGAGATTTTACGGCGCTCGCAGCTGCATAAGGTCATATAAGCGCCAAGGGGTGGATGTCAACAGAGAAGAACTTACAGGGAATTAGACTTACTCTGCTCACCTCTCTAGCCTCAACAGCACAAAGTCTGCTTCGACTATCAAGGCACCCTGGAAAAAGCGGGTCACAAGAGTGTGACCAACATACAAAAGAAGTAGAGAAAAATGATGATAGTAAGAATTAGGAAAGAAAAAGCAGCAGTTCCCTGTTGTAGTTCAGGCACAGTTATGAGCATGACATTGTTGGATCAGCCCATTTACAACATTAGAACGAGAAATGCCCCCCCTTTGGGAATGGCCAAAAGACACTTCAGTCAGTGGCACTGCCCCGGGGGTGTATATCTTAATTAAATAGTAATGTAAATGATTCTGACTTAATATCATATTTAATAATGCCAAATGAAAACTTTTGAACGAACGATAAGGGAAAAGCTATGTAGAAAAAAGACAAACATTCATTGCTACTTCATGTGGTTGAAAATTAAATAGACTTACTCTTCACTCACTGGTCCAAACATGAACCTCATGAGTCTGATGAAAACTTTTATTTTCCGACGAAGGAAGGTTTCTGTCTCAGATCCATCTCCATTTATTGCCATGAAGAGAAGGTCATCCACCTAGACAGGATGAGCATAACAACAATACAGATAACGCTGAACGCCAACAAAACATGGCACTATATCAACACCCACTTCCCAGATTGCAACACCAAGATTTTTTAAAAAATAAAGACAATGTTAAAGTGATGAAATGTCATGTCTTTTCGAAAAAAAAAAAGGTAATCTGCATGATGCATCCCTTACTTACACTTAGTACATTTTCAGTGCAGAAGATTATGATGCTTGTCATATCTTCCTAACTGGCAGATTTAAAGAAGGGACGATGATGAATATACTTCAAACCTTTTTTTTTTCATGTAGAAATATACATTTTGTTGTGCTGGCAAGAAAATTGGGCAACTCCGTTCAACCCTACTTCACAGTTGCTCAGTGTGTAAGCGATGATTCATAATAATTCTTCTCATTGTGAGTTTCAAACACAGAGATATCTTAACTCACTGGCATGCTGGGCAGTCGCTCCAGGGCTCCATCAGCACAGCGGCCCTAGGCAATCTAGGAACATTACAATTCTCTGTAATAAACCCCATATAGCCAAATCTGTCCAAGAAGGATAAGCAAGGGAGCCAGAAAAAAAAGTTCTGTCTTAGACATTTTGACCTATTCCATCTTCGATTGAGGAATTTTAAATATTTTGTTCTGTTTCGGTAGGTACTGGGGGGTCCCAGAGGGCTAGCCATATATGCAGTAGGATCAAGGA
>NW_004797295.1:2187626-2228399 GCF_000002075.1 Aplysia californica | reverse complement strand
GAAAGAGACAGAGAGAGAGAGAGAGAAGAGGGGAGGAGTTGATCTTGCGAGAACTTCCGGGCGGGTGAGAATAGCCACTTTCTTTGCCATAATAGACCTAATTAATGGGCTTATAATTATATTATATAGGCCTACTAATTATATGTCATTCTGTAGGCTACCTCTGCCTCTAATTGCCTACAGCTAAAACCTACATCAAGTCCAAGAACTAGGGTACTACAGGGCCTAAACCTAGATTGGCTAGATCTATATCTATCTATATCTAGATCTAGATTATAGATATAGAGATATCTAGATTTCTAGACATTCTAGATTTATAAGACTGGGTCTGGGATAGAATTTGACTCTAGATCTAGTACGCTTACACCAAAACCAGCACCAACTACAATGTGGTAGACAACAACACCTAGATCTAGATCTAGATCTATTCTGCATACAGTATTTAATATAGCCAAGCGTAGAGAGACAACATAGCCTAGCTGACTGCTAGACTAGATCTAGACTATCCTGCACCCTGCGACTGCTGCACCAACACACACTTCTTTGACCAAGAGACTAGACTGCGCCACTCACTTCAAGTAAACCCTTTTCTTTCGCCCTGTCAATGATGTACTCGGCGAAGCTGGCATCATAGTCTATGTAGAAAGGGTCGTTCAGCTGATTCACAACCAACAGGCATTTCATTTCAAAAACAGAGCAGTTTCCACTCTCAACAAAGCTCGGGTTACACTTTGTTTACGTCTGCCTGCCGGTAGCATGGAGAATGTTTTCTCGTGACGCACCTTCTCTAACTTCAGGTCCAAAGAGTTTTAATAAAGGCCCTGCATCAGGGAGGTTGGCACGTACAGTTTGTTGTAAGGTCCTTGCCCTGCATAGATCTAGAGAGGTCCAAAACTTGGGAGAGGTTATAAACTATATAACTATTTATAACTTCTTTGGGCCCCACAATAATACTTTTTTTTAAACCAGAGACCGACGATCACGAATAACGATCTTACTAAAATCTTAGTACATGTACGTTGAGAATAAACATTCTAATTGAGAAAAACATACTCGGCGCATTGTGAGTGTGAAATAAAGACCCCAACCAGTTACATGTTATAAGTACATGTACATGACATAAACTGAAGCAATAGTACTTAATATTAATATGGCCTTAAAAGATTTCACAGAAAGTTTCGTGCTGATGTACCGTACATGTAACAAAGACTGCGCGGTCTTTCCTGAAATTACTCGTCAGTTTTGTGACTTCTCGAGGACTGGTCTGTCTTTTAGTTGAGAAGAGACTTCTACATACATGTGTGAATCTATAGTAAAATCAGTCAATACAGACATAATGTCTGTCTGTCTGTCTGTCTCTCTCTCTCTCACACACACACACACACATACACACACACACACACACACACACACACACACTATACATTCTCTTCCTTTCTCCCTCTCTCTGTCTATCCCCCTCCACCCCCCCCTCTCTCTCTCTCCCCTCTACCCCCACCCCCTTCTCTTTCTCTCTCACTGTCTGTCTGTCTGTCTGTCTCTCTATATCTCTGTCTCTGTCTGTCTGTCTGTCTGTCTGTCTGTCTGTCTCTCTGTCTCTCTCTCTCTCTCGCTCTTTGCGCGTGTGTGTGTGTGTGTGTGTGTGTGTGTGTGTGTGTGTGTGTGTGTGTGTGTGTGTGTGTGTGTGTGTGTGTGTGTGTGTGTGTATGTGTGTGTTCGAGTCGCTCCTTCCCCTTCGGCTTCTCTACGATGTCCCTTTACCTTTAAAAATATTATTTCTGCGCTTTTTCTCTACTATTGTGTAATGCCCTTTTCTTATACAATAGTAGAGAAAAAGCGCAGTACCTGCCTTAACGGAAACCTGTCTTAACATGTTCCCCCTTGATATATTCCTCTTTAATTACCTGTATAAAACGGATACCTGTCCAACGCGGAAACTGAAAGAAAAATCCGCTCCTTTTTTTAGGGTTTCAGCTGTCTAAGACGGAAAATGCTTTACCCGCTCAGCCCTGATTTGAAACAAAACTCGCAAGTTTGGTTCCTCCGGCTCTAAACTTAACGCCATGGCCATGCTGCTGGGCGAGGAAGGGGAGTAGGGGTGCAATTTGGGGGTAGATGTTACCCCATCATGTGAGCCCTGAGCGATGCAGATGGTCAGTATAGTGTGGGCGTGAAATCTCACGACTGCCCGTGAGAGTGCTCGAGTAGCGAGCCACTACGGAAACTTTCCTGGGTAGCCAGAAGCCAGAGGTGTGAAATTAGATTGACCAATGCCTGCCGCCCTGATCGTACGGCCAGCCGAGAAAACAGTTCCTCAAATCGTTGTTACAATTATGGCAGTGAGGGGTGGCATTGGTGGGTGGGGCTAAGGGTGGAACCAAAGGAGATGTGCAAACTTTTCTGCTTTTAATAGGTCAAACAGTGGTCCTATGAATGGCAAGCACTGGTGGTAATTGGATACGCAAGACTGACGCATGTCATTATCAGACAGGATGGCAGCTGAGAGGTGTGAAGTTTGACCACTTCTTGCCGATCAGACAAACAAGCGATCCTTGATCCCACCGGCTGGGCCTTTGAACACCCCCCCCCCCCAAACTTCACCTCCCCCCTAAATTCCCCTGTCTAAGACGGAATTTTTTCCCGCTCTCTAGCCTAGCGATTCCGTTTTATACAGGCTCGACTGTACTAAAAAGCAATCTAGTCGCCAAGAGGGTGGGAACTTCCCTGTCCTGGTAAAGTACATTGTACCTTATCCAACTTCTAATTCACGTACTTGAAGGCTGATGAATAACTCGAATTTTTTTTCTTTAAATTTTTCTCACGTTTATTTCAAACAGCTGACAGAAAGGATCAAGCACCTGTTGTTGAAGGTACTGAACCCCGCAAGTTTCAGAGAGATTTCAATGTCAGTTCATCCAACCCTTCGAGTTACTTCAGCTTCAAATAATTGGGGAAAGCGGAACGGCCACACAGTCTTGACCACCGTCGAACTCCTGAGACTGACAGTCCGAACCCCTGGGGTTCAACACAAGATAGCCTTGATCAACAGCAAAACCTTATAGAAATGGGAAGTTTGATCTACAATTCTACACCTTGACCTGCTGCACGTCGATTCAATTTCAACTCGTTTCAGTGAGGCACAGCTGCTGATATGTACCTGTACCATGGTGTACTCTTCATGGCGTCTTCCCTACATTTCACACCTGAAGAGACAGCCCCCCCCCCCCCCCCCCCCCCCCAACCAGTTGAACTTATCCAGCTGCAGTTATCCCATCGAACGATTGGCGTAGACCCTTCTAAAGGATTCTAATCATAAACCACTTTAAAACCTGCGCTCGTTGTGCCAGTCTGGTTCCTTTGTATGTCGGTGTATGAGTTCATTCTCCTTTGAATACTTGCCGGCCATTATAAACGTAGCTTTTGCTTGTTTCCTTTTAGTAGTTAGCGTTTTACGGCACTTGCAAAACAATTTATATAATTACTTTAAGGTATCGAATAAGCGTCCCCCTTTCCTTTATTAATTTTCTGATTTTTTGCGCACCCCCCGCTCCTTTTTCCATACCCCCGTTTATTATTTTCCAGCTTACCACGACCGACGATCATTTGAAAAATTGTATCTAGAATCTAGAAATCTTGATAAAACTTTTTTTTTGTGGAAACGGTAAATTACCTTCAATATTAGTACTGGTGCCAGGTTGGCTACCTCAATTTTCTGTGCATTATCAAAACTTTTGTACAGTGGGTGTCGCATTCAACGAGAAGTCGGCTCCAACAAGGCAATCCTTAATCCCCGATTTTCCCCCTATATCTCTTTGTAAATGTACGTCGGCTCCATACAACGAGGTTGCAAACAGACCGAAGTCGCTTTCAACGAGGCCGCGATAACCAAATAAAAGCAATTAGTGGCCCCAAAAGCGAAGAATTTTTCTCCTTTCTCTCCATCTCACGCGAAGCACAAGGCCCATCCTCGATTCCTAACACATTGTATTGCTAGATCTTGTGCGCCTCCTAATATGGGCCCCCAAAGCCAGGAGGATGGGACAGGGTTAGCCTACGGTAGGGATGGGAGGGGGTGGGTGGGAACGCAAAGCTGGCTGTGTGAAACTGGATGAACTCTGGAAGGGTAGGTCTAGATCGAGACCTTCATAAAAACATTTTTTTTTCTTCACCTGATCAGAAAATCCAAGCTCCCGCCTTTACTTTATGTAGACCTAGGCCTAGATGAGAGAGGGTATGTTTCCACACGAGAAGTGTTACGGAAAAACATATTTTAAAATGCAGAAATGACGGTCAGAACACAGCTCAAACACGCACACACTGATGCTGTGTGAGATTTTCGTCAAAAGGGGGAACAATGTTTTAATTACTGGTACATGTACATCGTGTAATATAATAACTTGTCTCTCTTTCTTTACTTTAGTCTTAGTCACGTTCAACGAGAGGTCGGATCCAACGAGGACAACAAGCCGGTCCCAGCAACCTCGTTGAATGAGACACCCACTGTACATCGGTTTATATTTAATGAAACTTTTCCTAAAAAGGGTAAAGTTGTCACAGCAACTTACTAAAATCAATAAAATTTCATGATATCTTTTTGTTTTATTCACTGCAGTAGAAATAAAACAGATTTGTTCCTACTAGTACAGGGATATGAGGTTGAATGTGCCCCCCCCTCCTTTTATTAATTTTGGACCACTTGTTCACCCCCCCCCCCTTTTTTTTATTCCTAAAAACCCGTTTATTCGATACCTTAGAGTAGAGGTGTTACAAAGAGAGTAACAAACACACACACCAAAAGAAGATTAGATGAGTGATAGCGATAGGAAAAGAGGAGAGAAAGCCACAGCACACGAGAGCACCAGCCAACCAACCACGCCAATTTTTTTGTGAGTGATGGAAGCTTTTTTCCAAAATGAGCCCATAAAACACCATCAGACAAGACAGTTTTGGGAAAAACCTTCCCTCTATTTATAAACCATGTTGATTCCTAGGAGGGGAAGGTTCTTTATGAGTATCTTCGTCTGAAACATTGTGTCGCTCAGTCTCAGCACTGGATGGCCCAACAGACAAGGTTGAATCCTCCCAAACGATCTGCATAAATGATAAATTGTGCCAACTCTACAGTAGAGGCTTCCAAAAAAATGTAAAAGGTAAGCAATATATACAGTATGACAAGGATAGTTCGAACACGGAAGACTCGAAATCACGCATCCGTCCAATTGTGCCTGCTGTCCGTTTTTCTTCTTCTTCTTTATCTTTGTAAGATATGCTTTGAACTACCGATCCCTTGAACTACCGAGGCAGGTCCTGAAGAATTCAAGCTATCTGTGTTATACTGTAATGTCAAAAATAACGTCCCACCCGTTCATAATTTTGAAAGTGTACACCTGGTATGCTTCATGAAATCTACACTGTCACCCCAGCTGGCATCCATAATTTTAAAAATCAAGCTTCACATACAACATGTTCCAAAGTTTTCTTGTTATAGGAAAAAAAAAGACCCCTACTCTTTGACTTATATATATATATATATATATATAAGGAATGCAGTGATCTCGACGAGCTCTTGAATGAGCTTTTCATTTGGTCATGAATCTAAAATTCAGTCTGCAAATTGCCATGCACTTAGCATTTCACTTAAGTGTGTTATATTACAGGGGTAACACACACATTTCTTCCATAAGGTAGAGAGAAGGCCTGGCTACCTAACAAAGCCACAGAGAGCCAAATGAACCAGACCCAAAAAACCCCCAATGTAAAATGCCTTCAAGAAATTGGCAATCAGATACACCACTCTCACCAATATAGTATTTTTTTTTAGTAGAGGTTTTACGGCGCTCGCAACTGCATAAGGCCATATGAGTGCCAGAAGATTAGAGGTGCTACAAGAGAATATAATAACAAACATAAAAAAGAAGGAGGGGAGATAAGGACGACAGATGTTTGATAGGAAAGAAGAAGCAAACCACACCAGAGCACCCGCCAACCACCCACCAATATAGTGTATCAAGTTGAAAGTTGACCAAAAAATATGAGTAGCTTCAGGCTGTTGTCAAAATAATGAAATCAAAGAAATTGATTTTTTGCTCCCACCCATTAGGCAATTTTTATTGTAAATTTTTTTTTGGGGGGGGGGGAATTGAACACCTCTAATGATTAGGAGTGTATTTTACTGAAAAATGATAAAAAGCACAAAAATGTGAATTTGTCGTTTCCGAAACCCCATCCCCTTCAATCACTAATATCTCGACTTATATTCAAAATATACAGATTTTTTACATCAAAACCAAGGCAAATGAGGCTTTAACTTACTTTAAGCTAATAGAAATAACCCCAATACCCCAAAAAGAGCACTTGATTCAACAGTGTGGTAACAATATGTACAAATGAAAATCCCCAAAATAAAATTTTCTTTCTGAAACTTTTCATTTTCTATTCATGAACACTGACAACAAATAAAACTGTTTCTTTCTTTTACTTTTATTTCCAAAAGAGTCATACGTGAGACAAATACATGATGACAACACAAGCATACACAATGGTGTCCTTAAAGAAAGAAGAACATAAATACAACAGCTACAACACAAATCCTATCCTGTCTTCACTGACAGGATGACTGATGTTTCCTTATGTTGTAGCCAACAAGACACACAAGAATTACATGCATGAATGTGAGTCTGCCAACCTTTGAACTCTTTCAGAAAAATAACAAATTGTTCAAAAAAATGATTATTCACACTTTCAACATCACAGTCAGTTCCACACACGTTCCCACATGCACACTATCACTCTCTCGTTGCAATATATTTACTTGTGGATCTGCACACAGGTACTTCATGCTTGATGACATTTACTGACATTTAGTGAAACTGATTCAAAATATGATTCATAAAACCCCCCTAAAGCATCAGTGGTCATTTATATATGCTGATGTAATATTTTCATAAGTTTCTCTAAAACTCAAACTGTAAATAAAATACATTGAGAATGCTTTTACGCAAGATTTTTCCTCCCATGTCAGTCTCATTTGAAAAACAGTTGTCACAAGCACAAAACTGCCTACAAAACAGGAAACAACAGACTCTACTTCCACTGTTTCTTGATGGATATATTCTTCTCAGAATCCTTCAGCATGATCTGTGGATGAGAAAGTATAGAGAAATGTAACCAAGTTTTGTACCTATTGCTGTAAACCCCACAACAAACTACACTATAACACAAATACATACTGGTTAAAAAAAGACTTGCAACACACTGCAGATGGCACCTGAACTCACTTGATCAAGCAGAACTGAAAGATGGCATTTATTGATTTTGTTTTCACTTCTTATCTGTTTCATATTAAGGCCACAGGAACACAATGTGTCAGTCTTTGTGCTTGTGCGTCTTCTAGTGGAAATGGATGTACGTATAGTAAACTTTAACACGGAGCAGTTTAATTCTGAATTCTTTTTACCATGGAAGGATTTCAAGCTCCTTTTTCCCCCCCCCCCATTCTTTGTCTTATACACTGCAGCTTCTCTAACACAATAACAAATTCCAGTAGATCTGGTTATCAGGAAGGAAGTTTATGCTGCTTCATCATTTCCCCTTCCACCCCTCCCCCCCTTTTTTTTGCACTCACTGTACCAAACCACTATCAAGACACTTCAGGAAGCTGCCAGCCATCCATAATTTAATTTGAACTTTGAGTTTCAAATCGTCTTTATAATGTGCAGCTACGTTATTTGCTTTTGTTGCGAAACTGAATTGTAGTGAGGAAAACCATCATATTATACAATGCATCAACAACCTCCCTTGAACCTAATTCTGCGCCGTCAAGGTATCTGTTTAGTATTGAAAATAAGGTTTCCCTTTTTTCCTCAATTTCCAAATGTTGGCAGCTCTGCAGATGTCACCCATATACATAAAATTTTGGTGCCGTTGACGCACTCTTCATTCCTCAAAATTTAAATGAAGGTAACATTCAGTATTCCTAAGAACAAGACAGAACCAGATTATAATATACAGTGGAGTCCACTTATAACCTGTCCTGAAATAACGAGAAGTCTGTTATAAAGAAACTATTCTAAAACTCCGTTTTTTCCCCTAGTTGATCTCTGTAAATAAAATACTGCTATTGCGCAATTAGACAGTCACGCGAGTTGGTTATAATGGAATATTGCTGCTGCTGTGCACAGCGCACAGACCAATTAACCATATAAAACCTCGCCAGTAGAGAAAGTTGTTGGTGATTCAGCGAAACAAAGAATGGGAGAGCCCACGCGAACCAACAATGAAGACCGGAGCGAATGAGTGGGGAGGGTGTGGCATGCGCAGACAAGCAGAACCCATCGCGTGATAGGCCAGCCTAGTCTAGATTATCTAGGCCTACCATGCCTCTCACTTCTCTGATGCGGGGATGGAGAGGTCACAGTGCTGTGATAGACGGAGTGAATGTGTGACGTGCGCAAGCAGACGGAATGCACCACAGGGTGTGATGGGGTGGGGGACAACACAGTAGGCGAGTTAGCCTAGAGCCCCTTTTTTCTGATCGCCAACGCCGAGCTGTCAACATTGTTAGTGCTAGAGAAAGAAACCTGATTCGATTTTTGATCAAGTAAGACCTAGAGCTCATGTTGAACAAAATCATTATCAGGGGAGATACAAAAGATTTCGCACCCGTTCTCTCCCTTTCGGAGGATTCCACTGTCATATAATTGTAGCTTCAGTGGCCTATGCATCATTATAAAATACTCTAGAATTGAGCCACTGGTTTCCTATTCCACTTAAAAAATATGTGAGTGTCTGCTGTTCAGCATGAATTCAAGGCTACATGGAAGAAGCAGCTGAGTAACTCCAAAGCGTACACGAGTTATTGCTGACGCTATGCATCTTCATAAATTAATCCAGAACTGAACTGTCTTCCCAAACATGTGACATGGTGAAAAAAGTGCATACTTCAAGTAAAAGTAAAAGGGAGATTTCGTGTTTGTAATATTCTATCACGTCTTGAATTCAATGAAGGATCGATAACAGAACACAGCGGATTAAGCACAGAGGTTTAACGGCTCTTGTTGCGGCCGGCACACTCGAAGTGCTAACAAAAAACAAGGACAATAGTGAAATGAAGCGAGACCCTAATTAGGTTACCGGAACTCAGGAAGTAAAACAATGAGGTCGTAAGTACTGTAAACATTAAAATATCATGACAGTAGGCTAAGAAACAACTCCAATATTTTTTTTTTACTACACATGCCTTGTCAGGTTGAAGATATAAGGAAGAATAATCAATACTATTGTGCCTATCTGCATTTTAGCACGCAATCACACGAAGAAGAAAACTATTGGGGACTGCGTGAATTTGACCTCATTTACCAAATTTTAAAAAACGCGACAAAACATTTTAGTATTCATTCTGACATTCTTTTTACACCTGAGAGAAAATGTATTTCTTTGAAAAATGTGTAATAACTTGGACCTGAGTGCACACCTGAGGCATATAAGTGTTGGTCTGTCATACACACATGCTATTTACAAATAACAAATACAACCCAATGCTCTCACCTTAGCCACAGCAAGCTCAAAGTCCTCTTGAGTCACATGCACGCGACGCTCTCGCAATGCATACATGCCAGCCTCTGTACAAACACCCTGAAAGAAAAGAACGAAAGGAGATATGCATGAAATACCGGCTCTACTTCAAATCCTCCTGAACAGGGTACAAGTTGTTGTTGTTATCAATCCAGGAACAGGGTACAAGCTAACGAGCAATATAAGACTTACCCCTTTTAACCTTTTTTTCATAACCACCGCAACAATTCTGGCCCAATGCAACTACAGCAGTAAATTTCCTTCCTTTCACATCCTTCCAAATTACTTCAGACCAATTTAAAAAAAAATATAAACCACATCAAACCTAAAGATGGAATCCACAAGGAAAGAGAAAGAGAGGGAGACCTAAAAAAGTACTTGGAAGAGGAACTTAGCTTCTGATCTAAAGAAAATAAATTGAAAAAAAAAGAAAAAGTAGAGGGTTTTACGGCGCTCGCAACTGCATAAGGTCATATGAGCGCCAAGGGGTGGGTGTCAACAGAGAAGTCTTTACAGCGAATCAGACTTAGACTGCTCACCTCTCTAGCTTCAACAGCACAAGGTCTGCTTCGACTATCAAGGCACCCCAAAATAGCAGGTCACAAGAGAGTGACAAACATACAAAAGAAGTAGATGAAAATGACAATAGTAAGGATCAGGAAAGAAAAAGTAGCAGTTCCCTGTTGAAGATCAGGCACAGTTATGACCGTGACACAAATCAGCCCATTTACAATTCTACTATGCTTGAACGAGATATGTCCCCCCCCCCTTTGGGAATGGGCTAAAGACACTTCAGTCAGTGGCACTGCCCCGGCGGATTAGGATACATTTGAACAGTGGTGGAGACTATAACTTGGGACAGAAGTATATGGAGAGCTTTAGTAGGTGGCCTATACTCTGGCATGTGGTGAGAAAGGCTGATGATGATGTGTATTAGTATGTTTTACTGCTCAGGGAAATGACTACAATTAAATCTTAAAACTGTCTTTTAGGCACTCACAAAGACGAAATGAGCGACAAAATAACATCTGTACTGCATCATTCACTCACTGAGAAGACAGTTCAAACAGACAGGACAGGAGGAAGAGGATCTAACAGGAGAAAGAGGATCTTACATCCCTAAATATATCTCAAGTAGAAGGATGCTGTTCAAGTTGCAGGCATTTTGTCAGGTTACGTCTAATTAAAAGTACACTTTTATGTGTAATAAAAACCCTGACTATGAATGCCTTTATTTCAACTTTAAGAATTTTTTCCCCCATCAAAGCAGTACATTTCTATACTCCCTATTCAAATGTTAAGGTCTCAAAGAGTCAGTTTTCTTGTAACATTTTAAAAAATCATACTGGAGTTACAAATTTTGTAAGAATACACAAAAACAGTTGAATAAAAATATGCAAATGCACACAACACCACTTTTGAAATTGCATGTAACAGAAATTGTAAGGACCCCCCCCCCCCCCCAAGTCCACCTCATTGTACTATTAACAAATTAATGCAAACAGTATCCAACTCTCATCCACCCCTCTAAATAACTTTAAAAGGTTCACAAAAAAACCCCAAACAAACCAGTAAGAACATAAGGACATTATGTCTGAAAGAAAAAAAGCATACAACTATGACTCACCTTGACTTCAGCACCAGATGCCCCTGGCATCATTTCAGCAATTTTGCGGAGGTTGATTCCTCTTGTGAGGTTCATCTTACGGGAATGAATTTTCAAAATATCCAAGCGGGCCTGAGAAAAAATTCAGAAAAAATAGTAATCAAATAATAGGCTAATTATTGTCAACCCCTGTTATGGAGGACTTAAAATAAGAAAGAGCCGAATGCCCTTTTTCTCAGAAACAATACATGAACCTGCACAGTTATTTATCAACAGTAAAATACCAGTACAAGAATGCATGAGAACTCACTAGAATAGAAAAATTCAATTTTTGAACTCTGATAAAGTATAAAACATACACCAAAGATTTTCATTTAAAAATTGTTAAGATAGGAAAAAAAAGCAGATCATATAATGCAGTCATTCATATAGTAAGAGAGTAAAATTCTTTTATCAGGTACATGAATGAGAACGGTGTGAGTACGAGGCCCACGAGGACAAAGTTGATGTAACATGAAAATATAACAAATTTTCCAGTAATGATACTTACATAAACTTCATGGCACTGACAACTTATTTTTACTTAAAATATTCCTTAGTTTCCACTCGTTACATTTGAAAGCTCACCTCTTCATTCGGAGGGGGAAACTCAATCTTTCTGTCAATTCTGCCTGGACGTAAAAGTGCGGAATCAAGGATATCAATTCTGTTAGTAGCCATGATAACCTGAGGAAAAAAACCCAACCCAATACACATACAAGGAAAATATAATAAAATCAATTTGATTCAACACAGAACCTTGAGTCAGTGTAATTTATATCTAAATGCTAATTGTATGTTTGGAAATACTCAGAACAGTTAAGCCTGGAAGTGCGCACCAGTTTACCTGAAGTAACCCTCCCCCAAATGCCCCACAGCCATGGCTGATCAGTTGTAAACATGGGGGGGGTTTGGCCAAGGTATCAGCTGAGATTTTTACCTGCTACTGAAAAGTGACCATTTACAGCTCTACAGAGGACAAAAGGCAAATAAAACCATATATTTTCTCAAAGCTGATAGAACAAGCCATTCAAAAATCACAAGCGATCGAACAACACCAAACAAGGTGCAAAACACAATGAAGTCGTCAATTAGTAAAGTAGGTGGCGAAACAAGTGATAACACATAGGGTAAGGCTGTTAAATTGGACAGCGTCACTTTATCGATCGATATCTCGGCCAATGGATGCGCTATGAATTCAAAATAAATTGCAAACTCATTGGTCACTACCAATAACTTTGATTTGCAATTTACTATGTCATTTACCATGTAAGTAATTCTGAAATTTTCAATTAAAGAAGTTCAGGGTCAACGCCCTCTATAAAGGGCCTGTGCACTATCCGATCAAAGAAGGTTGGCCCAATACAAGGTTGCGCGCTTCCCGGGTAGCCCGGCTCACGTGCTATAGGGCCGTTATGCTTCCAGAGGTAAATTTCATGATGGCAAAGTCTGACTACGAACTATTATCCCAGATAACTTATGGCAAAAAAGCAAAGTCAAAAAGTCTGAATTTTATATCTTGACTTGATTACAAAAAGTGAGGAGATTCCTCTCTCTACAGTGTTAAATTATTAAAAAATGAATAATAAAATGAAATAACCTTGATGTTCTGCTTTGGTTCAAATCCATCCAGTTGATTCAGCAACTCAAGCATAGTTCTCTGTACTTCACTGTCACCTGGGAAAGATTTACAAGTCAACATGCAAATTAATAAAAAAATAAAAAAAATTTAAAGTTTGTCACTGACCCTAATGACACTTACTTAAAAAAACAAAAACAAAACCCTAAACACATTCTCTAAGCATCAAAATGACTCACTTATTGAACCTTTAATACATTCAGCACTATTCCAAGTTAACATTTTCATTTAGTGGTACATGAAAAGCTATCTACCATACCTATCCCACCTTATATTATTCTTGACATACAGCAAAAGTAAATAATGTGCTAGTTCATTGTTCCTTAATATGCAATTTCCAGGGCAGCCCACCAATCACCATGTTTTATTAATCCAACAAATAAAAAGTATAGCCATGGACAGCCTTTCTTCCCTGGTGTGTCAAGAACAGGGGTTGTAGCTGAGAATAAATGTAACGAAAACAAAGAAGTGATGATAAAAAGACTTCTTGTCCCAGGCTCGTCATTGTTGAGAGAAGGAGTGTTTGTGTGTGTCTGTGGTGTGTATAGTTTCTGTTTGAAAAAACAAAAGAAACGTTTGAAATAACAGAGAACGCCACAAGCCTTTGATCCTGATTGTGCATCTCATCAGACCATGCCAAGCACCCAATGTAGCTAATTGTACCAAGTTTTAAACAACGATTCAAATTTGTCAAAATTCTCTCATTGACCTCGGCTGTCACCCACTACACAAAAAGGCAGGAATTTCCTAACAGTAACACCTTGACAACCTAATGTTTGACATACCCCTGGATTGTGCAAGTTTAAAGCCTAATATTTTTTAAAGCCTAATGTGGCACTGAGAGACTACAGGGGTTCAATACGAGGATGTTTAAGTCAGACAGCTGCCCGTGACGCAGACTGTCCAGTTCTGGTAGTTTTTCTCCCCTTATTCACCGGGAAGGTTGGCAGTGGGTTGGGGGAGCTATTTTTTAAGAAAAAAATCGGAATCAGTGGTATCACGATTCAATTCTTGTAAAATAGAATAAAAATCGTAACCATTTCGCTAAATTCATAATGATGAGCAATCCTGTACTTCCGACTTCACTTTGTACAAACAATATAAAAGGGCAAATTATATTTACTTGCCTCCTATTTGGAATTCATTTTCTCACGAAGGAGATATTTGAAAGAAATTGTCTCAACACTTGTTAGAAAACAGCCAGTAAAAACCTTTGACAGCAAAGGAACTGACTCCATAATACTGTACGCATACAGAGCAGAACACAGTTCTTGAAAATGGCCCCCTTGGGCAAAATTATTGGTTCATATTTCAAACTATTTTGGGTAGTCCAATCATCTCTGTACTTGAACATGTGCCTAACATTCAACCCCTTCAGATTAATGAATGTCCATTTTTTCAGAATCTTTCTAATTTCAATGATTTTGACTCCCACTCCTCATCTACTGCATCTTAGTGCTCTATATCAAGCTCAAAATACCAATAGTTCATCACACTCTAAATGTATGCACTCAAATCCATCAATATTAATGTTTCTTCTTTAAGCAGCTATCACATTCTTACCTCCTGACCCACTCTCTAAACGAGAAGATCCAATAGAATCAATTTCGTCCATGAAAATGATGGATGGAGCATGTTCCCTGCGGGGAAAAAAAGTGATATCCAAACACTTGTGTAAAAACCAAAATGAGAAGAATTTATTATAATGGCAAGCTGCTCACAGCTAACAGCGGCTTGAGGTCGAAACCACTGTGCTGGTCAGCCAGCGGCTTGGGGACATTCCTTTATGACAACTTCAACATCAAATTATTCTACAGCATTTGCTGAAAACAGGTCTCTTTTAACGGGAGTTCATCCATGAGATGAAGAACTATCAAAATAGGTTCAATTGTTTTGATTTAATGACATGACCACTTTAGAGAGGATTTTGTCATGTTTAGATTTACTACCAAAAAAGGGCTGCGGCATAGTGGGTATATCCCCCCCCCCCGGAGATAAGAGTTAAATTTATCGCTGCCTGAAATATTTCTAGTATTGACAACTAGTTTAAGGAAAAACAAATTTCTAATTAACGTGTAAAACATTCTCAGCACTTATAATAATAATGAATAATGTGGGGGGGAATTCAGCTCAAAATTTTTAGCTTCTTTAGCCTCTCTTACAACTATTTCGTTACATAAAAAAACCATAAAGCCTTATTTCTTCCCATATAGGGCATGTTTGTCACCACCATTTCCTCATAAAGTCAATCTTTCAAAATTCTTTATCGCCTATTGTCTCGAAACGTGGTTTTTCTATATACTTTAAAAAAATAACTCCACCATTTTTAAATTAAAAAAAGATGTAAAACTTAGTGGGATGAATTTTTGATACATGCAATAGGTTTTTGTTAATGGTGATCGGAGTGGATTTTCATGGATTTTTTAAAATGCGAATACTACGTCAGGAAAAAATTCATTAAAAATTTTCTAGTATGTTTTGGAAAAATTTATCACACAGATTTGTTTGTCAAGATGCATGCAAAAAAACCTATTTCTTTCCATGAAAAATACATGCGGTATTAATTACATAAGAAATGTGACAAAAATCAAATATGATGGCCACGGTATCCATGGAAACAAAAATAAATTTGTTTCTCAAATTTAAATGTGGATTTTAAGACTCCTTACTCTTACTATGCTTGTTATATGTGTGAAATTTGGTAACATTTGATCCATCAATGAGCAAGGTAGCCCCCCCCCCCCTCCAAGTGTCAACAGCCATAATTTAATCAACCACAATTATGAGTCTCTATTTTGTTTTTTTAAACAATCTTGTTTATTAATATGGCCTAACATTTCAACTCTTTCCCAAATGAGCTATATTTCCAGTTGTTGTTGTTAGCGATCCAGAAGCATCTGAGCTTTAACTCTTCTGCACAATGCCATTCGGTAATAGCTGCATGTCTGTTCTAATTGTTGTCTTGAGGAGTAGAGGCAATTAGATGTGTGGGGTAGCTTGGGAAGAAAACATCCCCTAAAATCAGTTAGTTTTCTACAGAAGAACAGATGATGTTCCACTGTCTCTGAGGGGTAGTCACATAGTGGGCAAGCAGCAGACTGCTTTACTCCAATTCGGTTGAGATGTTGTTTGAGGGGTACATGTTGTGTTGTAAGTTGGAAGATTATTGACTGATCTCCCCTCCTCAACTCATTAATTGGATCTTTGACCAGTGGTTTATTCATGTGGCCATACATCCTCCTTCCTGTCGTACCTGTGGCCCAATCATTCATCCACTCTTCCTTGAGGTTTGACTTGATATTTCCAGTAAACATTATACTTTCTGACAATGTACAGGTTCGTTCATGGTTTTTACTTTGTTGGTTTGCTTCTTCTCACACATTGTCCAATATAATATGGTGAAATAATACAATTATATGCTACTTGTTAGCAACTCTTGGTGGGTTAACCCTATCCGTACGTCGTGTTTTACTATTGTATGCATACGATGCCGGGAACTCTGTGCCACCACTTTCCAAAGAAGAAACTTATTAGTTAATCTGACCCGAACGCTTTGAATAGCAGTCTGTCAAAATGATTTTTTGATAAATACTGAAAGTTTTAAAGAGATCTTTGTACTAGAAGTATTCTAAAATGTGAAGAATACAACCCCGGGGGGTACAAAATGACCCCAGAGCTTACAGATAGGGTTAAAGAGCCATAGATATTTTATAGTAAAATTCACATAAATGCATATCTGACAATAAAATACCACATTTTCTTAACATGAAAACCACGTCTCTAACCTACAAATCAATGTAACAGTTCTGAAAATGAACACAACAAACGATCAAGCAAGAACTGCTTTACTTACCTTGCCATGACAAAGAGTTCTCGAACCATACGAGAGCCTTCTCCAATGAACTTCTGAACCAGCTCTGAGCCAGAGACTCGGATGAAAGTACACTCTGTGTGATGAGCTACAGCTCTTGCAAGCAAAGTCTTTCCTGTGCCTGGCGGTCCGTACAGGAGCACACCCTGAAAGAGAAAGAAATATGGAGAGTCCACAAGAGCTTAAACTAATTCCATGCGTGAGAAAAGACCAGTTACTACATTGAACAATTTGCTGATTCTTAGATTTGGAAAAACTGGTGTGAAGTAATACTTCATTAAACTTCAATAATGATAATTTATGAATTTCTTCATCTCAAACAAAATTCACAAGAGACTTTTGAAACCTAAGGTTGGTTTCTCAAATAGCTGGATACTTGGATCATCACATGAGCACAGGAAAAAACTGATGTAGTACATATTGTAAACAATACACAGTTATTGAAAACCCTTCATCCAAGTTTAAACCATACTGATCTTTCTACTTTTAGAATGGCAAGTCCACAGAGTTTTGAGCAAAGGCATGAAAGAGTCTATACAATAACAGCCACCTTTTGGTACACATCTCTTGAAAAAATTCCAAGGACTATATCACTACGTTTTATCTTGCCACCAAAGTGCTTAAGTTAAATCTTAGTTTGAAAGTGAGTTTCAAAACAGCATCCAATTTTGCAAAAGATGCTAGCTGAACACCCTCCCCCCCCCCCTCAAGAACATGATAGATCACAGATATCATACCTTTGGCTGAGCAATTCCCAGGGCCTCAAAAAGTTCAGGATGTTTCACAGGCAGTTCAATAACTTCTTTGATTTCCTTGATCTGCTTATCCAGACCTCCAACCATTTCGTATGTGGAGTCAGGCACTTTTTCTACCATCATCAAACTGACTAATGGATCAACCTAAGAAGAAAAAAGAAAAAGACAAATTAACTAACTGTATGAAAAAGTTGAAGCTCACTGCTTTTATAAGACAATTTAAAAAAAAGTTAACTACAAAAAAAATGGTATACAAAATCTTTATTTGAAAATTTTAACAAAGGTTGTGTGAACAGGCGAGATTATAAGTGAATATCTTAATTTATTGGGGGTTACAATTTCAGTCAAAATCTAGCTTCTTTACATTATCATCAACTGATTCAATCAGCTAAGAAAGTGCATACTTACCTTGTTAGGCAAAATCTTGTGTAATACATAGCTATCATTTCTCAGGGCGACTCGGCAGTTCGGGGTCACTTGATTCATATCAATGTTTTTATCAATGTCAACCACAAACTTTCCTTCTGGGTGAACCTGCAAAGGTAAAGTTAAAAATAAATGAACAAAAGTATCCTCACCCAATTCTCTGCATTTTATTCTCTTTTTAAAAAAAGGGTTGAAAAGAGCTCAAACAGGTCAAATTTCGCTGTTACTGAGGCCCACAGACTGCAAAATGCGTCCACACTTAGGCAGCAGCTTGGGAAGGGGAAAAACAGTAAGACAACTAGCCTGTGGACTCATTTTGCAGTCTGTGGGCCTCAGTAACAGCTTTCAACTGTTTCCCTTTTCCTTTAATTCCCACTGTCCTCTTCTCCAGTTTTGCGATGCTGGAGTGCACAACTTCGCCACCCTGCTCGCCCATTAAACCAAGGCCAAATCCATATCTTTTAATAAAAGGCAGACGGTGGTGCTCTGATATGTGTTGTTTGGGTGTGACTGTGTTTGGAAATAGTCGTCTGTACTGCTTCAATATCCATAAATTGCTGTTCCTATAATAATGTCAAACTCAGTTTCTTGTATTTTATGGGTGTAAGGGATGAGGTAGTGTACTTTAGCATAGCTGTTGTTTAATAAATCAGATTTTTGTCTGATTGCGTGAGCTGCATCTATGATGTTTTGGTTAGATGTAACTTGTAAGAGCCGCAGTAAGTGTACAAATGTGTTTTGTGATGCTTGTGTACACTCGGTGCTTCAAGTATTGGTGACAGTTGTTTCCTATCAGAGATCGATTATGGTAAGGTGTCCAGCTGTGTAAACCTTCTTCAATACTTTTTTGTGTGGCAGATCAGGTTGCTTCTCGAACTTGTTTCCTTAAGCGGAATATGCGCTGTACACATTTGTTGCACAGTTTACCGGAACGTGTGTCTGCACTTTCCGCGTCCTTGTCAGCACGATAGAACATGAGTAAGTCATTTTTAAAATTTACACAAAAATATCTGCCCTGGTTTGCCTTCTTAGCCTTTTTACTTCTGGCCCCGCATGTTCTACAGTTTTTTTAACCACTCAAGGTGTAGTTCCCGGGTGTGTTTCATCTTCTTTCATGTAATAGACTCTGCTAACACTTGTTCATAAAGAATCCTGAAAAGAGAAAAGGGACCTCGGGCGAATACCGCACAGGGCAGCGCTGCGGATAGGGAAAATATAACAGGGTGAAGTAACAAAACTCACCCCACTGCTAAAGTTTTTCAGTGAATCTAAACAAATTTTTCACAAATAACTTCCTTACTGTCTCTTGATACTGCAGATTAAAAAATGATAACAATTTGCGTTTCACAAATGGAAAAAAATCCTGACCTTTGTAGCAATCCAAGAAATACGTGCGCCACAAGGTAGTGTGTGCACACGCTCAGACCTAAAAATGAACTAAAAGATGCGGGTTATCTGGGAGAGTCTAGGCTTTCATTTGATACCTCACACACCCAAACTGAAAGATAAGGCAGGACATTTACAGGGGTTTAAATCAAGAGAAAATTACAGACTTTCTACCCGAAATCGGCTAACAGCGCTTTCACACAGGAAGCGATGCACGACCTGACTGTCAGGTAGGATTTATAACCCCGGAAGGTCAGCAGATGGGTTAAAGTAAGTGCTCCGCAAGGATAGTAGAACTGAACAGCTGTGAGGTGTGTGGCAACCCCCTCATAAGTGACAACTAGCAGCTTCAGTACATTTGAAAAATGTCTTCTGATTAATATCAACACAAACATTAACATTTCCCTCACTGTTAGTTCATTAGTTAATGAAGTCACTCAAGCAATTTCTTGAAGGGAAATGTGTGCGCACATGGTTATTTGTGTAAAAGAAAGAGAGAGAAGTACAGAATAATACTATTTTAAAAAAAGCAATAATCAAAACAATGACAACCCCTCCCCCTTCTGAACAGACAGAAGGGAGGGGGGAGGAGAGATCAATGTTCAAGCAATAAGACGAGTAACAGTGGAAATGAAGGGAAAGAAAAAAGGACATAACCAGAGATGTTCATGGGTGAAAGCAATGACAGGTTAAAAAACCTGAAATCCCAATTAGTAAAATGTCTACGCCTGAAAATTACACATGTTGAGAAACGTCTTCAGATAAACACACACAATATTAGAAATACACATATTCCTTCATGATACATACATGTAGTACATGTACTCTCATCAATGTATTCCTTTGACAACAATCCATCCAATCAGGTTCTGGGTCCGCAAATCAGCAATGTGCTATTCCTGGATGTTAATTTTTTACAAAGACTCTTTTCACAATCCCCAATGAGACACAAAAGTGTCGTGTCACTGTCACAGTCCACATATTTGTACTTTTTGAACTACAACTGTGGCTTCTTGCTAAATAAGAGTTCAGCAATAGTGCACAGCACTTGTGCACACATTGTTTGGTGCTGTAGGTTGGGTTGTTGCAGTTGATGGTGAAATCGGCAGGACATAGAAATCTTTTAGTTATGTCCGAATTTTGCAACAGACAAACTCTATGCTGCACAAAGGAAGATAACCATGTTGGACAATCAGGTCAAAATTTACATCAATTATGTCCCCTTGTGCAAAACGGGCGTGCGAGATGGATTCATGGCAATTTCATTTCTAAATTTTAATGCTGTAGTCCTCAGTCTTAACTGAAATAATTTGGCTTGACATAGATCTAGATAAAGCTATAGCCTGAACCTTTTGAAACCAATGAAACACTGCTTGTTCCACTGCTATTTACTTTATCAGTTTATGTATATAAGTATATGCCTTTTCGTCCCTGGTTCAGCACCGTTCTCAATATTTTCCAGTGGTTCTTTTTCTTTAGATCGGAATCGCAAACATTTTGTAGATTGGGTTTTTTATATTGATTTTACATCCACTTCTGCTAAGATCAGCTGTTTGTCATCAACCGAGAAGCCTTTGTATGATTCTTTTATTCCGCTATGGTTCACTCTCTACTACAATTTCAACTAGATCTAACTGTGCAGAACGTCAGTTAGCTGCTGCATAGTGCGTAATCTCTGTTGAAGAGAAAGTGCTGACACACTTGGCGACAATAGGGCCTTACCGGCTACGTGCCTTCACAAGCAGACGCTCTGCTCGCATATGTCTGAACCAAATCGGCCACTCTATGAAATCTAAAAATCAGGATCTTATGGTGAAAAAATCGGAATCGACGACAACTCACCATGGTGACTAGAGAGCCGATTAAAACATTTTCCAGGGGTGTTAATAAATTAAATAAATATCCACATATAGGCCTTCTGCGCGCGCTCACGCATGGGTGTGTTTTATCATTATCTTTTTTAAATGCTGAAGACTCCTTGTCCAAGTGTCTACCCTCCCTCCCTCCCCTGTAAGTCCCCAAAGACGCTTCAATCAGTGTGCATGAACTTAAGTTCACCCCGTCAACGGACAGTCCCTGACACAAACGAAACTCGCACGCCAAACTAATGTCACGTGATGAGAACACATGATTGAAAGGTTTGCTCACAGATCTTGATGACCGACTAAACAGAAGTTGGACAAAGCTTGTTTCGAAGTAAAAGCAAAACTATGAATAACATTGATCATTTGTATGCCACAATTGAAACAGTTATCAGGCCATCGTCGGAGAATTCAGAGATTACGAGTCCGGTAGCTCAACATTAACAACTAGACTATACAGCAACTAAAGTGAGCAGGCTAGATTTAGATCTAGATCTACCGCTAAACACTTCTGTGTCGTAAGAAACAAACACGTCCTCGGCCTACACCCAGGCAACACTACTGCCCTCGGCTTAGGCCTATTGAGAGGTCATAGGCCTTCACTCATACTGCCCCCCCCCCCTCTCTCCCCACGGCTATATACAGGCCTTCATGTAATCATGTAATTAGATCTACCCTCGATGTCGCCGATTCTTTCCTTCGCTGAGCATGAATTGTAAAGTCTTTATGTGTGTTTTAATACACAGAATAATATAGGCCTTTAACTTCAGGTTCAAGAAAACATTCGGGACCTCAAATTCTGTTCGCTATATCTGTTATTCTAAGGGCGTCTTATCTACATTTAATGACGGAATGAATTTCTTTTTTTTGTTGTTGTTGACAAAATCACACGCACACTCTTTAAAGTTTGACCACGAAATGTTTGTGCTTGTCTAAATGACCCACAGACATAAGCCAAAAATGTCAAAACCAGCCACAATTTGCAAAGTAGGGCTAAACCTGGGTAAATCACAGACAAAGCGGTCTTGTCATATCAATAACTGTAATAACATCGTGGTCGTAGTGTTTACTGCAACATAAATCTAATTGGGTTATTTATGGGCATGTAAGGCTCATTTTGGCCAGTAGGGAAAGCTGAGACAGACCAGCAACGTAACCAAATGCAAATATCCAGAAAATGAGGATTGGGAGAATGACTACTTCCAAAAGGTTCATGAAGTCGACAATTTGTCCCAAACCGGAAAAGTTGGAAAGCTTATTTTCAAAAGCCCGAATTCCGGTATATGCCGGAAAACTTTCACCCCAGGAGATGTTGCCAAAACAAAATGCATGTACCTGCATCCAGCAAAGAGAAACCACTTAAACAAATAATAAATGGGGGGGGGGGGGGGGGGGGGGGCCCGGGGGGGGCTGATACATGTATGTAAATGGTGCAATCATTCATGTGCCTATAGGGATCAGAGTATCGGATTACTACTCCTCTTCCCTAGGCATACAGTGACCATGTGAACCAACTATAACTCACTCTTAAGTCAAAGTTGTTTTTCAAACAGAACAGGGCTATTCCAAACTCACTACCTTCCCTAGTCGCAAGTTTAGTTTAGTTTTAGTAGAGGTTTTACGGCGCTCACAACTGCATAAGGTCATATGAGCGCCAGAAGACTAGAGGTGTTACAAGAGAGTAACAAACATAAAAAACAAAAAGGGGAGATAAGGATGATAGATGTTTGACAGGAAAAAAGGAGCAAACCACACCAGAGCACTCGCCAACCACCCACAGCAGCAAGTTCGTATCTGAGAGGCACACAACACCCATTAAAAAAAACCCAACCCAAGTTAAATACTGTGCTGGTGATTTAGATGATGATACAATGATCTTGACTTAATTTTTTTTTAAACCTGGAAATTCGTTTAGACTTTGTCAAAAACTCCGCGACCATATATCACAGAAGCAGTGAAACGAGTCACACTATACTAAGAACACCAATAACGAGCCTACTGCAATCACTCACCTTGACTAACACTTTTTTCTTGTCCATCGGTTTCACAACCTCTCCAACATAAGAGCCTTGCTCCTGCAACAGCTGCAGTTCCTCTCTTAGCATCCGAACTGTAAAAGTAACCCAAGAACATCAGGTATCATTGGAGAATGAATCAGAATCACCAGTATAAAAAAGCTGCAAAAAGGAATCAATTTTTCATGTCATGTAAAAAAGTTGTCAACAAAAATATGCATTCTCCCAGAACAATTATTATTATAGTAGAGTTTTACGGCGCTCGCAACTGCATAAGGTCATATGAGCGCCAAGGGGTGGGTGTCAACAGAGAAGTCTTTACAGGGAATCAGACTCATTCTGCTCACCTCTCTAGCTTCAACAGCACAAGATCTGCTTTGATTATCAAGGCACCCCGGAAATAGCAGGTCACAAGAGAGTGACAAACATACAAAAGAAGTAGAGGATAATGACAATAGTAAGGATTAGGAAAGAAAAAGCAGCAGTTCCCTGTTGTAGATCAGGCACAGTTATGAGCGTGACATGAATCAGCCCATTTACAATTCTACTGTGCTTGAACGAGAAATGTCCCCCCCTTTGGGAATGGCCTAAAGACACTACAGTCAGTGGCACTGCCCCGGGGGGTTCCCAGAACAAAGAATGGAGTAGAGGTATATTAAGTAGAAGAATAAACCATGCAATCTAGTGCACGTTAAAGATGCTAATTTTTCACAAATCTATATATTTTACAAATTAATTACATTGCTCTTATACCAACGTTCCTTTCCTGAAGTATAGTCTAAAACTGTGATGTCCCCTACCATAATAAAAATAATAACAACGTGGAAGCAGGAATCTGTGAAAATCCATTCCACCAGTTATATAAGTACTAAAGTTCAGGTTATGACAATTTAAGTTCAAGACTAAAAGTAAAACTATCATGATCAGTTTAAAGTATCAATGATGGCACACCATTGCTTACCTTTAGCATTCAGCTCATTTCGCTGAGCTTCTAAACGCCTCAAGTTCTGCGTTCCCTCTGTGACAACAAGCTGAAAACAGGACATTGAATTGCTTCAAATTTGATGTAGTAATCACTTTTTACATTATAAAATACATCACACTATCAACAGACACCATACTATGCTTCAAATAACAATTACACAAAAAAAGAAAACACAAAGAGGACCAGGAACAAATAAAAAAACCAACCTAAAAACCTCTCTGAGACTACCAAAACATTGATAATAACTTTTTCCAAAATGCCTCTATAACTTATATAACATTTTAATAGAATGAATGTAGCATGCTCAATCTAAATTAAAATTATGATTGAAATTTTTTTGGAAAAGGTATTCTTTTACTTTCACTACCTGCTCATGCTCTGGTTTTGTCAAGCCCTTTTCTTGATCATTTTTATCAGTTTTACATAACATTGATTGACATTATATTAGTCGCAAATTAATATTTTTGAGATGTTTGATGTTTTCTGTTCCAACTATATTACAAGCCTAATGGCGTAGTAATTTCCGCCCTTTGGACCTATTGGGTGTGTGTGTGAAAATTTTTTCTGGCCACGGGTGTGATTAGAAATAAAAATGACAGCAGTTTGACCCTCAAAGCAGTGCATTTGTGTGCCAGAGGGAAAGTAAAAATTTACACAAAAAAACCCTTGTAAAAAAATATGTCATACCAAAAGCTGTAACAATCTCATTTTCTCACCTGCAACTCTTCTATCTTACTGACATAGTACTGTTTGATGCCTTGATGATTGTTCTCATCAACCTCCATTTTCTGAAAACACAAAAATAGATTTTTATGCATTCAACAAATTATACAGTCAACCTTCTCTTAGGATCTTAGAGGTAGAACTGAAAGGAAGCAAGAAACATACTTTTTTGAAAGGGATATCTTGAAGAAATAGAAAAGAAGGTGATTTGGAAAGGACAAATCATAAAAAATGCCAATTATGATGACAACTGCTATGTGACTTAGTCTATTATATTATTAAAACTAACTGAATAGGATGGATCAACTTGGGATTTCTCCCAAGCCAAAACAATGAGTATAAGTAAATCAGCAGTGACCCAGAGCACACTTAGACTTAAATTTAACACTTGCCAGGCCAGTAGAACGTCAGTAAGCAAAACAATAACATAGCAATGCCCACCGAGCGCGTTTTGTTCTGCCGATTTTTGGCCCCCGCCGCGGGGGTGTTTCGTGGGACGCACTAACGCAAAGGTTGTTGTCTTCAACTTGCTCTCACGCCGATTCTCGTGAATGGATATGAATGAAACTTGGCAGTCAATTAGAAAAGAGGTCAATCTCGTAGTATGCAGTTTGAGAACATTGTACCCATCCTAGAAGCAGTCGAAAACGTTTGCGAAAGTGGTTGAGGTGGTGCGTTTTGAAGATTTTTCGGAGCTGTGATTTGTCAAACTGACTGATACATTGTACACCATTTTTCTTTATTCCCTTAAAATTTCATGCTTCTGTGTTTAAAGGTTTTTGCGTATTCTTGAAAAATGTGGGAGTAACTAAGGGAAAAAGCGACATTGCAATTTGCGCGTGTTGGGTGAACGACCGGCGGCTGGGAAATTTCCACTGAGTGACATCATCAGCCATCGGTCGCCTCGGGCGCTACAAACGAGGTCCCGCTTATGTGAACCGGAAGGGGGGGGGGGGGAGGGAGAAGGATACTTGAAAACTAAATGGGGGCCTTGATAACTTGCATTTTAGTCACAATACAATAGATGTAGTCATTTTTATTTGCTTGATTGCATGATAGAAGAATAGAAACAGAAAAGCAAACATCTTGAGAAGTGGTATGGCATTGTGTTTGCGTTATGAAAGCCTATTTCCCCCTCTGGGGAAAGCACACACTTAGACTCGTCCTGTGTGCTCTGTTTGGAAAAGTGAGGCATTAAGATTGTTTTTAAAGAGTACGGTACTTATTTAGTCCAGTCTGGGAAGATAGTCTCGTTTATACATTGATATCGTTCACGCGTGTGCATGTGTGCGCGTGAGAGAGAGAGAGAGAGAGAGAGAGAGAGAGAGAGAGAGAGAGAGAGAGAGAGAGAGAGAGAGAGAGAGAGAGAGAGAGAGAGAAGTGTGGGGGGGCGGGGGGAGGAGGGTAGATATGTTACATTTATAGTATGAGTTGTAGCCTACACATGCGAAGTATTCCCATGAATTGTAAACTATATTATCTAAACGCATCTTAATCTACCACACCATAGGACACTGACTAACAATGGATTTACACTGAGACGATCTTATTTTCTATAACAAAGTATGCATGCTTTTACTAGTAGAGAACTGGATTTATCAGACTAATAAATCCAGTTCTCTACTTACATTTTTGTGACAAATTGATCCAGAGCATTGCTTGGCAAGGAGGAACCTCTTATGTTTCCAAGTTCCATTTAAATATCATGACTTTGAGAGAGGATATGACTGATAATCTTTGTAAATCTGTAAAGAACGCCACTTTTTTTAACCTGTTAATGTCTTTACAACTCAAAAAATATGATAGATATTAAAAATCTAACAGCATGATTAAATTCTGCATTAAAAACTGTACTAGAGTGCCAAGTTTCATTTACATACTCCAAAAAAAAGGCGAGCTATGACAAATATTGTCTCAAAACGCACCGAAAACCGCCACATTTTCACCTCTATAAACAACTTCATAACAAAAAGTAGGATAGCTATGAAAAATCTGAAAGCAGGAATAGATTCTGCACTAGAAAATGTACTGGGCTGCCAAGTTTCATTTAAATACCCCGAGAAAATAGCGAGTTATGACGAATACTGTCTCAAAACTCACCAAAGAACGTCCCATATTTTGGGTGTATACAGACCCGGTAACCGGGAACAAAGTCACAAAGTATACAGACCCGGTAGGGGAACTCTTTTGTGATTTCGGAAAGTTTCAGCGCCCTCTTGGCTCAGGGTAGACCTAGGTTCTTCTAGATCTATGGCCTAGTTTCGAGGCTAGCCTAGATCTAGATCTAAATGAAGATTGCGGATGTCTTTTCAACGAACGATCGTTTTTCCTCAGTTTTGGAGTAGGAGGAATTACAATTTTAAGAAAAGAACAATGTCATAATTTCAATCGAGCAGTCACCCTGTCTCTCTCTCTCTCTCTCCTCTGTCTCTGGGTATCACTCGCATTCTCTTTTTCTTTGTATGTCTCTGTCTTTCTTTCTCCCCACCTATTGCTATTTCCCACTCTATCTTTCTCTCGTTCCCTCCTGCCAACTGGGGCATGTCATATCATATATACATTTTGCAAGCACTTCCCCCAGCTCTCACTCTCTCTCTCTCTCACACAAACACACACACTACCGGGTCTGGGCGCTGAAACTTCCCGAAATCTCAAGAGTTCCCCTACCGGGTCTGTATACTTTGTGACCCTGTTCCCGGTTACCGGGTCTGTATACACTTCGTTTTTCATTATTTATAAAAGTGTACCAAAAATTAATTGATTAAAAAATTCGTAACTTTTTTGTTTATTGATGGATTTCAAAAATGCAAAAAGTTCCATGCTCTGTGGAGATACAGCTACAAAATGCACCTATTTACAAACACTTTCTGTCAAAAAAACGTTTTTCGTGGTCATTGCTAAATTATAACATCATTAAGTAACATAAAAGAGCTCTGAAGCTCAAAAGTCAACCGCTTCGTTCAAAAGTTGGGTCCACCAAAGTTCAATCTCACCTAATCTACACATAGAATCTACAGACACAACAACACTCGAAAACGGTGTGAGTGATGACAATAATTAGATCTAGAATAATTCAATAATAATAATAAATAATAAAACAAAATGATTCAAAATGAATCAAAATGTGTACTTTGGGCTTTGCAGCTCTGATTACTACTGATTAGTCTAGATCTAGAATCTAGTCTTGGCTCTCTTCCCTTCTTCGAATTCGAATCTTATTTTCTACTAGATATCTAGATCTAGAATCTATATTTTAGATCTAAAATCTAGATTTAGATCTAGCCTAATAAATTAACTAAAAAAGCAAGTTCTTCCTCTCACTCTCATCAGAGAACAAGCAGAACGGCGACATTTGAGTTTGAGATTTGCGCATTATTCAGAGGGTAAAACAAATGACTACCAATGTCAACAGCATTTTAATCTGTATTTTTCTTGTCATGACCCAGTCGATCAAGAAACAAACCCTCCAAAACAAGACAAAAATCAAAACATCTAACGTTTCATGCGAATATCAAACCGAAAAAGCGAAATGGCATTGTCATTACCTTCTCCGCCATCTTGAAAGCAACTGTGAATAATAAAAAAGTTGGATGGTATGGAAAATAAACTGGGACAAATATTTGCCTATTTATTGTCTTTTATATTTTTTTCAAAACGCTTTTAGCACAATAATAATAATTTATTTTTATGTGCACCCACTTGCTAGTTCTAACGATTGATTAACCTTTCTTAAAGTTTAATTTATTTTTATTCACCTACTTTTTGTTGAAAAAAACTTCCGTGTCAAGTTTGTAGTGGCTGAGTTGTCCTAAAAATATAACTAATCATTGTATTGATCTCAAGAAGAAGAAGAAGAAGAAGAAGAAGAAGAAGAAGAAGAAGAAGAAGAAGAAAAAGAAGAAGAAGAAGAACAACAACAACAACAGCAGCAACAACAACAACAACAAGGGGAGGAGGAGATAGGGGTTGTAGTGGTGGTGTTACTGATGGAAGAGCTGAGGAAGAAGAAATTTGCTGTTTGCCAACTCCATAGAAACAGCTCTTTCATGCAGGCATATGAATAGACGTTCTCTCAGTCACCATTTTTGTTTGTTGATTAGCAAGTAGGCTATTATATTACTATCATTTTTATGATCCATGCATCCATGGACCTGTCTTTGTCAACCCTTCCAGTAAAAATAAGTGATGCCTACTATTTTATTCAACCCACACAAACCATTGGTTTTGCATAATGGGCAGGCCTTGATTCTAATAAATAAATGTAAAAGTATATATGCATTTACCGTCTGCAAAAAAAAAAAAAAGTATATTATGTAAACCTTGCATTTTAGGTGCGCAATGAATAAAATTCCTCAACCAAATGACATAGCGATAGACACAGGCTACCCCCATCCCCAAGCCCCTCCCTTCTCCAAGCAAAGGCAATCATGTCGTTTATATTTCTGCCAGTTTGTCGTGTAGAATACGAAGATGGCAATCGGCGTATGCCTTTTTTCTCTTTGACACGGGGGTACTCAAACTTCATTTGATAGCAGAATTACTATCTGAACTAATTTAGAATTTGACATAACTGTCTTTGTATTTTAGAACGATTTTTATCGTGGAATGAAAGATGATGTTATTGTTCAAAACATGTACAAATTTACGCGTCAAATTTCATGAATGTGAACCCAAACACTAAAAGATACGATTACCTGGCCTTTACACTCGTCGAAGTTGTCGACCGAGATCATAAAACTACGTAGGCGAACCGGGGAAGAAACAAAAGTTTTCTGAAGTTATCTACTTAGAGTCTAGGTTTTTTAGCTAATTGTTGAATGTGTTTGCCACTGTTGTGTTTTTCATCGTTTCAGGTAAGATTTTAACATTCTTTTATTGACAAACATGGACGATTTAGGACCTGTGATAGATTCTAGTTAGAAATCTACTTGAATCATCGTAGTCGTAGAAGTTAGAAAAAGACTACACTACTGTACTGTAGTGTAGGCTAGACGCCGTACCGTAGTCTCTAGCAGTAGACTTAGATTTCTAGATCTAGCCTAGCCTCTGACATAGATAGGCCTAGGGCCTAGATCTAGTCTACGAGTCTACCAGCCGTCGATTGAGTGCCTTGTACCGCCGAAATCAAAGGCTTTTTTGTTTTTTGTTTGGTGATAAATCCGGTTTTGGCCCAAGGACAACTTTGTCTTTGGAGTGTGGGTTTTGGCTTCACCTCCGAAATTATTTCTGGGTGCTTTTTCGGTAGTTCCCACCCCCCTTATATTTTGAGCCTGAACTAGATCTAGATCTAGATATCTACATCGAGATCTATTATACGTTTGATGCGAGCTAAGATAGCAAATCTAACAAGTGCAAAACATCAAATTATGGTAAAATTCAGGGGGGCATGCCACACTACATTTTTATTAGCCCCTGAAACCCCCCTCTCTTGAGGCCAAAACCGGCGAATAACAATTGCGGGGTGGGAACTACCGAAAAAGCGCCTATTTCTGGTTCTAAACGATTTCTTTTCGACGTGCATACCGATGCTTGAATGGTTTGATGCTCAGCGAACGGCACTTCTGTACAATTGTGGTCCCGTTAGATCTAGATCTAGCACTAAATCACTCAAGCAAAGACTACTGGATATCGATACTGAATTATAAATATTCGGTATCGATGTTTTATCAGTATATCTAGCCTATAAAATTAGCAGTATTAACAAGGTAAGGGGGGTTTCAGGGGGGCTTGCCCTGAGTTTGACCATAATTTGATGTTTTGCAATTAGGATTGATTGGTTATCTTTCCATAGGCCTATCGGCATGCGCATCAAAAAGTAATCGTTTAGAACCAGAAGTAATCATTGGTGGGGTCAAAACGAGTATCCCTAAACGGGACCGCAATTGTACAGGAGTTCCCAGCGAGCAAGAGGTCGGACCTATTTGTATTACAAAACATCATTGTAAAATCACCCCCCCCCCCTTATTTTACAGGCCTAAAACCCCCTTTGTTAAAAAGAATTAGATTAGATCTAATTTCTAGATCTAGTGAATTATACTGCTATTTTTTTACTGAAAAATAGCAGCGCATCTCTCACTTTCTTTCGGATAAAACATCGATACATCTGCCGAGTATTTGAAGTCAGTATTCTTGGGGCCAAAAGTGGAGAATAGAGCTGTACCCCGGTAGCAAACCCGCTCGTGCTCGCAGGCCCCTAGTTCAAGCCACAAGCCTCAAATCACTTGGTCAAATCATCAAATCAAATCACCAGCATGATAAATTGAGTCTAGCCTAAGCTTCTAGTTCTCACCAACTTGCAATCCGCGAAGTCACTAGTGTCAGTCCCCTTCACTTCATCCTCCCCACCCTGCTCGCAATCCGCGAAGCCACTTACGTCAGAAAGAGAGAGGGGGGGGAGAGACCCTGCTCACAGTGTCACTGCGTGGCATAACGCAGGGCCCGCCTGGGGTCTGCTCCATTAATTGAAAGTTTCAGAGCAGCGGACGGCCGTCAAGTCTTAAATCCTGTCTGCAGCATAGTTTGACACTTGAGTCCCAGAATTTGCTTTGCCTCCCATTTCTTGCTCTGTGTCCCATGGCTTGTTCGCAACCTGACAAGACACCTGTGCCCCACTATCGCGTATGCAGGGCAACACCGATCGCCAGCAACAAGCAGCGAGACCTTGGAGTAACTACTATCAAGACCGGTAGTCCACCCCGCTTTCAGCGTGAACTCTGAACCGTGGAGGAAGGGAGAGGCTGTGCTTGTTTTGGTGCAAGACGTAGAGAGCCGAAGCTATTTTTAACTTCCCATCGTTGATCAGCTTAGCGAGTGGATAAGTGAGAGGGAGCGTGGTATTGTAGTAACAGAGACCTAATCTAGTAATAAATAGACTTAGATTACCTTAGAATGGAAAACTCCAGGGGTCGTTGTGATTGGCTTTTGTATCGTATGTATGTAGCATATTACTTTTGTAGATGTTTAACACTCCCAATGACATAATACAGAACATTTAGGAGACGGGCTAGGCCCACTTCAACCCAATGTTAGGGCCAACCTGGGCTGAGAGGGAACAACGCCCCAGCAGAAAGACGGAGGTTCTTAGTAAAAATTTCTCCCCATATGGGAATCGAACTGAGATCTTTTGTGTGCGACGACGAATCGCTTACCCCGTGCACATTTTAAAAAACGGCCTTTACATCGTAAGAAAAGCCGTTCCATATATTAATTTTTAAGTGCATTGAATAGAGCTTTTTCTTTTTTACAACCCGACTATGGAAAAAAAACAATCTTACACTTTTTGGTGCAAGCCTCTCAACGTAAACGACAAGAGAATCTTCTGTAATATGTACTGAGTGAACCTAGAGCCACGAGAGTTCGCAACGTCACGACACAGTACGGCAAGCCTGTCCGCGAGTCACAACTCACCATATACAGGCCAAGAGAGCAATCCATAAATTTGTGAATGCATAGCTTTTTATTTGAAAACAATTTCCAATTTTTGTTTGAGTTTTGACATTTATACTGAGTCTGGTTACATCGTTTTGTTGATGCAAGACCGCAAGAACTAATTCACTCGTTTTCCCCCAAACCCACGCTTTGACAAAGTGAAACTAGATGTTTTCGTTTCTTAAATCCTTTCTGAGTTTTTTAATAGCAATTAAAAGTACAGTTGGACCTGCCATGAGGGCCACCTGTACAAACGGCCACTTTCCATTTCCCCCCTTGCATTTTTTCTCTATATAATTATAATTGAACTGTGTAAAACGGCCACCTGTCCAACGCGGCCGTGGCCACCATATTTTAACACTCAACCCCTATCACATCAAACTATAACACTTGTTTTAAACGGCCACTGTAGTGACTCCATTACGTTTTGTCATAAAATGATAAATTATGCATTGGCCCCTGGCGTTGTGGGCGAGCCGTCATAATCCATTCACCTGTGGTTGTTGTTAGGTAGTCCCTCCAACCGATCATGTTTCGTAAGCCCCTCCCACTGTTGACCTATAGGTAACAAATTTTCAGCTGCTGGTGAGGGAAGCGTGTGATCCCTCATAACTCATAAGCCCCACCTAGAACTCATACACTCAAATTGTGAGTGAGATGAGTGGTCACTGTTTACCCAGTCTGTAGCAAAGTAACAATGGACGTCAACATGAACTTGTGACAGAAACATCGCTCGTTCTCCGAGTGGTGGCGACCCATGTGTTTGTTTTACCATAGCACTTGGTCCTCTTTGTCTCACACATTTAGTTTTATTGTCACCCTTGCACAAAAGCAGCAACCAAATAAAATTTTAAAAAATAAAATAAAACCCAGCGAAAACAACAACAACAATGCAGCTCCTTTAGATTGGGACCTTGGAAAGGAATGGTTTGTTTTCTTCATCTTGGTTAGTCCTGCCTAAGAGGGCCACCTGTCTTATATGGCCACTTTTCTCCTTGACAATGGGTGGCCGTCTTACACAGGTTCGACTGTAATTATAAATGACGGATCGTTATAAGACGAAACAGTACTGAAGCACCCTGTCACTGCTGATATATCGGCGATACATCCGCAAGGGGTGTGGACTAAGCCCGTGATAAAGCCCGGCCCGAGATCGATCGGCCCGATCATAGTCATGTGATCACGGGCCCGGGCCATTTCAGAGAGCCCGAAACGGGCCGATCAGTCACTCACTTTGGCTCGATTCAATTGGCTTTTTTTTACTAATTTCTTAATTGACCAAAAAAAAAAAAGAAGAAAAAAGCAAAGCAACTTTTCTCAAGGATGCGAGGTTTGATTTTTGCATTGTTGTACAGTACCTTTCTGACTGTGTTAACGCTGATCGGGCTGACCCAGCCCGTGCGCTGTCTGCGCGCTGCACCGCACTGTACTCTGATCGCACTAAACGGGCCGGGCCGGTGTAACGGGCTTTTCGTTCCATTTTAAAAATGTGAAGGGTGTGAGATTCTACTTTGATTCTTTCGAAAGTTTGCACAATGGCATACTACTGGATGAAACAACCTGCTGTGGTTTAGTTTTTTATACAATCTTAATTAATCTATAGCACTCTCAACACATGCGCTTTACTTATTTATAGAAATATGTAACCTTGCTTTGTGCAGTAATGTAGGAGAGGAACCTATCTGTATAAACACCGGATGCACTGGCTAGCCAATTAGATTGGCCCAATCTAGGCCTAGCGTTGAAAGTTGAAAGTAGACTAGGCCAAGGGTTTTTGAAAAATACGACCGGAGCGGAAACTGAAACTAAAAGTTATCGCACGCGTACTGACGCGTAGAACTAGCAGGATTCAAACTGAAACCGATTTACGGAAACCACCGCCGGTCTTTCTTTTCTTTTTGTTTGTATTTCCAAATAAAAATAAAAGTAAAAGAGAAAAAAAAAAACTTTTAAAAAAAAGTTTAATAAACTCCACGGAGAAAAATATTGCAGGAAAAACAGAAACGCGCACACCAAGGCCCGAGGCAGCCCATGGCCCGTTATTTCGAGCCTCGTGCAGTGCGTGCACAGATTGCCCAGTGCCTTGGTGCGAGTCGCGTAAGCCTATTCGCTCGACCCGAGCCCGGCCCGGGCCAAATGGGCCCAAGCGTGATCGGCCCGACAGCCCGCGGGCCTTAAAGTTTTTTTATCGGCGCGGGCTTAGTGTGGACTCGCACGGATATATCGGCGATACGTTCGGAAAGAGTTTAGTATGTCTGACAGTTTTGTTTAAGTTACTGTTTTAAGTTAATAATAATATCTATATAGTTCTCCTAATGAAAACTAATACTAGATCTACTGCTGAGTGTATATTTTCATGAGCATGTTGAACTAGGATTGCTGATTGCTATTACTCTTGCCCTATGGAAGAGGCTAGCCATTCATACTTAATGACAGCTAGACAGCTAGGCTAACCGTACAAGTTAATAAAGATGGGTAGACTGACAAAAAGGAAAAAAATATTGAATTGTAGATCTGAATGAAATTTTAGTTCGCAATACCTAAAGTATTTTATTTGAGATGAAACCAGAAAGTGCCTTACTGACATGCATGTATTTTAAACCTGAATAGTTACTTCATGAGACATGTGTACTCAACAGGTTTAGGTCAATAAGGCCTAACCTAAGTACGGCCATACTGGAAGGCTAGCTATACTTAAGTACAGCTAGCCACTTTCTTTGTGTTAGGTTATATTCCGCATTTATTTTTATAAAATACTCATGTGTGTATAAATTTAGCCTACAAAAGTAAAAGTAAGTCTTTACATGTCAACGATAAGTACTGAATAAGCCTATGATGTACCATTATTACTACTTGTCTTGAATTTGAATTAGTTAAATTGGTGATAATAGAAAAGAGAAATTGACTGAGTCTGTAGGCCCTATAGGTCTTATTTTTATAGCGTTGTCTAAACTGCTTTCATTCTTAATATTTATTTTATATATCCTTAAATTATAACAAGTCTCTATTTCTTCCTAAAGTATTGGAGTAAACATTTTCCCATGAGGGTATTTTATCTAAATATCTAAATAGAGAGTTTTGGTGTCTAGCTCAAGATTCTCATAGAGAAGCCTGAAATTCTGTCTATTGAAATAACTGTTGTAAATCTTGAATCTAGGCAAGCCCGATACCACAATACATCTTTTAATAAGAATTAATAGTCTTAACTTTTATGACTAAATGAATGGATGGGATATGATTTTAAAGTAAAAGATTGTAACGAATGTATTAAAGTCTGTAATGTAATTGCAGATATTCCTGTAACCTTGCAGGGTACCCCTCTGATTTTCCCGCCCAAAGCTTGAAAAGTAAAACTAAGATTACTTCTACCCAAATTATTTTAGAACTTCCGCTTTCAGGCCCTGGTCCTCACGGATAGTCTTGCATTGAGGTGGCACGATAAGTCTCTATGCTTAAAAACCACTTGGTGTAAGAACCCTGCCTGCCCAACAGAACTTGCTTTTCACATATATTTTGTGCCCTATAATTTGCATGCTTACGAACCTGTTCTCTAAATCTGAAGTTGAGGGCAATTTACTTGTGTAAAGTTTATGGTGTTTTCATAACACAAGTAAAACCTCAGTGTAGTGGTGTCCACTTAACATCAACCTAGATAAGAGCAACCTCAGCATAACAGCTACCCAGGCTTGTGTTATGGAATTTGTCCTGTAAATAACCCACTTTAACAACAACCTTTTCCCCAAACAACAACGTTCGTTGTTATGAATTGTCAAGCAAAAAATTTTTTTTAACGATTCAAAAACAATGTGAACAACAAAAATGGCCTATAATTTCAGCGTGTGTGCATTTCTCCTCTCTTCTTTATCTCCTCACAACTGCTTGGACCAAAAATGCACTACCTGAGTGCAGGAGGGAGTACAGTTCACTTCATCTCATGAAGAGCCATCTTCCTTTAAAATCTCTCCTGGCTGGAGAATGGGTGGGAATGGGTACCCGGCTATAGACAGCGAAAGATCTTGTCAGTTTGTTAGTGTTTGAGCGCTTAATCGGCTGCTCGCACTGTATGCTTCCCGGGAAGCTGAGAATGTTTCGGAGTGTTCTATGGTCTGCTGGGGTAATAATATAGTGTAAAGCGCATAGAGCCTGCTGTTGAGCGGGGATATGCGCTATACAAATGCTATCTATTATTATTATTATTATTAGAGAAAAGTTTTGGTCATTTTACGCAACATCCATCCTGCGATCATGCATCAGATCTCTGACACTGCCTATGTTTTCGCTTTTTGACATAATAACATCACCACAGCATGCAATTTGTGTGTGAATGTGTGTTATTTGGGGGGGAGGGATAGTGGGGTTGTCCTATAGGTACAGATTTACCCCCCCCGGGGAAAATTTAGTTTACAGATTTGCTCCCCAGTGGGGTTGCTGTCATGGGGGCACCACTTGAATGACTGTCTGTATCGTCATTGTTTATTTCAGGAAGGGGAGGGGGCGGGGCATCCATGTAAAGTCCGCAGTTGAAAAATGTTAGTTTAACTCTTTTTAAGTTAAAAAAGAAATTTTTTGGGGGATGTTTTTCTTTACTTCAAATCCTAGTGATATTGACTTTGACATACATGCATGAGGAATTTATGAGCATGATGGGGATACAGATCAGGATGGTGATGATGCTGATCAGTGAGAATGAAGACTTTCTTTAATCGTGTTAACCTTTGGGTTTTTGTTTTGCTGAGCCCACCAGTGGGTAGGGGAATGGAGTGGAGGAAGCAAAGAGTTTGGAAGTGTATTTTTGTGTTTGAGTGTGTGTATGTGAGGAAGGGGGGGGGGGGATGCAAGTGTCCACTGACAGCAAAATTGACTTGAAATTTGGCCTCGCATTGCAGCTATTACGTGGCACTTGTGTATGCAGTAAAACTGTCACTTTTTGTCTTTTTTCTTTTCTTTTCACCATGTACAATGTGTTGTAAACAGGCTTTTGAGCTCTAAAATCCCTAGAAAAGGAAACAATATATTGCGCATAGGCGTTTTATGGAGGTATGTTTTTGACAAAGTATTTAAAGTTAAAGAGTAACATTTCTAGTTGGGACTTCAAAAAGGGAGTCTGGGGGCTCTCGTGGCCTAGAGGTTACGGTGTTGGCCTCTCATTCAAAGGTCCTGGGTTCGATTCCGGGTAGCGACCAAAAAATTTACTTCTCTAAAATTGTCTCCTTTCACATCCTTTCCTGATCTCTAACAATGTTCTGTTGTCTGCTTTCATTTCCACTTTCTGCCCCCACCCCTCACCTCCTTGCCCCCTCCTCTGGGCTCCTGACTCTTTCTGCAGCCTTTCTACTGCTACTCCTTGGCTCCCCTGATCTTCTTCTAGCCTTCTCGGACAAGGGCGAAAAATCTCGGAGGGCCCGTGTGCAAGTTGCGCACGTTAAAGATCCCTTGGTGGTCGAAAATCGATAAGAGTAGGCTTCGGCCGCCACCCGGGCAAAATTCAAAATTTCCTACCAACGAAAAAGTATTAGGTGTGTCCCGCGCGCTCATATGACCTTATGCAGTTGCGAGCGCCGTAAAACCCTATACTAAACAAACAAACAAACAAAGGGAGCCTTATAGCGGAGAGTACGTTTTAAAGCTGAATACGTTATAACTGTACTTAATTTAGGTATTTTAAAAATGCAGTCACAAGAGTCAATTCAATTTCTTAACTAATATTGCACTGTCATTTTTTATGAAGGAGAGGGAATTGGGTATACGTATAAAGAGAGGTAGGGATGAGGGAGTGGCGGTGACTAGGGCCAGCGTATGATTTATTAATTTATCATATGCATGCGCACTAACACTAGAGGAAGCTCTGTGGAGCTGAGACTTTTTGTCTCGTCTGCTTCCACTTGGAATCAACTCGACGCTTCCACCCGCGCGGGTCCATTCGGAGTTGATGAAAGGAAAAGAAGTAGGCCTACCCACAAATCTTTACAGGAGCGAAACAATAAATAGAAAAAAAAAGTTGAGTGGTTTTTGAATAATTCAACTACTCGTTCCTCTCATGAGGTCAAAGCTTCGGACTCCCATTAGCCATTATTTTTCCCTCACTTTAGCTCCCTTGAGACTGGTTCAGTTTCATAGTTTCAATCCAAATCACTTGGCCATTCTTTGTCGTAGAAATTTACTCAGAAACCTGAGTAGTTATAATAATATAGTTATAAAACAGACTTGAGTGACTGTCAAAACATTCTCCCCTTTTCTTAAGTGAAGTGGAACATTATTTCGTTGGATGGTACATTTTTGCGTTATAATCTGTCTTCAACAAAGCGTGAAACTCGGTCAAGAATGAGCAATCCCCAAACGAACATGAAATTTCCGCGCACAGCCCATTCTAAAGGCAGCGAGTATGAATGAGTTGCCTGTGGTTTTCACTTCGGAACCGGTTCTTCTTCGTTTTCCGCAGCCCCCTTCGTGGTGTACCTCTCTGGCCATAGCGAACCTGTCTCTGGCTCGTTAAGTTCCAGACAGACGCGCTGACCTTAACACCGAACGAGCAGGGTAATGTAGGGTCATCGGGTCGGCTGCAAGTAACGCGGTCGCGTTTTTGTCTCGTCTGCTTCCACTTGGAATCAACTCGACGCTTCCAACCGCGCGGGTCCATTCGGAGTTGATGAAAGGAAAAGAAGTAGGCCTACCCACAAATCTTTACAGGAGCGAAACAATAAATAGAAAAAAAAAGCCCAGTTTACCCACCGAGGTGGAAGTGAGGGGAATGGGTTGAGTTATGTACACGGGAGGGGAATGGGAAAGTGGGGGTAGGGGTGGAAGCGTGAACTGCGAGGGAAGGGGAACATCGTGGGAAACAGCACATGCTAATGCCAAGCCACCAACCGTGTTTTAAGACCATGGTGGAAGTTTGATACATTTCTCAGCTTAAGAGAAGTGCATCGAAATGCAGTCCAAATTCGTGGTGGTAGAGGTATGTTGACCGAAACGTGGTAGGCCTATACATTGTATCCGTACAAGTATTTTGTGACTTTTCCAAAAAGAAGTACACTTCATGCGAGAAAGCATTTTATGCCATGCTAATTATAATTAGCGGAGTCCGATTCACGTTTATGCTCCACCCCATAAACTTGCGAAAAAAACCAGTGTTGCAGTTTACTGGCGAAAACAACAAATTCTATAACATCGACAATAAGCACAACTATCATTGAAATTGCATTACTCTTGTGCTTTAACAATTACCGTCACCCAGTGAATGTTTGTCAAGAACACCGATGTGTCTTAAATGACCCCCCCCCCTCCCTTTCCACCCTTTTCCCTTTTCGCTCCATTTTTTGAACGCCGTGAGCATACGATTCCTCTTAAGGGGGGGGGGGGGGGGGCGAGAGTGAGGAGTTCTTTGACGGAATGCATCAGCGTGTGTCGCCATATTCCAGCCGTCTCCTTATCCCTTCACTCAAATCCTCTGCGTATCTACGAGCGTACATCATCAAGTGGGGAGACTATAAATGCTGTAATTTCTCTGTCGACCAGTCCGAAGCGTAAGTCCAGTACAAACGTACTGCGATCCTTTACTCGCGATAATCCCAACACTGGTGTCTACTTTAGGGCGTAAAACCTTTTTCGAGTCAGAGGGGTATGGGCTTTAACGGCCGTAATGCAGCAGCCACAAAAAGAAAGCAATTATGTTTTTCGCTTGACCGTCTCCGACCCTGTATACTTTTTCCTCAAGCATTCACGCGTGCACGCACACGTGGACGCGTGCGTGTGTTCAGGCCTCCAGAGGGAGAGTGAGTCTAAGTATTACACGTATGGTTTATTGTGCTCAAGTTCGTTTCGTGGCCTCGTTCAAAAGGGAGAAAAGTGGAGAAAGAAAACTTTTCGTTGCACCACAGCTTGAAGTGTTCAACATAATGAAACGTTTTTTTAGGGAAAGGGGGGGGCAGTGTAATACGTGTTTTTCAACTTCGAAATTCTAGCTTTATGTTGCTTTTCCCAGCTTTAGATGTGACCTTTCAACCTTTGATCTCGTCTGTTGTCTGGAACTGTTTGGTTATTTTTTAAATCAAATGTTGTTATAATGCGTTACATAATATGTAACGCGTATGAATGGACACATCAGTCATTAGTATTATTGCTATGTTGTTTATATTTGAAAAAAGCACTACCGTGTTCTCCATATCTCCTGTGACAGTGCCTTTTATTACTTGTAATAATGCGTCTACTTTCCCTGTGTTCAGTTTTAAATAAATAATGCTCTCAGTCCCTTTCTGTGCGTGTTTGGAGGACACCACTGGTATTTCCGACTTTTTCGATTCCCGTCTGTTTTGTCTGTCGGCTTTTTTTTTCACTTTTTACCCGCATTAAGAAAACGTTACAGTGTTGATGCCCCTCTCTTTACTCTAACATCAAAACTAAGGCAGCTCCTTTGTATCTCGAAAAGAACGTCTTTTAATTTTTAATCGCTACATGCCGCTATTGTG
>NW_004797295.1:2182611-2185315 GCF_000002075.1 Aplysia californica | reverse complement strand
CCCTCTACGGATGGGATTGGCCAATCGGGCCGATCGCCCGACTCGGGTCACCTCATAAAGCAAACGTGTTTGTTTTCAGTTTCAGGCGACCGAGTCGGGCGATCGACCCGATCCAGTCGTAGTGGGCACCCCATATAAGATCTAGCACCAAGCCTTCTCTGATAAGGGCGAAAAATCTCAGAGGTCCCTCGTGCAAGTTGCGCACGTTAAAGATCCCTTGGTGGTCCAAAATCGATAAGAGTAGACTTCGGCCGCCACCGGGGTAAAGTTTAAAAAAATCCTACCAACTGAAAATGTTTAATGCGTCTCGCGCGCTCATATGACCTTTTGCCGTTGCGAACGATGTAAAACACACACACACACACACACACACACACGCACGCACACACGCACGCACGCACGCACGCACGCACGCACGCACACACACACACAATCTTTTGAGAATCGCGATTTGTCGAAACTCGGTTCTATAACACATGTATAATGCACACAGGTCGTCAACGTTTCTAAGAACGTTTCTTTTCGTCTTATTACCCGGGTGGACTTCTTTTGTTGCTTAGGTCTCATCGGATTCACATGGGTTTGTTGCAAGGGTCGTTTGATCTCGCGTCAAATCCAAATGTCGTGCCATTGATTGTGATTACATGCATGGGATACCGGTCACAAAAAGTGCCCGGCCGTTCAATTCAATTGAGGAACAGAGTGACATGCTGTCAGACAGAGCAAGCTTTCTCGAAAAAAAGGGGAGTCGAAAAGACAGCACACGTGTGATTAGTTCTGTTCAGTCTTTTTATTTTTTAAAATTGATTATTTATGTTTGCGTTTTCTTGGGGAATACTTTGACTGTTTTCAATTCACACGTGTTTTTTTTTCTCTCTTTGTCCGGAACTCCTTGCACAGAAATAAAGATATATTTTAATAAAGCCCACCTGTGCCCCTCATTGTCAGCTCCAGTACCTCACTCAGCATTATTTGTAATCACTTCAAAATGACACTCCTCTTGTACGCATAAGCTCCTTGTCGGAGGAGGGGTGGTTCTTAACGTAAGTTTCGAAGCATATTTTTTCTTCGTTACTGTTGTGGGCTTTGCAGCGAATTTTATTGAAATCATTGATTCCTGTAAAATTAAATATTGTGGCTTAAAAAACAATGACAGACGAAACAACAACAACACCTTCTCCTCCCTAAACCACAACAAAGAAAAGAAACGAAAAGAAAAGAAAGTCTTTTTACGGAAAGTTTAAATGCTTGTTTATCGTCAGTTCAGTTCCCGTTATTCACACATGGCGGTGAGAGGTCCACTTCTGCTGTGGCGCCTGAAGAACCAATCTGTGTTGACAACACCGTTAAACAAAAGCGCTAACTGTATCTGAAGACATGATCTGGCTCCCGGGTTACCCCGCGGGGCAGCCCGTGTTTATGGTGGGAATGTTACCAACGTGTGACGTCTCCAGTTGGAGGTACACTACTTGTTCACCTCATTCGGGTCTGCATGATCGGTTCAGGCTGGCCACTCGGCCAGTGTACACTTTTTAAACGTTACGCAAAGGATTTGGTTTGCAATTATCGTTATGATCGAAAGAATAGTGGCCTTGGTCCAAATGAAAGGCATGTGCGCATTCGATCTCTGTAGTATTCCCAGTGGGTGGTTGACGGATGCTCTGGTGTGGTTTACACCTTATTTCCTATCAAACATTTATCTCTCCTCGTTCTATTTTGTGGTTGTTACTCTCTTGTAATAACTCGAATCTTTAGCACGTTTATAACCTTATTGGGGGCTCTCGTGGCCAAGATGTTAAGGTGTTGGCCTCTCACCCTAAGGTCCCGGGTTCGAATCCGGGTAGCGACCGAAAAAAATGTGTTCTCTAAAATTGTCTCCTTTTACCTCCTTTTCTGCTATCTAGCAATGTTCTGTCGTCTGCTTTCGTCTCCTCCGACCCCTTCACCTCCTTTGCCCCCTCCTCTGGGCTCCTGACTCTTTCTGCAGCCTTTCCACTGCTACTCCTTGGCTCATTCTTACGGCTGTCTTTCAGCCTCACCCCTGATCTTCTGGTAGGAAAGATCTACCCCCAGCTTTCTCGGACAAGGGCGAAAAGTCTCGGAGGTCCCGCGTGCAAGTTGCGCACTTTAAAAATCCCTTGGTGGTCTAACATCAATAAGAGTTGGGCAAAATTCAAAATTTCCTACCAACTGAAAAAGTTTAATGTGTCCCGCGCTCACATGACCTTATACAGTTCAGCGCGTAAAACACTTACAAAAAAAAACAACAACAAAAAACATATTGTGTTGCAAGTGCCATAAAACTCTTGTTAAAAAAATATTCCCGTGTACCGGCGGTTTAGCATTTAGGTGCTTTGCTGTTTCACGCAGAGAGCATATGCCCAATTCCTTAGGGTGAGGGGGGGGGGTATCTTCGTCCGTCAGCTGGGACATCACATCCCTCTAAACTCTAAGCAGGCAGGGTCTAAACAGCATGTCTCCTAGATTGTCTAAATTGTGTACGTGTTCCCGTGTTAAAAGTAGTGGTAGAAGTATGAAGGGGAGGAGGAGGAATATAGGCTTGTTATTATCACTCAAATCAAAATTGTCGTCCCATCTCTTTCAGACCAAAACCTGTTTGTCTCGAGCCGTGAGAATTTTTTCCTGCTTCTCATTTACGATCAAAGAGTAATAATTGGAAAATCATGATGTGTTGCATAATAAG
>NW_004797295.1:2181066-2182487 GCF_000002075.1 Aplysia californica | reverse complement strand
CCCCCCCCTCCATACACCCATAAAATAAAGTACACTTCAAGCAATTTTTCATTTTACGAGTTGTTACTTTGTTACAGGAGTGCTAGAATTTTTCCAGCAGGTAGTTGGAGGGCGCCACTGGTAGGTCTTACTTCTTTACTTTCCCTCTGTTGTTTCTGTTTGTCTGTCAGTCTGTCTTACCTTTTCTCAACTCTAAATGGTCATTATTGTGTCGATGTGCTTCTCTTTACTAAAACAATCAAAACGAAACGAAACTAGATATTTCTTATGAGCCCCTCTGAAAATCGCTGACCTCATCGCTTGGGTGGGAGGTTGATTTAATCGAAATAAACATATGTCAAGCCTAGACTTGGTTGGTAATGGTATTGGGGGGTGGGGGTGGGGGTGGTGTTTATTAACCGATCCCTAAAAAATGACTTGGTAAAGGAGACCCTTTGTTGGTGCGCCCAGGTTTGCACCCCCTTCCACCCCAACCCCCAGCTGTCCGGTACCCAGTACAATCCCATTATAATCTGACCTTATCAGACCCCTTGGGCGCACATTGTCTGACCTGACTCATGACATGGATATCCGTCTCTCTCTCTCTCTCTCTCTCTCTCTCTCTCTCTCTCTCTCTCTCTCCTCTTCTGGTGCCCCTGGTGTAATTGTTTAGTGTTCGGTCCTTCGCCATGGCACAGACGCACGGCTTGAGTTCAATTCTCGCGTGGGGATGTGATATTTTGATATCTCCGTCTGTCTGCTGGCATGTTGCATCCCGTTCATCCCAGGTTGGATGTCCATTGATGTACATTCCAAAAAAACCTCCAGTCTTGTCTGTCTCTCACTCTCTCTCTCTCCCTCCCCCTTCTCTCCACCCCTCTCGCCCCCCCTCCCCTTTCTCTACTTTTCTAGGTGTCACAGGTAGGTAGGTCCCACTTCTTTATAGTCCTCCCCCATTTCTGTGGTCTTTCTGTAGTACTTTCCTCACTTCCCTGAATGACCTTAGTCGTGACTCTGTCTTTCTCTTTCTCTCAAAGAAACAAATTGCTTTCCCTTTTCGCTGGCCGTTATGGGTCAGTTGGCCGCAAACTTGGCAGATACACGGGCGTCTTGGTTTTTTCCCCCCGATGGGTGTGAAGCATCGCTACCCCGCTCATACTGTTTTCCCTTAGCCCTTGTACTGGTAGTTGTTGATGGCTGGTCTCATAATGCCAGCACTCCTTGCTTTTTCTCTATGTCTCTTGTATATATGTACTAAATATTTTTGGTTTTCGCACCTGACGGGTACCATGTACGGTCGGAAAGCGTACTGTGCAAGAGCTTCTTTTTCTTTTTCCTCCTCTCCTTGTTCTTTTCCTTGTGGTTCGTCTACTCCACTACCTTCTCCTCGTCCTTCTTCAATTCTCCTTCGGTCTGTCGTCGTCCCCTTCCTCCTCCCCCCC
>NW_004797295.1:2176167-2179484 GCF_000002075.1 Aplysia californica | reverse complement strand
TCTCTCTCTCTCTCTCTCTCTCTCCTCCCCCTCCCCCAACCAATATATTACACTGGCATGGTTCACTTTAAATTTGCCTTGGTACGACTCGGTGACGGGCGTTTGATTTACCTTTGTTAAAAATTTAGAGCGGTGTATGCCTGAGTGTTGAACAAGATCGGGCCGATGCGCTCGTAGAAAGTGTTTGCATCTACTGTTCACGTCACCGCTGTTGCATGGCATGTTTGACGAGACTTAACATTTTTTTTTTTCCTTCTCTGGTTGGCAACTGGGATTTGTCCGAATCAAGTGGATTGCGTGGTGTGTCGGCGCTTGGTGGTCATAGTTGTAGATGTTGTGTTTATACAAAATTATTGTCAGAGTTGATTCTATGCGAGTGGGACTCTTTCACTCGTAGGTTGGTTCATAGGCGCAATGGTTGGAAGCTCATCGCTGTTGTTCAGACTTTTTATTTTCTTGTATTTGTCATGTCTGGTTTCATACTTTGTTTTCGAATATTCTGTGTCAGTATCCTTTTCTTAGGTTTTAAAATAATTATTACTGTTGTTATTATCATCATCATTGTTATTTTTTGTTCTTATAATTATTACTGTTATATTATTACTATTGATGTTATTATTATTGTTAGTGTTATTGATATCTTTATCATCATTGTTATTTTTACATTGCCCAAATAAAAGGGCTAATTGACTTTGTAATTATTTAGTTCTCTTGATTGACCTTTTTGTTTGGACTTGTTAAGCGTCAGTGGTTTCTTTTTTACCTGTCTTCCACAGAACCAGTGCCCACCTGTTGCTGTCGGCGGTGCAGCATATCTACACTTCTTTTCGGATATAGAAATAGGCAGCATTTTTGTGGCCAGAAGGTGCCCTATGCCGCATCAATACTGAGTTGTCCCTGTCGAGGTGCTAAGGAGTTTGACTACCACTGTAACCATAGGTACAAGTAGCCTCTCTGAGAAGTAAGTGCAGTTTTAAAGGATTGGCGTGGTTCTGTTTTTGACAGAAAGCCTACCAATTCTCTTTAGGGGTGATTCCAACAGGAGCGGCTTTACGTGCCCTCCTGAGCCATTGCGACCTGAGGAAGCCTTAAGGGGAGTGACCAGACACTTGAGTGGCACCACTACTACAAAGGAGTGGTCCACCCCAGCGTTCTTCATTAAGACTGAGCCATTGTAGAGAAGATCATCGACCATGAAGATATGGCGACTGAATCGTTTCCTGCTCCGAACGCCAGTGGACACCAAGTGCGCCTCTCGCTCCTTCCTCCCAGCACTGGTGGGTCTGTGTCTGGGCATCACAGTAAGCATGATGTACGCGCCGTTCAGCGAGGACAGCTGTGAGACGTTCCTTGCCCGGCAGGACCCACAGAAAATGATAAAACTTAGGGAGACCAAGTCACTGGATTCGGGCAAAGAGGAGGAGATGTACGAGCCGCGACAGCTGGAGGTCCCTGCTGACAGCGCCAACTACAAGCTGGACTCGAAAGCAGGATCCAAATTCTACCGTCCAAAATTTGCCGCCACTGAGCTAGGTATACGCGAGAAGCTTCTGGTGGCCGTTCTGTCCTCTAAGGACTCGCTCAACACACGGGCTGTGGCCCTGAACAAGACTTTGGCTCACTTCGTGACCCGCACGGTTTTCTTCATCGACCAGAAGGCTTCGGTGCCGCCGCCGCCAGGCATGCTCATTGTGAATTTTTCGGACGGCTACAACCACTTGTTGCCCATAGCCGTCCTCAAGTATGTGAGTGCCAAATACGGGCATGACTACGACTACTTCATGTTCATCACTGATCACGCCTACGTGCGGGCTGAAAAGATCATGGACCTTGTTACTCATATCAGTGTGAGCAAGCACGTGCATCTAGGCTCGCCCAGAGGTGTGGAGCAGGGGAGTACGTACTGCTCTCTGGACGGGGGAGTCATCCTCTCACAGGTAAAATGCTGATCTGATTATCTTTCATCACTTTATATTTTGGTCTCTATTTGAGCTAGCTTTTGTTAGCACGCTGGCGTGGTCTGCTTTATATTTATTACTTTTTTCTTTTGTTGTTACCTTTGCCCTAATCAAATTTTAATAGTGTTGTCATTACAGACCTAGTTATTTGTTTTCGTCCCGGTGAAATTAGGCCATTTATGTGCTGATGTGCTGTCCTGTTGCCTACATTGAGCATGTCACTCGGACTTTTTCTTTCCTCCTAAAAAACACGTTTAAAAATAATGTCCAGCCATGTAGTAGTAGAAAACAGAATGCATGGTAATAAAGAAAAAGCAGCAAATCCTATTTGTTATCTCATTAGCAAAAGTGAAAAGATCAGACAAGTCCAACTGTTTAAATATCTAGGATATATGATATCTGATGACAAATTTTCTACAGATATAAAACGGAGAATTTCAATGGCTAAGGCTAGTTTCAATAAAAATGAGCCCAATCCTGAAAAATAGAAACATCCCAGTGAACTCCAAAATGAAAGTTCTGAAATGCTATATATGGTCAACCCTTCTATATGGCTGTGAATGCTGGATAATCACTAAAGACAGTGAAAATAAAAATTAAGTAAGAAAAGTGTTGTATCTTAGGAGACTGATGAGAATATCGTGGAAGGAAAAGAAGTCCGATGAGGTAGTGCTATATGAAGCCCACGTGGGACGCTCACTGTTAAAAACAATCAGAAAACGACAAATACAGTTTCTGGGCCACCTGAATAGACATAAATTAAAGGTCTTGAACATCTAGCTCTCACTGGCAAAATTGAAGGCAAACGAGGCAGGAGTAGGCCCAGGGCAACTTATTTAATGGAACCTAAACAAATGGGTAACGTTGAAAGATCAGGGAAACGTAGCTTTTTTAAGAGCATCCGAGCAAAGGAATGAATGGAGAACCATGATCGCCAATGTTTGTCGCAGATCTGGCACTGGACGATGATGATGAGTGGTTGTGTATACTTCCCCTTTGAAAATAGTTTATATTTTAGCGACGAGGCGGGCACAGGGGGTAGGATAACGTATCGTACCTTATTAAATACTTGTGTAAATTTGATCTGGTTTCCCGTGGACGCTAAAGGCAGCCATTTGGCTCGTGTATTTTAAAAAATTCAAAGCAACCTCTCTGTTGACCATCTTGGTGTTATTCCGTGCCACTTTACCAGTGGCCTCATGTTTACAGAAAAGCTCAAAACGATATAGTCGTTTAAAGTGTGTGTGTTGTACTTCCCTTTTCAACAACAATGTGCTTGTACTTGAGGCGGGACATGGGTATCCAGACATCGACACTATTTCGGTTTGTCTGTTATTTATCTCTCTCTCTCTCTCTCCC
>NW_004797295.1:2166046-2174629 GCF_000002075.1 Aplysia californica | reverse complement strand
GGGGGGGGTTACTTGGCACTTGGCATGAAATCATAGAAATCTTTGAGCTAAGGCGCGGCTGACTCGTGCTAAATCAAGGAGTTTCAAAGTCAAAGCGTTTTTTACGTTCCGTTCTGAGCGCCGAGCTTGAAAAAAATGAATTGAAGAGAAAATAGCTATTATGTCCACACATAAAAAAGCGCTTTCCACATTCCGTTCTCAACTGTTAGCTGGAGAAAATGAATTGAGTTGAGATGAACCACTGTAACTATCCACGCATCGCTGACGTCCTTCCTCCCCCTAGCCCTGTATTTCATTACTCCCCTGTACTGCAGATCTGCAAGCCTCGGGCCGCTCGTGTATCATAGCTGGAAAGCATGGGCCCAGGTGCTGTTCAGGCGACGGGAATTAGATGATTGTCAAAATATTGCAGAAATGCAGTTTTTCTTACTCTCACGGCGGTAAAAGTACTGCGACTTGTCGAATGAATGAAAAGTCATACGCTCTGTCTAAAGAGAGTTTTAATTTTATTTCTGTAAAATTGATCGGCACACTTCCATGCACGTGGCCTTCCATGCGGTCTTTGAACGGGAAGTTGGAGCACAAAACCGTGCAGATCAATTAGCGATTACACCGATCGTCAGAACGATTTCAAATCTCTTCCTATTCATAATCGCAGAACTGATACGCTTTATAGGGCGTATGTTTAAGGTGAAGTTGTGAAGTTCACCACTGTATCCTGAATTTATGTCGTTGCAGACTTTTAAAGGAAATATAAAGAGTAAAGGACACGTAACGGATCAAAAACGAACTGGTTGAAACCCCCCCCCCCACACACACTTTTGTCACTTAAAACGAATAGATACTTAAAGTGAAATTGCACTTAGTATTGAAATCGCCTTTTTAATCTCAGTGCAGTACAGCTCAAAATGAATACGCTATCTTGAAGGTGAAATAAAAACATTGATATGCGAGAAAAACCACTTCAGTCGTCTTTATGTTGATAAGGTTGGGGCGTTCAATGAGTTTGTAGATTGTATAAACCGCGTCGGGCCGACGTGTGCCCAGAATGTACCATTGCAGTTCAGCCAGGTTATAATGGTGGTGTTTCCCAGGGGCGGGGCCACGGATTTTCTGGTTTGCCGTTTATGGTTGAGCTAAAGCAATCCTTGAGGAATGACTTGGGAAGTAGAAATCATTGATTTACACTGCGGGCTTTTTGTGTTGCTTTTTTGTCTGAGGCAAAAATATGAAACTTCTCTTTGCATGATGCACTACGCTAGATTCTGACTTTTGCAGCTGCCGTACGCTCTAGACCAGAACGCATGGTCTTGTCGTTCTAAGACATGTAATACCGAAATATTGCAACCGGGGAGCTGTCGTCGTTAGGTGATCATAACGTTTTTTCTCTGATGTCAGGGTCATTTATTATTTCTTTTTGCCCCTTGTGTACACACGTTTTTTCCCTGTGGTTAGGTAGACTCTATGTCCTCCTAAAACTTATAATACACCCTTTATGAACTAGACCTCTATACTGTAATTCATTTGATATCAGCTTTAAACGACATTGCTATGCATTGGGATGTTTCCAAGATAATTACGGTTTTAAACAAATTTAGCAGGTACTATTTACCATGTGTGCGACAAAAACATAGTCTGCCCAACTTAAATTTTTTTTTTTTTTTTTAAAGAACACAACCTTTAACTAAAGCTGAAGGATAAACGGTGAAAGTGAAGTCGCGTGGTGTTTTGAAAAAAAAAAGGGAAACTAAAGATGTAGCACCCGTTGCAACACTGTCACAGACCGAACCTCCGAATTCAAAGTGGCGTCGGCAGCCTAATGGATAGGCTACCGGACCCGTATTTGTGAGATTGCGGGTTTGGGAATACAACGGTCCGACGTTGGGTCCTTGGAGAAGGCACCTTGCTCGAATTTCTTCTTTGAATCGGTCTTTTCATAGATGGACGTTAAACTCGGAGGCCCTGGTTCTTCAATAACCTAATAGAACCGAGCCAGACAGGAACATTCATGCAAAGTACAATGTGCATTTCCAAAGGACACATCGTCCGACCGAGCTGAGCCTTGGACCCAAAACCCCGTTATCTCTCGATTACCAGTTTGGTAGGCTCACCCCTAGACTAATGACGCCACAGTGGTGTAATAGTAATTGCAAGTTTTTGTTTTTTAGTGTGAAATAATACAACTATTCAAGTACGTTACTTTTGTAAAAGTAAATGTAGAGGTAAGACGGGAATAATGCAATTAATTTCTGAGTAAAGATTGGTAGCATAGAATGCTTTTTGCTATACAAAGCATTAAAGCAAAACGAAATTAAAATAACGGAATTGCTTTTCAAAAGTGACGTTTGGAGAGATCCGAAGGAAATATTATAAATACAAGAAATTGCAAGACATTTTTTCCGTCGTTGGTCCCAGCAGAATTTTGAATTTTATGAAGGCCATTGGCCTTTATGGCAAATTATAAAGTGAAATTGTACTATTTAAAATTTTTATGTTAACTAGAAAAACTTGTTTTAGATTGAAAATATATACATGTATATATATTTACACTGATTTTTAAACATTTTAACATTTTAAGATTCAACTACTGACCCGAGCCAGCCGTACAGTAAACTGTTGTGAAAAAAAAAAACTAACTTGTGTTTCGCGCGCTCATATGACCGTATGCAGTTGCGAGCGCCGTAAAACCCTGTACTAAACAACATGATTGGCAGGATCGAAGCCCACCTCCTAAATGATCTAGATTGAGTCGATGGGAGCCGAAACACACACACACACACACACACACACACACACACACACACACACACACACACACACACACACACACACACAAAGACAACCATCCCCGTTTTGCTGCTCCAACTAGGAAGATTGAAAAGGATGGTGAGCTTGATGTTCACAAGGATAGCAATAATCAGGGGCATTCTGTTATTTAGGTCACGAGGAGCAGACACACGAGAAGTCTTGGTAAAGGGGACACTTACTTGTACTCAGATTATATCATTTAAATATTTCCGCAGCCGCAGGGCAGGCGTCTGTGGTGTAGCGGTTACGCCTTCGTTGTCATACACAGGATGCCCGTGTTTGATTCCCGAGCATCTCGGTCTTTCTACTGGAATGTATTTCTCTTGTAGTCCTACCTTTCTAATTTCCCTCTGTTGTTTCTGTCTGTTGTCTTACTTTTCCCCCGCACCGAATGGCCATGATTGTGCCCATGTGCTTTTCTTTACTCAAAGAGACAAAGATAGCCTACGAATTTTCTGAATCTCACGCCAACACTCTCGAAGACTACATCAACATTTTCCCACTACTCCATACACGACTGACAAGAGATAAGCTAATTTAGCCCTGGATAGTCCCCAGGTGATAGAGTTATTTCCGTACATTCGCGCTGATCCGAAGACCCTTTTTTCCAGGGGTAAAGGGGCAGTTGGCCGTCTTCACGGATCATGGAGGATTAGTTCTCTTGTGTACCAGGCTCCTACTTCGGGTTCGTCGTCCATGTGTGGGAACTGTTCAGTTGTTCTCTCTTTTCTGACCAATGTTACCCCCCCCCCCACACACACCCGAAAATGCGCAACTATTTTAAGCTCCATGAATGTATTATTATGCTGAAGCAGCTGAGGCCAATATTGTACATTTTGTTTTTATTTGGACCTTCTCGTTTTTGGACAAGGGCCTTACCAGACCGTGAAAAGAGCATCTTTTCGAACTTAATTTATTTTTCAAATATGCCTTTTAGTAATGATCTCAGCAGAAGAACGTTCCAAAAATTACGAGAACAGCCAGTGGCCCACAGACACAACGGGTGTCAAGTGTCTAAGGAAGTGCGCGAGTTAAATCCTCGCCCGGGGCCCCCTTTTTATTATTTTTTTTTAGCAGATACGCAGTGTTGTCCGAGAGTTCACCTGTCTGCGTCTATATTGTCTACGATACACCATTTCTTCTTAAACATTTTGGATAAATGTAGATCTATTGCTAGACTAACTATTGGGAGAGTATTTATGCCCGGTTTGAGTTTGCAGAAGCAGTCTCTGACCGTTTTTTTTCCTTTTACTTTCTTAACAGTATGTTTCTTTTGTGTAATTCTTGAGCTTTATATGATGAAAAGTTTGCTCGTGGTCCTTTCAAGACTCCATTACTTCTGCGTTTTTATTGACAAAAATGGGGGGGGGGGGGGGGGGTGCAAGGAAGATTAAAATCCCACTAAGAAGTCCATTTTGTATAGATAATGAAGCGCATTGAGTTTGTTGTTGAGCTGGGATTTGCGCTAAACAAATGAGTCAAATGCTATCTATCTATTATTATTATTATTATGTTGACGTAATATTTCCATTCTTTTTCCTTGTGCTTTTGCTATAAATTTCCATTTTCTAATTTATTGCATTTGTCCTGAGTTCATAATAGCCAGTGACGCTGTCTTGGGCGTACGTTGACATAATGGGGTGTCCACTTACACGAGCTTTTCCCAGTTACTTTGTCGTAATTGTGGATTGTCTGAAACTACTTAATGTTGTGGAACGACGGATTGACAAACATCCATACCTAGGCGATCATAAATTATATGACCGTCTAGATCCATACCCATACAGTGGTGTGCGTGCATGTGCACACGTGCGCGCGCGCACAAACATGCGCATACGCCCACACAAACACACAAACGTATGCACGCCATCGCACACGAACATTCTACCTGCTCGCACGCACACTTGCGCCTTAGTGTTCTGGAGGGCTTCCCCCCCCCCAACCCAAAGCCTCACGATCTGCGAACTCCTTTAGATATGTTTTTTTTGTGGTAACAAATGGCCTTTAATGGGATCAGTACCACTTAAAAAGTGCCAACCCCCCAAAACCCCCAACGAAAACAAACAAACACCCCCCCCCCAAAAAAAAAAAAAAGAAAACCAGCAAAAACAAAACAAAAGAAAAAAGAAAACAAAAACACCACCCCACCCACACCAGAACACAAGCCATGCTGTCCTCACAGCGAACTTTCTACGCCCATTCGTTGTGCAGGGACTGTCCGAGAGGAGTACTTGATTTCACGCTGTGTGCCCTTCAACATCTCTTTACTTGTGGGTTGTCGAGTGAATGGGTGCGGTTTACCTGGTTTCTTTCGTTTACCCCAAAGTTGTAATTATTCCTTTATCGTTACCACGCTTCTGATTTTGCTCAAGACACTACAGGGCCTTTTTCGTGCTAGTAATTGCTTCAAACCTTCAGAGATAGGCCCCCTTTGTAATCCTACAAAGGACCATAGTTGATGGCGCTCAATGCAGTGAAGGTTTTTAACTTTAATTCGTGGGTGGTTAGCGGGTGCTCTGGTGTTGTCTTCTCCTTCTTTTCTATCAAACATCTATCGTTCTCATCTCTCTTTCTTTTTTTTGTGTTTGTTACTCGTTTGTAATGCCTTTAGTTTGAGGAAGGTTATATGACCTAATTGTGTTGAGAGTGCTGTAAATTTCTTTCCAAAAAACCCAATAATAATAACATAAATAAAATAAACATAAACATGAAAATAATTAAGAAATGAGATGCTTTATTGGCCGTTTTATAATTGTGTAGCCTACCCCGTCTGCTTCTTTTCCGACCTTTTATACCAATCTAGTACAGGTGAAATATGGCCGTTATCGCACTTCCTCTCCGTACATTGTAATTTTGCCAACACCACTGTAGTCAATAAGTCGTTTGAATATTCGATAGGAAAACGCTACTATTTACGATTAAATTTTTTCCAAAGCAATAGTCTGTTTTTGTCAAATGTCTGGCTTTACGTAATGTATGTCTGAAGTTGATTAAAGACTTTTAAAATCGTATTGTTTGTCAATATGACCACTGTTCAAGTCACCTAGCTATAGAATCCGTCTGCTAATGAGATAGCGCCAGATCGAATACCGACTGCACATTTTCTGTTCCCGGAAGCGTGGTTGAACCGGTTGATATGCGGTTGAGTTGTCTCTGATTTTACTGTGAACAATCTGGAAACTGATTCTACTTTGCATTTTAGTGACGGCAAAAAGAAGATCTATATTATTTTAATACTCAACATACCACGCGCTCTTTTAATCGCAGTTTACGGAGAAAACGGCTGCACTGAAAAACGCGTTTTGATAGAAAGAGGCCAACAGACCCATTACCCTCTTTCCTTTATTCTTGCTCGGGTCGCTGTCGAGACCTTTGAATAGATTAATTTTAGAAAATACTGATATGATTTGTAGAGTTCATAGCTATGTAGTGAAGTTTACTACCTGAGAGAAAGTAAAAGTACATGTGGGCATACCGCCGTCGTTCGTGTTTACGACGTGCTTCTTGTCGGAAAGTAACGATTAGTGCCAGTAATTTAGTATAATGTTTATTCCTTCCTCGCCTCTCGTTACACGTCCCTTTGAGTGAGATATGTACGCGGAAGTGTCGCTGGCAGCTCTTTGTCCATCACCACGATTTTTCGGGAGTTGTTATTACATGTATTATGGGCTCGGATGGCCAGGACGGCAGCAATGGGTATAGTGGGTGTTGGATGTTTATGAGAGTAATGTCTTCATTGGAAGTTCAGAATACCCCCTACCCCCCATTTCCTTTTTTTCCGTATTGTTGGCATCGATCAGCAGTACGGTTTTCTTTTGTCTACCGGTGGTTGGAGGGCGCCACTGATATGCCCTACTTCTTTACTTTCCGTCTCATGTTTCTGTCTTACTTTTTCCTAGCACTAAATGACCAATATTGTGTCGACGTACTTCTCTTTACTCAAAGCTCACGACCAGACAAACCTGGTGGATGGTTGGCTGATGCTGTGGTGTCGTTTGCTTCTCTTTTTTTTCCTATCAAACATCTATTGTCCTTGTCTCTCCTTTTTGTGTTAGTGAAGTTACTCTCTTGTAACACCTATAGTCTTCGACACTTAGATGACCCCCTGTTGTTTTTTAGGAAGCCCGCATGTTGGAAGCAATGTAACAAACAAACAATCAAAAATAACAACCCCCCCCAAAAAAAAATAAAAAAATAAAAATAAAATAAAATAATACCCCCCCCAAAAAAACAACAACACACACACACAAAAACAAAAACAAAAACAAAACAAACAAACAAACCTGAAAACGTGAAATTTACAATTTGGACTTTAAGGAAAAGAAGATGGACAGACTCAAAGAAAAGCGGAAAATGCAGTCGAAATAGAAAATATAGATACGCCTAACATGCTGGCCCTGATATTTTGTGTTACATGTAGGCTGTAGGGTACTTTGATACAGGTTTTGGTTACATAAACACCCGAACCTGTAAACTGATATCAAGGACCGTAGAATAATTTAATAACCTCCTTGATTAGTACACACACAATGTATTATCCGACAAGGGTTGGCGTCATTCATCGTGCCCATCCTCACGTTCTGTGGGCGGCCGTGCGTGACAAGGCATACCATTTTAAACCGGTGTGTCTTGCCCAGGCGAGTGAAGGGCGAAGATCTTATTTGCTTCAAGCTAAGGTGTTGGTGAAAGAAAGGGTCGCGTACGACGGGCGTCGGCGTGATTCTATTTACCCGTTTTATCTTTGCACGGATGAATCTCGGGAGTTGTATTAAAACGGTAGCCTGCGTCGGGAAATAAAAAGAAGAAACCACACGAAAAAGAAGCCTAGCTCCTTATTTCTCATAGACTGATAACGATGGTAATGGAATGAGACAGCAGAAAGAGAAAAAGAGGAGGTGGGAAGAGGATGGGTCAGTCGATAAGTGAGAAACTGATCATGTGAATACGAACAGACAGAAGCCAGGATAGACAGTAGACAGTTACCGTGGTATGAGTGGAAGAATGAGTGGATACTTTGAGTTAAGTTATTTCAACGGAGTAACAGTCTCCATTCATATGCCCTATTTAGATCGCGTTATTTGTTTGTGTAGCTATAACTCATTCGTGGCAATGGGGGAAGGGGGCGTGTACTTGCCACGATACCATTTTTATCATAAGTTATTGTTCAGCATGCTTTAATCGAATCAAAGTGCGCTGTTAGCTCTGTCCACGTTAGGCTGTATTGCTGGCAGTCGTGGTTCGAGTCTTTAATCGAGCTTTCTGGAATTATAGTTGTTTATGTTTTCATGCCTCTTTGGCAACTTAGCTTGGTCCTTGTGGAGATGGACCAAAGAGTAGTTTTATGTCTGTGATAAACTTGGTGTGTTAAAAAGAAGCGATGGACTCCATAATAAATTCGATGAGGCCATCGAATCAAATTCCTACGTTACTGTTTACCTCCTCACGTGTCTATGATACTGGATACTGTTTTCTGATCTCGCAAACGAGCGCGGTAAAACGATCGTTCCTATTTCTCCTCCTAAAGGACAGAGCGGGAATCAATGGTGTAAGGCACACCCTGAAGAGTGCATTATAACGGTTTTTTTTCTTTCCTTTTTTTGATATTCGTGTACTTTAAGTGGCAATTTTGACTTGAATATTATTATTTGCATTAACGAAACTGCTTGACAAGTGCAGTTTAAAAGCTTTTACATTTTAATTTAAGCTGTGCTTTCACCCAGCATGCAAGTTGTGGGAAAGAGAGAGAAAGAGAGAGAGAGAGAGAGAGAGAGAGAG
>NW_004797295.1:2158433-2164662 GCF_000002075.1 Aplysia californica | reverse complement strand
CTCTCTCTCTCTCTCTGTCTGTCTCTCTGCCTCTCCCACGCACTGTCTGTCTCTCTTATCTTTCGTGCTCTGCCCGCCTCCCTTCCCTCTGCCTCTCTCTTTATTTCTCCATTGCACACATCCTCTCAATGTGTAGATCTATTTAGGCCTACATGCTGTCGCACGTAGGCTCGCGACACAACTGCGCAAACAAGCATTCATATTGTGTATAACATCAAATCCCTGCTCCCTGCACCCCCCCCCCCTCTTTCTCTCCATCTCCCTCTTTCTCCTTCCTTCAACTCTCCCCCATCCCCTCTGTGTGTGGGTGTGCTTGTGTGTCAATGGATACTGACTGCTTGCCTTGCCCACGAACACCTTGTTACCCGTATTATTTGCAATGGGGTTTTCTTTATATCTGCCTTTCGCCTTTAAATCGTATGTGTACGTCACTGGAGTTTTTAATGCCACACCCTTGTTTATAATGTGTGCCCCTTGCTTCTTACTTGCTTTTTGAAGCCACTGGAGCTTGAAGCTAAAGCCTGGGCGTTTTGAAGCGAGACGAGAGAGGTCTGTCCTTCACCTGTGTGGTACTGATCAGCCACCGTATGCACACGGCATACTCCGATACCTACATTGTTATAGTGCGGTCAAAAATTCGTGGCGCAACTTATCGTCAAACACTATTGAACCTAGACTCTCCAGCTTTTGCACAATGACTTGTATCAATTTATCTTAAAAAATCAATATTTTTTATAAACACCTGTTAACTGTATTCTAGAAACTTCCTTTACAAAAATACTAATTAAAAAAAATCAAAGTGAGTGGTTTCTTCAGATTTTAAAAGGTTTATAGCTGGGACAATATCGCTTTTAAAAGCAAGTCCGTCATTTTTTTTTCTTGTGACACTATCTTTACTGAACGTATGTTTTGAGAACCTTTAGTAGTGAAAAAAAAAAAAAGTATTCACTGTAAAATTAATTTCTTGTTACAAGTTTTGTCACTAAAAAGTGTCATTGATGAGCTGTGACGTAGGCCAAATGCGTATGCAAAACGTGCCTGAGAAGCGGGAAGTGCTGCGCACAATTCCATTTTCCGCGTGATTGAGATTTAGTATTTTATATTATAAATTTCTAATGAAAAGTAATTTGTTTGATATAGTGGAGAAATATGATTAAGTTAAGACAAATTGATGCAAAGTGCTGTGCAAAATATGGATGACATTGATTCACCCGTTAATGAGATATTTCAGGGTAAGTTGCCCCTCGAATTTTTTTTACCACGAAGTACACTCATTTCCGCCAATGCGCCCGCGCGAGGGCACACATACACATACACGCTCTCGCACAAAGCCTCGAACTTATGCCAAATCAAATACATTTACGACCACCAAATCTAAGCCTTGCACAGCTGTTTACCCCCTCACCCATCTATGATAATTTCTGGTTTATATCAGCTGATCTTCAAAATAAGCTTGATGAATACGAGTTTCCGTTTCTTTTCGTCAAGGGCAGAGTAGAGGTTCATTTCTTCAGCGTCCTTTAATCACTTCTGTGCCCCCCCCCCTCATACACACCCCACATACACCCCCCCCCCCCCCAACACACACACACGCACACTTTTTTTCAGGCCGCAATCTTTTCGTTTACACGAGCCCACAGGGATGTTTACAAAACAGCGAGGATTGCTGGTCCTTGACACTTTGTTATCAATGCATGAAAACCCCTCCGTCTTTTGAAAATACTGGGTGTCTAAAGACGGACCCATATAAAAGGCAATAATAGTGTTCTTTGGACCGATTTCAACAAAATTTCTCAAAAATAAGTTCAACCAGAGGGACGTTCTATTTGTCAGTATGAAAATAGTCAATCAACTTGTACGAAAATGATTAAATAAAATTTAAAAATAAAACCAAAAGGGAGTGAAACGCAAAATTTTTCAAATTCTAAAAAATCAACCCCATTGATTTGTTTCAAACAGCCACTATTTGTACGTTGAAGAACAAAATTATACAAAATTGGTACTGCTGGATAAGCTCATGGCAGTGTGTGGATATTTAAATTTCCAGGTGTTTACTAACGCTTAGGTATGGTGGCCGGCCCACTGACGCCTGGCCTCCTCAGCATAACACATTTTTTTCCCCAAACTTTTCCAAGACTTTCTCAGCCCAGTGAGATACCCATCTGATGTGACTGTCGTGGTTTTACAGTCCTTGCCTGGAACCAGACTGGGACGATCCCTCTCCTGGAGCTGAACACTTTAAAGAAGTAACATTTTGCGTTTTACCCAATTTTGGTTGAAATTTAAATTTTTTATATTTCTCGAACATGTTGATTGACTTTCTTCATATTTACAAACGTTCTCCTGGTTGAATGAAATTTTTATAAGTTTAAAAAAATTAGTGTAGAGATGATCAAGTTCTTGACCTTTAAGTGGGTTCTCTTTTTAAAAGGCACCCTATGCGTGAAGACGGATGTTGTACCACCGTGTGGATTTTGAGTAAGAGATGTTTTTTTTCTCTCTCACAGTACAGTGCGAATTGTGTTCTCCGTCTGACTGGAATCGTCTGCTAATAAAAGGACAAACGGCCGGCTGTTCAAGCTCCCGGAATTCGAGCAACGTGTGAAAAGCCGTCCACCTTTTGTAGCAGCACCCCCCCCCCCTCCCCATAAAACCCACAACAAAATACACAAGTAAAAAATCTCATAAAAGAGATTTCATAGGGAAGTGAAAATCATAAACAAACCAACCATAAACTACAGTCTGTGTAGGCCTAATTTTATTTATCGCGAGTTTACCTTTGCTGAATGTATTGTATCCGTGTTATTGTCGGGGTTAGATGAAAGGTCTTTAAAAAAACGACAACTCAACACCTGTAACTTTTTCTGTCTTTTCCACCCCACCTCCTTTTTTTAAAGCACGCTGTTGTTTTGCCGACATGCGTCGTTTCAGCCCAAGTCCCCGTTGTGCGGAGTCACAACTCCATTCTTCGGACGTGCAACCATAAAGGACTCACTTGCACATAAGTAAACTCCATCAGCAATACAAAAGGGCAGATCGCTCACACTGGTTTTAGAAAAAGAAAAGGAAAAGCAACACAAACAAAACCACCCCACCCAAAACAAAACAAAAACAACAAAACAAACAATACAGTTGACAGAACAAAAAAGAATAAAACCGTTTAGAAAATCTCGCTCGTGTACATCATGCCAACTTGCTGTTTTGTTGTCTCCTTTGTTTTATACGCTTTGATGTTCTCTATGACATTGAAAGGGGTCAACTTGACACTGACGGAGGTCGTTTGGAAAGGGACCCCCTCCCTCCCTCGGATAAAAAGAATAGTTATTTCACCATCCGGACATCGTCCTTCCTATGTTTCCGAGCTATTATAATGTCCTCTCCATGCGAGTCCCATCTACTTATTTCTAGTGTTTTTTTGTCGCACCAATCCACGGTTGGTTGAAGGGTGCCACTGGCAGGTTCTACTTCTCTCCCTCTCTCTCTCTCTCTCTCTCTCTCTCTCTCTCTCTCTCTCTCTCTCTCTCTCTCTCTCTCTCTCTCTCTCTCTCTCTCTCTCTCTCTCTCCCCCTCTCTCGTGGTTGAAGAAAGTGGAGACGAAAGCAGACTATAGAACATTGTTAGAGAGCAGGAGAGTAGCCCCCATTTTCTTGTTAATGAAATAATGTTGTTGGTTTCTGTCGGATCTCGCACGCCCAATGAGGACTTAACTTTAAATCTGTTTGGTAAATGTTACAGAATATCATATTTTGCTGCCCGTTTTCTTCTTTTTAACTTGTACTAAATTTCCATTATGCTGGCAACCTGCTTGTCTTTCTCCCGTTCTGGGTGGGGTTCGGCTGGCTTGCCACGCTCTACGGCTCAGCAGGGAGATTCATGAGTAAATATTTTTATACAGTGTAATGCATCTGCGGCAAGCACTACCTTGTTGTGTCCTATGAATTGCGGAGCAAGTCCACGGGTTTCTGAGGAACCGTGCGCTCCCAGCGAGGGGACTTCCTTTTTGGTGTGTTTGCTGAAGGATACAGAATATAATTTACCTAACGTTTCCCTCTTATGAGGCTGGCACTTAGTGCCTTTTTCTTAGCGGAGGGCCCCTGTATGTGGGTGGGTGGTTGGCAGGTGCCCTGATTTGGTTTGCTTCTTTTTTCCTATCAAAATATATCTGTCATCCTTAATAGTCCTCCTTTTTTTATTTTTGTGTTACTCACTAGTGGTAACACCTGCAATCTCCGGCTCCCATATGACTTATTTGTGTTGTGGGTGCCGAAAGTAAGCGAAATCTGCAAGTGGAATGCAAATATAATTGTGCCATTGATTTAACTTCCTCGTGTGTTTCAAGTGAACTCTTAAGGGGGAGGCCGGCTACACCCCCAACGTCCCGATTCTAATTCTACTCAAAAGTATGAAATTTGAGTTGTAGGCATTTTTAGCTTCCTGATCAGCCTCTCCTACAACTATATCATTGCATAAGAACCGCCAAAAAACCGCATTTTTTCCCATACCGGGCATGTTTGTCACCTCCATTTCCTCATAAAGTCAATATTTTATTTTTCTTAGTCGGCCGTTTTCTCAATACGCGACTTTTTCTCTATATTTTTTTGAATAACCACATCATTTTTCATCCAATTTTCTATAAATTTTTACACAATGAAAAGAAGATGTAATACAAAAAATTTTTCTGTAGAATTTTTTGATATATGGAATAGATGTTTGTTGGTGGTGTCTAGAGTATGGATTTTCACGGATTTTTTTGCAAATTTGAATGCTACCTCAGGAAAAAATTCATAAAAAATGTTCTAATTCCTTTAGGAAAAAAACAAACAACGGAAGACTTTTTAGATCTAATGTTTGTTAACACGCATGCAAAAAAAATAAAATAAAAAAATTCCCCTGAACAATAAGTGCGGTATTCATTACGTAAGACATGTAAACAAAATCCAATATGGCCGCTGTATCCATGGAAACGAAACTTTTTTCTCAAATTTGATCGCGGATTTTAAGACTCCATAATATGCTTGTTATATGTGTGAAATTTAATAAAATTTTATCCTGTAATAAGCGAGATAGCCTTCAGGTGTTACCCCCCCCCCCCCTTAACTCACATTTAGAAGGCACTTTTAATAGGACTAAAACGCGAGGCTTATGGGTATGTGTACTTTGAAGAGGTAGCGGGTTGAGCTATATTCAAATGTTAGTACATCAATTTGCGCAAAACCAGTCACATTAGGGAAAAATCTGTGCGTGGTTGGCGAGTGCTCTGGTGTGGTTTTCTTCTTCTTTCCTATCAAGCATCTATTGTCTTTATATCTTCTTTTTTTGCATTTTTTTCAAAACTCTCGTGTAACATCTCTAATCTTCGTCCCTTATAATATGACGTAATTGTGTTGCAAGTGCTTAAAAACATTTACTTCAACTAAAGGCAAGGTTTAACAGAACAAAGCAATGTTGGCGTGTGTACAATAGATGATTAGTAAGAGTCCGCTCAGAAGGTGGCCTCGGGGCACAGTATGGAGCTACTGGTCAGCAATTCCGACCCTCCTCACTTGGGGAAATATTATGCTTAGTTTGGCTAGTTGTCAGGAGGGTTTTTTGTTTGTTTGGTTTAGTTTCTTTGTTGGGTTTTTTTGTTTTTGTTTTGGTTGGGGGGTTACAAGGGGTGAGTGGGTGGGCGGAGGCGGGGTGGGCACTTCCTGACCGGTGTTCTCAGGCGGGACAAATCCCGTTGTGAGGGGACAATCGCTCTCGACTAATCGCCAATTCATGAAGTCGACCAGTGTCTTATCAAGTGTGACACAGGCCCATGACGGCGTGTTCTTAGTTTCTCGTCCAGGTGAAGGCAGAAACCCACACCCAGTGCTGTGGCTTTTTTCCCATTGTAGTTGTACTGTCGCATCGGAATTACGATGTTGGGGCTGGAAAGGAGCATGAAAGGAAGGAAAGGATGGAATAAGCAAAAGAAATGTCTTTTAGGAATGTTTATTCATAATAAGACTAAGGAGCGGGGATATGGGTCGGGAATGACAGTGTTGGGTTTAAGAGTGGGGAAATGGGTTTGGAATGACTGTTGGGATATGGGCAAACAGGTTGTGGTCATCCGTGCTGCTTTTGAAAATAAGAGCATTTTTGAATGGATAGGAGCTTACTGCAGCTAATTAACAAAACGTTAAGTCGTAGGTAAGAAATGACTTTAAAAAGTACAATAAGATCTTAGAAGAGAAAGCGCCCCCCC
>NW_004797295.1:2142311-2157604 GCF_000002075.1 Aplysia californica | reverse complement strand
ACCCCCCCACCCCCTCCCCAATCTGAAAGGAAACACTATATAATATTTAACTGCCCAGGAAAAAATTTTATATAGAAAATGTTACCTTTCTTCAGTGACTACATTGGTGGTTGCATTTCAAATCAAATAATCCCTGGCGACCTGGAAAGAAAATAGCTCAGGGAAATTGGGCATCTTTGTTGTTAACATGCTGAGATTGTGTCTTCTTTGTTCTTTCAACAGTCCATTCTGTCTGTGGTGAATGCCACAGCGAACATGAAGTGGTGCTCGGACAAATGTCATCACTCGGACCAGAGCCTCAACCTAGGCAAGTGTGTGCTGCACACAGCTCAGATGGAATGTCAAGCAACTGTGGCAGTGAGTACTGGAAATGTCCATGTCTGTCTTACTCCTTATTTGAATGTTCGGCAGTGCTTGAGTACTCCCGTGTTGAAGTAAGAGAGAAGAATTTGTCTCAAGGGAGTAGGCGATGGAGGGGAGAGGGAAATGGGGAGGCTGCCTTGCAGACAGAGAGGAGGGAAATGGGGAATTCGACAGGCAGATTGGTTGAGTGACGGAAAGGCAGACAGGAATAAAGATATGTATAAAGGAAATGAGGAATAAAGACAGATTTGGAACGCTGAGCTTGTAAGTGTATCTCGTAGACTGACATAAAGAAAAGAAAATAAGAAAGAAGAGAATTATAAAATGTGGAGAAAAGATGACCCGCTGGGTTTATGATGGTACTGTCAAGACCCTTTTTTAGGATATTGTTTTGTTATATGATTTGTTCTTAAAAGACACGACACATTCATTATGAGTTTAGGCCTTTGTGCCGTGAAATGTCTCTCACTGAATGTTTCTTGTTAGTTTTAGTTTTTCTAAGTTTCCGTTCTTATTAAATGCACGATGAGAATCATGAGTTTGCTTAGTGGGTGGTTGGCAGTTGGTCTTCTGTGGTTTGCTCCTTCTTTCCTATTAAATATGTGTCCTTATCTTCCCTCCTCCTTTTTTGTGTTTGTTACTTTCTTGTAACACCACTAGTCTTCAACACTTATATAACCTTATTGTGTTGCAAGTGCTGTAAACTTTTCCTTAAACTAATTATTGTAATGTGTCATGCTGTCGTATCCTTTCACAGATAGATCTTACTTTTCTCGTGCTTTATATTATTTCTGATTTATCTTTTGCTGTTGTCAGACACTATACTGTTGTGTACGCGGCTTGTTGGCACTCTTATGTACAAATTTGAATCAAGGTTACTTCTAAATTAAAAATATAGGTGGTTGATGGGTGTTCTTATGTGGTTTGCCCTTTCTTTCCTTCTGTAGTCCTCAGCTCTCCTCCTCCTTTTCTTTTATATTTTCTTCAGTGGCACTAATCTTCAGCACTTATATAGCCCCCCACCAGGGCAGTGCTACTAACTGAAGTGTCTTTAGGCCATTCCCAAAGGGGGGATATTACCATGTTCTTGTGATCAGTAAAATTGTAAATGGGCTGATTTATCTATGTCATGCTCATACTGTGCCGGAACAACATAGTGGGAACTGATGCTTTTTCTTTTCTCATCCTTACTATTGTCATTTTCCTCTACTTCTGTATATATGTGAACTGCTATTTCTGGGGTGCCTAGATAGTCAAAGCAGACTTTGTGCTGTTGAGGCTAGAGAGGTGAGCAGAGTAAGCCTGATTCCCCATTTGAATTTCTATGTTGGCATCCACCCCATGGCGCTGATGTGACCTTATGGAGTTGTGAGTGCCGTAAAACCGTACTAAAACTAAAACTAAGCTCTTATAAGACTTATATATGAGCTGCAAGTGTTGTAATGAAAACCTCTTACTAATAAAGTAATTTATCGAATGTTATGTCTAATTACTGTGACATGTAGGTAATTATTCACCTATTTCATGTCTTCAACTCAGTCTGGTCAAATATGATAGGATTCTTTGATTTGATGATACTTATACAGAATTCTAAGACATTTGATCTGATATGTGTATTTTTTCAGGGTAAACAATACACAAGCCACCCTGTGAAAGATTTCAATTTTGATCGTGACATTGAGGCTCTCAGGGAACAAACTGAGTTCAACAAGTCCATCTCTGTGTTCCCCATGCCTGATGAAAGGACTCACTTCAAACTACACAGGTAATTTGAGAATTTGTTTAATTTATTGTTAGTCTGAACATCCCAACTCATAATTCGTTTTAGAAGCAGAGCAATTAGCTGAGTAATTAGAGTAATGAAGGAAAAGAGAATAAATGTGGCTGATGTATGAAAGTAAACGTCATCTATGTACATCTGAGCGTGGACATTTTGTTTAATCACAGAGAGCCCCAGTATGTTGAGGGAATGAACTGACCATTAGCTCTGTCAATGTCATGCCAGACTGGTGCTGTCTTCAGAATCCCCAATAGAACATTCGTGAACTTGGGGCTTATCTCAGGAGTTTCAGTGCTTTCCACACCCTCTTGGCTTGATTTATCTGAGATTGATGTTAAATAGGCGTTTTGGAGAGGTTCAGCTTTTAATGTAGTCATACTTTGATGGAAGGATTGTTTGACCCAGCCTGAACCAAACCATATTGAGAAGGTCTTTGGCATTGTCACCGTCGATCCTTTGAAGGTGTTTAGAACATATTTTTTGCTTGTTTACTAATGTGCATTTTGTGGTGTTTTTTAAAAAAGGTTTTAAAAAATGTTTAATTATGTGAATTTGGAATATTTTGAATACAGAAGATGAGCATTGCCTAAAAGTTATGGTGAGAAAATTTTTTAAATTTTTATCAAAGGTATTTCTGTGAAGTGGAGCTCAACGCGACCTTTTACGAAATCCAAGAAATGAAGGATAATATCCTGTACATGAGCCAGTTTGCCCCTGGTGGCCGTGACAGTGTCTCCTGGCCAGTAGGTGAGTTGTCTGGACTAGTTTTGTCCTGTGCGTATTAAATAGTTTGAACGTATTAGATAATTGGTTGTTGTTGTTTTCGATCCAGCAGTAGCTGGGCTCTCGCCCTTCTGTCCAATGCCATGTAGTGAGAAGTGCAGGTTTTGCTGCCGTTGCTGTAATGTTCCTTAGAGTGTGTTGTCAATGTTAGGTTTCGGAGGGAGAAGGGTAATGGATAATTGGTAACCTGCATATTTTTGTGTTTTCATTTTTTAGCACATCACTATTATCTTTGGATGTTTGAGACGTCCAGAAAAGTTGGCTGTTGATAAAAGTTTTTAGGTCTGATTAAAAGTTTTTGGAACAATTGATTGTTGTGGAATTCTTGAATTCTTTTTTGAAAATGATTGAAACATGATATCAGCGTTATATTCTAGTGTTTCTGTTACTTTGTCTCTTCTTCCCTTAGCAGTTTATCAGTAGGATAATGTATCACTTTTTGTGTAGACTCCAAATGAAAACTTGTAATAAAAATGTGTGTAGCTGTATATTAATGATAATTTTTTCAAATATGAGACTCCCTTACTGTATTGAACTGATGGTGATGTATTTTCAAGAATCTGTTGTACAGTATAGGTTCACAATGTTACTGTTTTCCTCTCTACTATTTTGATTCATCAGGTGTTCCAGAGTCATATAAACCCAAGAACCGTTTTGATGTGATCCGCTGGGACTATTTCACAGAGACACACATCTTTTTCCAAGACGATTTCACTAATGTGAAGGAACTTGTTGGTCAGTCAAGTTATTTCGTGCCATTACTGTCCTCTTCCCATGTATTGAATGCCAAACTGATTCACTTCCTGAAGTACTGATAGTTTGTAAGGTTTAAATTCTCCTTTTGTTTGCAACTGAAAATATTAGGTGTGTCCCGCGCGCTCATATGACCTTATGCAGTTGCGAGCGCCGTAAAACACTTTACAAAAGCAAAAAACAACCTTTTGTTTGGAGAGAACTGGAGGGAATTGTAGCTTTAGTAGTGTCATTCCTGTCAGTAAAGAAAAGGGAATGTGAAAGTGTTATTTCATTGGTCATTTTGATAGATTAGTTTGGGTGTTACTATATGAAATGCTGATTTATCTCAAAAGCCATGAACTCATTATTGTTATAAGGTTGTCCAAAAACTGATTGAGTCTTATATTTTCATCCTATTAATCTTCATAAAACACCATACAAAAAGTGACATGCACCCTGTAGATGTGTCTACGATTTTTGGCTTTCAGGGAGAACTTTCACCCCCACCACCTCCAAATGTATTTATATACTTATTTTGTTTATTCAAAACTGTGGTATGACCGTTTTGTGAATGTTGTTGATCAGGTGTGGACAAGCTGGACATCCAGGACATCATCAAAGTGTCAATGGAGAAACTGAATGCCAAGCATAACAACATCTACCTGTATTCGTATCTCATCAATGGCTACCGACGCTTTGACCCACAACGAGGAATGGAGTATATACTTGACCTTGCTCTGGAAGACACTTCTATCGTTTCGGAGGATGGCAGTAATAATGACCGTGTTGTGGAAAAACGAGTTTTCCTGGTGCGACCTCTGGGAGAGGTACCTCATCTTTTTGTATTCACTTGTAGCTGGGATTTTTGGGCTGCATAAGTACAATTTACCTTTTAACAGTAATTGGGGATTCTAACCATCATAATATGAGATATGTTAAAAGGTCAAGTACAAATTTCTATGTGCTGTTGGATTTAGGACTTTCTTTTGAGTAGTTTGCTCAACCTACCCTCTTTTCATAGATGCTTTTGTCTATTTCTGTTTCTTCACATTGACACATTTGAAGAACCCATTGCACACACAGACAAATTTTGTTAATCTTCTCAAAGCTTTTTCTGGCAGGTAGGATGATATAACATACTCTAATGTGTGAGCTTTGTCCGAGTTTTGAAATAGTTTGAATCTATACCACCCAAAAAATATGACCTTAGTCAAAATCGATGTCCTTGTGATCAGAAACTTTTAGCTTGTCTTTAACACTAGCAGTGTTCCATATAAAGCTGTTCTGATGAATGTTTCATGCTAGTCATATAATTCTTGTTTTTTCAGGCATTTTAACAAATTCCAAGCAGTTTTTATTCTTGACATAGTTGAGGATGTTTCTAGAAACGATCTATGCTTGAAATTTTTGGTCAGTTTCCTGAACACATAACATGAACTTTTACTCAAATGCACTCTTGACATGTCTCACTTTCACCTGTAAACACATGCCTATTTATGTCCCCAGGTGGAGGTGGTACCTATGCCGTATGTCACTGAAAATACCAAAATTCGCCTGGTGCTGCCTATCACAATGCATGACACTGACGGGTGGGGTTTATTCGTTGAGAACTACTCAAAGATTAAGGTAATTGTAGGACTGGTTTGTGCGAAAAATAGTTTATTCTTTATGTTTCTTTTATGGGGGCTCATGTTGAATTAGTTTCTCAGTCAAAGATCCATGGATGGAAGCCTGCCTGCAATGAGAAAATTAACTTTTCTGAAATTTTTGTTTCTTTTGTCTTCCTTTCCAGTTGTCATCTGCTTTCATCTTTATTTTCCCTTTACACCCCCCCCCCCCCACCCCCACACACACACACACACATCTGGCCCCTTCTCTGCTCTGTTCTTCCTGACTCCTAACTCTTTCTACTGCTAGGCTTGGCTTCTTGTTACTATGGTCTTTCAGCCACTCCTTTGATCTTAAAGATATGTTAGTAAGACTGAACACCTAGCCTTCGCTACAAATGTTGGAGTCCCATGTGCAAGTTATAAGCATATTAAAGATCATGTGGTGGTCCTGAAATCGACACTATACAATATAATTTCTACCAAAATTGAAAATACTCAAGTTGATTAAAGAAAAAAAGCCCTTTCAAATTGGAATGTGGCTACTTTTAACCTGGAGGTCAAGAGAGGCTCTACGAAGTAGGGCAAATATTTTATTTTCATCAGTGTCTCTTCCAGCCAAATCTTTTTGTATTTCTGTTTGTTGCCTTGCATGGTGCACAATTTAAGGTTTTGAATTGATGTACCGCTTATTTCTATGACGATTCTTTGTTGTTGTTTTTTCGATTCTAATTGAGTATCAATACACTGTCTCTAATGGTTATTCTTATCTGCTTCTTCTCTGTTTCTGAGTACTTATCAACTTTTGGATAGTACATTTGGTTGGTCATTCTTCTTTTCTTTTCTCTCAGTTATTTGTTTGTTACCTAATACACTTTTTTGTTCCCTGCAATATGCCCTTTTTTCATATGTATACTGTGTGTTCCCCATAATTTCAGTTTCTTTTCAACTTTGGCATGAGTTCATATGCACACACGCAGGCACCCACATGTGCGTGCGCACTCACCCACGCACACACACACACGCACACACAGACACATACATATACACGTGCACAGACACACGATCCAGAAACACGGGTATTCATTTACATACAAATTTGCTGATTGGAGGGTGCTGTTGTTGGTGTTGGATCTTACTACTTTTCTTTCTCTATATTGTTCCTGTCTACTTTGCATTTTCTCGCCTCTAAATCACTGTTATCATGTACATGATGTACTTCTCTGTTCTCAAATTTAATTGAGCACCCACACGCGGACGCACACGCGGACGCACACGCGGACGCACACGCACACACACACACACACACACACACACACACACACACACACACACACACACACACACACACACACACACACACACACACACACACACACACACACACACACACGCACATGCACACACACACACAGACACACGCGTGCACACATACACACACACTTACTTACGCATAAGTACACACTCACACCCACTTATATACACACAGCCACTCACTGATAGATGTTATTATACTCACCCGCTCAACACCTAGACACAAATGAGCATACACACGGAAGTCCAATATGAAATGTACTTCTCTCCAACTCGCACTAAGAAAAATATCTGGCCAGACCCATGCTTGTCTCTGGTCTCCATCACTAGGATGACAGATCAGGGTCAATATATCAGCTAATGTCATTTGTTATTTGTTCTTTGTCTTTACTAGACTGAAGCAGGCAGTATTATGTCTCTCATCGTTGTCTTCATTTATGATGAAGCCCCAAAGGCAGGGCAGGAAGACCGCTTCTCTGTATTACGCTCCATGCTCAGCTACTATGACGGCAAGAATGATGCTGACACCAAGTCCATAGCACTCACTGTTGTCAGCAATAAGACTTATGTCTCTGAGCTGACCATCATAGACATGGTACGTATGACACTACCCTGTGACTTAGATTAGAACCTGCTGCAATTGTATGTGTGTGTGTGTGTGTGTGTGTGTGTGTGTGTGTGTGTGTGTGTGTGTGTGTGTGTGTGTGTGTGTGTGTGTGTGTGTTGGTGTGTATATATATGCTGGTGTGCTTGTTTGCAAAAGGGTGAGGAGAGAAGGGGAAGAAAGATGGGAGTAGGCAGCCAAACAGACAGACAAACAGAATGATAAAGAGACAGGGACAGACAGAGACAGAGGTGAGAATGTGAAGTGGGAAAGGTCAAGTTAATTAAAGTGAGAGGCTTATTTATGCCAGCACGTATGTAGAGAGATAATGCCACAGTGATATGGATATCAATTTGTCAGTGATCCCCCTCTTTTTAGTTTTAGGAGTGGGTGGTTGGCGGGTTCTCTGGTGTAGTTTGCTCCTTCTTTCCTATCTAACATCTATCGTCCTTGTCTCTCCTCCTTCTTTTTTATGTTTGTTACTTTCTTGTAGCCCCTCTAATCTTCGGCTCTTATATGACCTTATTGTGTTGCAAGTGCCGTAAAACTCTTACCAAAACCAAAACATTAATTTTAGGAGCCTGTGTTTTAACTTTTAAGGGTAGACACAAATGTAGTTTTCACTTGTGAGGTTTCTGCAACTGTCGTAGCAAGGTAAAGGATCTGCGTACATTGCATTGTTGCAGATCATTCTACAGTTCCTAGTCGATTCGCTGAAATTTTGGCCTAGTATAGGTAATACCGATGTTATTGAGTATAGGTAATTCCCACCCAAGGGTCCAGCTATAAGCCTCAACTCTCTGTTGCTGCACATTTATTGATAAACAGTTAGTGGCAATGGGAATGTTGTCTCCCTCAATAGCTTTTATAAGATAGTAAAGAGTCGAGAGAATTGTCAACACATGTCATACTTTCAACGTGCAGGCATGTTATGTATTCGATCATGTATTTTTTTTTCCTCTTATTGAATAAAATCAATTCACTTATCCTTTGGACTGGTCCACTGGTACTTCCTTTCTCTCTCAACATGTACACTTGCAGTCTCTTTACTTAAATCTCCTGTTTGAAGTAGTTTATACAGTCTTTGTGTTTTCTTGGCAGCTTTGATCTGATTTCCTTCCTATTCCTCTTTTCACACTTTTCTGTCTCAATATCACTTCTGTGAAAGAAGGTTGTAGTAAACTGTCCTATCTTTTTTCCTCCATTTTTCAGGTGAGCAGTCATAAAAGTGTGAGTGATGATACACTACTCTTCATGTGTACGGTTGGCATGCAGCTGAATATGGAGATGCTGAACCGTGTGCGGATCAACACCATCCCCGGCTGGCAAGTGTTCTTCCCCGTTGGCTTCTGGCAGTTCAAGCCCAATCTGATCTATGACAAGAAACCATACCCCACAGACATTGACTTTAACAGCAAGACCGGTCACTACGATGTACTGTCTTACGAGCATGGCAGCTTCTACAATTCTGACTACAAAGAAGCTCGGAAATCGTTAACGGGCAGTGAACTGGCTAGCTTTGACATATTCGAAATGTTTGTAAATTTTGGCAAGCTGCACGTATTCCGTGCTGTAGAGCCAGAGTTCAAGCACTTCTACCAGCATCTTGAATGCCTGCCCAATAGTCCGGGCAAGCTCTATGATCGCTGCTTAGAGCGACGGTCTTTGAACTTGGGCACTCGTGCTCAGCTGGCTAAGAGGATCTTTCAGTTCCAAGCCAAAAAAGGAGGACATTGATGAGAGACCAACTCGGGAGCAAGTGTGAGTGTTTTGCTTGTGTGTGTGCAAGTTTAAGCATGTCTGTATGTGTGTAGGTTTTTTGTATGAGTATTTTTTAAATTATGTATTTCATTGTCAGAGGGACTCAATATGTTTAGTCTGGAAAAAGGTTGAAATTGTACTTACAGTAATTCGTTAACATTTTGATATACTTGCTACTTTGTATGATATACATATATTATATATGGGGGGCTAGATTTATGTGGCAGGGGAGGGGAAGATGTGCCCATCGTAAGTGCTATGTTTGGTCTTATGTACTTACGGTGAAATTTATAAGTTAAGAGTACGGTAGTCATGACCTACTATGTTTTACTTCAGTTTAATGGCCAGTCACAACTTGCCATAATAAAGTGTTTTCTCTGACCCTGTGACCAGTGACGATTGTATAGTGAGTTTGGGATTTGAACAAGATGAAGAGGCAAGGCATCTGAAGAGTTGAGTACCTTTGAGATACGAAAATGTCTCCTTGGCCTTGTTCAACCTGTCGCCTGTCCCTTGCTTCCCAATGCCTTCATCTTTCCTGTCAGCTTTTATTTTCTGTATCTGTTTTAGACGCATAAAACATGTGACAGTACATGCAATAGATACCGACCAGTGATGCCAGTAAGCAAATGTGCCTCCTTTTGGCTACCTGAGTGTTGCTCTTAGTTCTTTTGGAAATTTTAGTTGGTGGCTCTTGTAGTAGTGGGAGTATATGATGGGCGTCACTCACATACAAGTCAGTGAAAGTTGACCTGTAATTACAAGCTGATGTCTCTCTCCCCCCCTCAAAAAAAAAAAGAAGCGTTTTACTCGCCTGTTCCATATGATATGTCAGTTTCTACACAGGTCTGTCTACACCTGCCACATAAATCCGGTTCATGGGATATTGTATGCTGTTCAAATTGTCCCAGTAAAAACTATAAAGATCGCTGTTCTAGAGGTTTTTTTTGTTGTAATATGACATTGAAGATCAAATGGTTATATTTATTAGAGCTCACTAACAAAAGTCATGATAAATGACTTAAAAGTATAAATGAAAAGCGAATTTTGAATCATACAATCATCATTCACTGTAAAGAAAGTTTGATATTTTCTGACATGCTTGTGATTCTTCTATGTCTTTGTTCAGTTTTACTAGCTGAGCTGTGCTTTAATTGCTGAGCATTGAGCTTGTGGATAGAAAGTACCAAAGACTGTTTGAGTGGCTATAGGCATAAAAACCAGGGAATGTGTAAAGAAGCTCTTATTCTTGAAGTGGAAAAAAAATGTGTTACAACGAGGTGGAATCAGGCGCTCGTCAATTTTTGGGCATGTAAAGTTATGGGTTTTATCATAAAGATTGTTCATTGGTCTTGCCTTTGATGAAAAACTATCCATCTGCCTTGAATAGAAGTTGAGATATTTGCATTTGAAGGAGGTTTAGGTTGCCTAGTTTCAGAGGTAAAATTAATGAGAAAATGACCACCAAAGTTTATTGACTTTCATAGTTTGAGAGTTCTGGGAATATGAAAATTTACATTTTTTGTGCCTTTGATCAATAATTTTGATTATATTCTATACAGAAATGTGTTTTTAAATAACCAAAAAAGTAATTCTAAAAAATTTGGCAACCAACGGAAAATGCTAGTTTCTTTGATTTCACTATTTTGATGAGGGCCTGTTTTCACCATGATGCCTCACGTATTGAGATATAGAATGTCAAAGCATAGGACAGTTGTTACAATTTTGATTTATAAAAGTTGTGTTTGTAGCTTTTAGGGTACTGCCATATGTTATTACAAAATGACAAAGCTTGTGATGCATTTATGCATTTATAATGTAAATTGTCCATTATTTAATCTGCTTTCCATTGTTTTTTGTATGTTATTCAATTAATATATGTGCTAGTGAGTTATGGGTTGGATTAAATTTGTAAGATTTTCCCTGAAAGAAATCTAAATTAAAAAAAACAAACCATTAGTTCAAAAGTCAAGAGTTCTCCCTCTTAAGTTTTCTGCTCTCATATCCAGTCATTTAAAAGTTTTAAAAGGTATAATAATTTCTTTTTCATTCTTGTAAAGAAGTCATGCAAGTCTCATGGTCATTCATATTAGTAGAAGCAGTGTGTAAGAGATCTACTCATTACCTTTATATCTAAGTTTCATGTTTCATTTTATTATGGGCCTATTTGTCTATACTGCCTGTCAGTCACTGATTTGTATGAACACCTTGCAATAAATTTGGAATTTGAGTTTTTGATAGCTTGTCCTACCACAAGTATTGACAGGATTTTCAGAAAAATGCCATGCCATGAAGGAGTACGTAAAATATTGCTGTCATAGCCTTTGTTTCATGTCTCGTATATTGTCTACTGAATCTTTTGGTATTGATCTGGCTTTCAGTTCAGGACAATTTTTTCTTTTAAAAACTTAATGAATAAGAATTTCGAGTCTGGTGGACTCAGTATGTTGAAATAAAGTTCTTGTTGAAAATATTTATTGGAAATTGCATAATATTTGTATCTTCAATTCCTAGCTTTGAAAAATCTGTCTGCTAAACATCATGGTGCAGTTACTTTAGATCGTTTCATTGCTATACATTGTGATGCAAGTTTTGAAAACTGCGATGTATAGACATACTTTGTTTTTTACTGACCTGGAAGCATAATACATCATCTATATGTTTCTTGTTTTGGCTAATTGTGTTTTGATATCAGACTTACAGTTTACCTCATCTCGTAAATAATTATGACTTTTTATTGTCTCGTTAACTTTTATGGAAACTATGATATACTGTAAAAGGGAATGGGGAGGGAAGGGAGATGGCTGTATTGTTAATTTGATTTGCATTTAGACTATTCTGGGTATAATTGTTGTAATTTATGAAAGCAAAATAGCCTACTAAATTGTAGGTTCTACCAGCTTTACTTGGGTGTGGAATGCAGGGTGCTTTTTATACCTTTGTGGTCCCTTTTTACAGCTCATGATGGTGAATGACATATTTCCTCTCCTGCTCAGAATCTAGTAATATCTTGTTTCATTTTACAAAAATTGTTTTAGTTAAATTGTCTTCGTCTGTGCAGTTTTTACTTCAGTATTTAAATCCTTGTTGTGACTTTTGGCATATATAAGTATTTGTTATTTGTGTTGTGAGGATTGTGCCTTCCTTTTTGTGTTTTTTCCTAAACAATACTGATATCAAGGACTTTCAGAATAGCACTTACCTGATCTGTGCAAAAGTAAAATTATTTTTTTCTTGAGTTTTGGGTTTAAGTATATATATTCTTTTACCACATTCATCTTTAAAATTCATCCGCAAATTCAGTCTTTTATCAAAGATAACTTTGTCAGCATTCAAGAGAGGGTTGTGGGGAATTTTTAGTGATCATCATATGCTCTGAAATCTGGACTTTCTATTTGGGTAAGTAAAAAAATAGAATTGTACATACATCTATAGTGTAAGACAGGGATATCAGCAGTTGTAAGGTAGATGAAGCTAGATGATTTTTCAAAATCTTCTAGAATGTTGCCATTGCCCAACAGACTGACTCATTTTCATTGACATTGTTTTGAACATTAAACCTTTCAGTGCTGCATAGTTTTGTCTCATGAGCAGGCGAAAAAGATTTAACAAAATTTAACTAACCTCATTCACAAATATGTGCCACTTTAGAAAATAATGCTGACTGCAGGAAATAGAATGTGGAATTTAATGGCAGAACAATTAGAAAAGGATTTCATGAATTATTTCTGTTTGACCCACAACAACCAAAATGGCCCTTGACAAGAAGCATTGAAGGGGATGACATTTTTTTGTTGCATATTGTATAATGTATGACCAAAATGGAATAGTCTATGTACTATGTGTCCTACACAAGTGTACAAAGCTGAATTTACAAATTTATGAAGTTTATAAAAAAAGGGGGCTAATGGTATGTTTTACAAGATTTACAATGTGCAATACCACTTTGGCCTCATCCTGTGACTGTGTCCCCCTTTTCTGCCATGAGCTGGACTTTGTCTTCTTGAGTGAAAGTTGGTATATGTTCATATGTAGTCATATGTTTAAATGATATTCATCTGCTTGTGTATATATACTCACTTGCTGTGAATCCACAATGTGATTATGGATGTTGATATGTGTTTTTGTGTCCTGGCCTGGTCAAGTGTGTTCACATGTGTGTATGCGTTTGTGTTCTTGGCTTTGCTTTGTCATTTTTTTGTGTTACCATATCACACATGCAGTGATGAGATTCTTAACATTAACCATCCTGTCTGTTAGGGTTGGCTCTTTTTTCATTAAATGAATGGAGTTAACTGAGGCTATCGCCTAGTCTAGGAGGAATTTCATCTGAGAGAAATGCTCTATTTTACATGTCTTTTTTTTAATGAGCTAAGGAAGCCCTTGTTCGGATTTTGCAAACCAAGCTGAGAGAAGTTAGTGTAGATTTACTTCACCCAGAAATTGTTCACTTTCATGTGAAGAGTTTATACTTTTGGGAACAGAGACAAGCCTTATGATGGAAGACATGTTACTACAAGGACTCATTGAGCACAAATTTACCAGTACCAGGTTTTTGTCAGATGACTCAGGTAAACTGAGGCTAACAATAGATCTTAATTATCACCGTTATCTAATCTGCAAGTTGGTACATTTTGAGAAGCATGTAACACAAATTTCTGCTGCTCATTCTGTATTATGGTGTTATTTTAAGGCGTTTCAAATGGTAAAGAAATTGAGTGTAGTCCATTGTTCTAAGCCAGTGAAGCCAAATAGCTGACATTTTGGTTAAAAGTGATAGCGTTTAAGTCCATTGTCTACTCATGTGCTGCTGGTTGTATTGAGATGGTTTATTACCTTCATGTGGGACCTATGTTGGAAGGTAATCAGCACAGTAGTACACTGTATTTACATTTAAGTAGAGTGCACGGTTATCCTTTTTGTATAAAGTGGGAGACTTGATCTGTTGTTTTCAGCATACTGTTGCTTGATAAAAAGATTAATAATTTGTACGATTTATGTCCTTACCTATATTTGTTTTGTACGATTATGGGTCTTGTTGCTTTAAAAGTATATTACATGTATTGCTTTCTTTAGCTTTTTAAGTGTTCATGAGGAAGGAAAGGATACAACTGAAGTTGAGAGGGAATGAACTGACCATGGTTGTGTGGGAACAAGTGTTTTATTGTGTCAGTTTGCCAAAAGGATTGTGAGTTTGTGAGGCAGCTGCCATTGTGTTCTCAGTAGTGACACTGACATATTTGTTCCAGCTGAACGGGACAAATTCTACAAGCCCTTGTCTCACTTCACACTGCTTTCAGTTTCAGGCTATGACATGTTGGTTGAGTTTGAGATGTTGAATATATCATACAGTGTAGATATTTTTTTCTGTGCTATGCAATTTTTTTTTTTCCCTGTGACATAGTTTACTGCAATTTTACTTATAAACTGCTGCAACTTTTCCACCTTTCTTTTCCCCTGACTATGCAATGATGTTTGGATTTTCTTGAAGCCTAAATACCAACCATAAGTGACCTTGGTATACAACTTAAGGATCCAGAGTATTAAATTATGATTTTTATCTATTTATTGTCATAAATATCAAACTTAATGTATGAATGTGTTTGTTAAATTTGTGTATTTAAATTAACAAATGTCCCTAATTTTGAGAGTTTTATTCAGATCAGGATGAGATCAAATGTTTAAAAAAAATTTGTTTTTGATTTTTTTTCTTTTTTTTTTTTTAAGAGATCATGTAATTGCAGTGCTGCAGGCTGCTTCTCCTTTGCACATGAACCACCATGCAACCTGTTGGTAGCCCTGTGCAATGCTTTGAAGGTTTTCAGTGATGTTTCTATTTTTTATAATGTAGTGTCCAGAGCATTGCAAACAAACAATACATTAGTTTTCTAATGTGAGCCACAGATTTATATTTTTATAATCAGAAACATTGTAATGTCTAAGTAACTGCGAACAGCGAAAATTGTGAGTCATCTTATGTGAGCCACTGTTCCTTCATTTCAACCTCCTGTCTTCCGCATAGCTTTGAGAAGTACTGCTGATTTCTAGACTTATTTTCTTATGACTGGCTGTATTCTCTATAGTATTTTCCTCTCCTGCTACTGTGGATGAATGAATCCCGGAACTGGATGAAATGTTTTCTTTTGCCAGTTGGTTTTTGAGTAACGGGAGGTAACCTGCTTCTTAGGTCAATGTCAATGTTTAATAAGTTGTTATGTTCCCTTAGACTGCTGGCATGGGGTGTTCATCATAAACTTGTCTCTTTTACTGGCTTCACGCTTTTCTTGTTTTGTCTCTTTAGTACGTTAGTACTTTCTCTCTCTCTCTCTCTCTCTCTCTCTCTCTC
>NW_004797295.1:2140683-2142078 GCF_000002075.1 Aplysia californica | reverse complement strand
CTCTCTCTCTCTCTCTTTCTCTCTCTGTCTCTCTCTCTCTCCCCCCCTCTTCTTGTTTTGCCTCTCTTCTCTCACACACACACCCACAGATGCTCACCCCAGCCCAACAGTTCCTCTCGATTCTATTCAAATTTTTGTTTTGTCCTTGTGTGCTGTAAATTGTTGCCTTTTGTATGAAATTGCTGCTCATTATGGTCTCAGGATCTCTTTCATGCCACTTTTGTATCTGTCTTATCTTGCCCTTTGTTTTCTTCTTGATATTGAAAGAACCCATGATCTGTTTTGAAATCATTTATTAACATATATTTATAGATATCAAAATCTCTTTCATCATCCCTGATGAGGTGAAATGCTATGTTTTGCTAATTAAAAAGTTATAGTTCTACAATTTGTTGGTGATTCCATCTGTCCTATTGTTTAAAAAAAAAAAAATTTTGATGTTGAAAATGTTCTGATTAATAACCATTTATCAAAATCTTTACATAACACACTTACATGTACAAGTTTTTTCCACTGGACTGGATGGTATCAAAATGAAATATCAAAGATTTATTTCAAAAGCGAATAGCTCTATCCCATGCATAATTGAGTCTTTATTCATTTATATCTTGTTTCCTTAAACAGCGGTGAACCTCACCCTTCAGCAAAGCATGTTCACTCATTTGAAAAGGCACGTTTGCCTGCTGGGGTGAATGGTTTGGACTTCTCTATTGATAGCCACCCCTTGGCGCTCATGTGACCTTATGCAGTTGTGAGTGCCGTAAAACCTTACTAAAACTAAATGACATGAATGTCAATATTGTTGAACAGAAAGTTTGTGAACACTTGTGCTTGTTTCTTTTCTGTGACTGAGACAGAAACACCCCCCCCCCCCATGATTTTGTCATTTCCTCAATTTTTTATGGGGTTTGATGGCTATATCAGCACATGTTACTTAAAACATCCACCATTATACGAAGTTCACCCACTTGTTGTAGGATTCGACTTCAATTTTTAAAAAATGACCAAATTGCAGACTTTCCTGCTTTGCATCCAAACCTCGCTGTGGTCCATCATCTGAAGCTGTCTGTTTCTTACTCTTCTTAGCATCCTGCTTTGAAGTCTTTTGTGTTAAGTTGATGTGTTGAGCCGGTTCACACTTTCATCATGTAGTTTGGGTAAATATTTGAAATAAAGGTATTTTTTTTACAAGTTAACAATTTTGGTGTTCTTTGTTGTTTTTTTTCCTTAAAGTTTGTGTTCCAATTTTTACCACATTTTCATTTGTGTTTTTTTTCCTCCTTAGTATGCCTCAGACCACACCAATGTGGAGAGATGATATGATTTATTCACAGTTTCACTCTCTATCCATCCGTCTATTTATCTGACTCTTCTGTCACACTTTACCACCCCCCC
>NW_004797295.1:2137258-2140528 GCF_000002075.1 Aplysia californica | reverse complement strand
TCTCTCTCTCTCTCTCACTCTCTCTCCCCCTCTCTCGTACTTGTCCATCTCATTGGTCATACTTCTTTACTTTCTCTGTTGTTTCTGTCTGTCTGTCTTACTTTTTCTCAGCACTGAATGACTATTATTGTGTTGATGTGCTTCTCTTTACTCAAACAAACAACAAACAAACAACAAACCAACAACAAACAAACAACAAACAAACAAACTGACTGGCTGTCAATTGTATCCACCTGCTTAGTTTCCGATTTGTCTGTCTGTTGTCTGTCTGACTAATCAACTTGAACAGAATGTGCAAGTACATATACTGTCCTGTAGTTTGATGCTGTATTTTTCAGTATGAGATGAACTCATGTTAAGCATAGTACATAAGGCAGTAATAATGATGATAAGAATAGCACTTATCAAGCATGCTCTATAAACATTATATTAATTATTATAATTATTAATTTATTGACCCAGCAGACCTTAGGACACTCAGAGCAGGAGGTTGAAGGGCGCCTCTGGTAGGTCTTACTTTTTTACTTTCCTTTTGTCGTTTCTGTCTGTCTGTTTGACCTTTTTCCAGCGCTAAATGACCATTATTGTGTCGATGTGCTTCTCTTTATTCAAACAAACAAACAAAACAAAGAACACAGAGAAACATACTCGGCTTCCCGGGAAGTGGTTTACTCAACAATTAGCATTGCACCATCTTCTGATCGTAATATTGGAATCTTTGTGAGGCAGATAAGAGAGGGTCGGAATGTGTCCTGTTGCGTCTTGTTTATTTGTTTGTGTGGGTGGTTGGCGGGTGCTCTGGTGTGGTTTGCTTCTTCTTTCCTATCAAACATCTATCGTCCTTATCTCGCCTTCTTCTCTTTTCTGTTTGTTAATCTCTTGAAACACCTCTAATCTTCTGGCGCTCATATGATCTTATGCAGTTGCGAGCGCCGTAAAACCTCTACTAAAACTAAACTAAAAACTTGTTTGTACTAAACGCAGGTCCCATATCTTTATGTTTGAGGTAGAGGGAAGGGTGTTCATGTGGATTCTGCGTGCTCGATCGGCAGAGTAGTCTAAAAGATACGTATAATGTGGACTTGCACTTGCAGAGATTCCGAGGACACTGGTGTTGCCTGATAGTAGATCCTGCTATTTCTTTTCGTTCCATCTGTTTCTCGTTTTTTTTTTCTTGCTCTTGATTCCCATTGTTGTGTCAATGTGTTTCTCTACTCTTTGCACACCCACCCACCCACCCACCCATACACACCCACACACACACACACACACACACACACACACACACACATACACACACACACACACACACACACACAAGCGTGAAAAAACCCAAACACATGCAAACGAAAGAAAAAACAACAACCTCCCGGGGCGGTGCCACTGACTGAAGTGTCTTTAGGCCATTCCAAAAGGGGGGACCTTTCTCTTTCAATCATAGTGACATAGTAGAATTGTAAATGGGCTGACTCATGTCACGCTCATAACTGTGCCTGATCTACAACAGGGAACTGCTGCTTTTTCTTTCCTGGTCCTTACTATTGTCATTTTTTTCTACTTCTTTTGTATGTTTGTCACTCTCTTGTGACCTGCTATTTCCGGGGTGCCTTGATAGTCAAAGCAGACCTTGTGCTGTTGAAGCTAGAGAGGTGAGCAGTCTAAGTCGGATTCCCTGTAAAGACTTCTCTGTTGACACCCACTCCTTGGCGCTCATATGACCTTATGCAGTTGCGAGCGCCGCAAAACCCTCTACTATTTAAAAAAAAAAAAAAAAAAAAAAAAAAACAAGAACAAAAAACAGCAACAAAAAAAAAAGCATAAAAAACCAAATAGAACCAACACGGCAGACATTGTAAATATTATGCAAATGAAAGTCACAATCCTTTCATCAACGAAGTTGTAGCGAGCCTTTTACAATGAAGATGAGTTGCGTCCTCTGTAGGCGTGGCACTGGCCCATTTATATTCCACGACCGGCTCGGAATGGGAAGCCCTAGATCTACTATAACATTCATTTTCTGATCAAAACGGAAAATGCTGGGTGGCTCGAGGGCGCCACATAGGTCCTATTTCTTTTCTCTTTACTCAAACTGAAACTGGGTGGTTGGAGGGTACTCTGGTGTGGTTTGCTTCTTCTTTCCTATCCAACATTTAACGTCGTTATCTCTCTCCCTTTTTTATGGTTGTTACTCTCTTGTAACAGTAACACCTCTAATCTTCGGCACTTACATGACCGTATTGTGTTAAAAGTGCCTTAAAATTTTTACTTTAAAAAAATCTGAAACTGAAACTCAATCACAATATGCTCGACACAACCCCAGCCCTATCGGTGTCCAGCACAACACCAATGTGGCCAGTTCCGTTTGTATTTTTGACGGCGTATTCTTCTGGACCTCTGATTGTCTTCGGTGCTTCTGTCGCACAGCTCTCCACACACAAGCCTCAATACAATCAGAGATTGGTGTTGAATTGGCGGCCTTTTCTTCCCAAATAATAATGTTGGGTTGAAAGGGACACCGTGAACCCATTACACTTGCCATGTGCCAGTCAACTTGAGCTTACTGCACAGAATACAGACGGTACCACTCGATAGGAGCGGGTAGTTGGAGGGCGCCACTCGTTGGTCTTTCTTCTTTATTTTCCTTCTGTCTGTCTGTCTGTCTGTCTGTCTGTCTGTCTGTCTGTCTGTCTGTCTGTCTGACTGTCTGTCTGTCTGTCTGTCTGTCTTACTTTTTCCTAGCACCGAAAGGCCGTTATTGTGTCGTTGTACTTTTCTTTGCTCAAAAAAATAAAACTCGCGCGCAAGGAGACTTACAGCAGCACAAGCTTGAACGTGGTCTCAACATGGGTAGTTAGTGGGTGCTCTGGTGTGTTTGCTCCTTCTTTCCTAACCATTAAACATCTATTTTCTTTCTTTTCTTTTCTTTTTTTTGGGGGGGGTATATTACTCTTACGAAACACACCTGCTCTTCGGCATTTACATGACTTATTTGTGTCCCATGAGCCGTAAAACTCTTAGTAAAACTAAAAATAAAGTGTCCACTTGTCTTCTTTGTTTTTGTACGAGTTTAACACCCCACTGGGTGTGTAAGTAAGTAAGTAAGTAAGTAAGTAAGTAAGTAAGTAAGTAAGTAAGTAAGTAAGTAAGTAAGTAAGTAAGTAAGTGAGTAAGCAAGTAAGCAAGTAAGTATGTAAGTAAGCAAGCAAGCAAGCAAATAAGTAAGTAAGTAAGTAAGTAAGTAAGTAAGTAAGTAAGTAAGTAAGTAAGTAA
>NW_004797295.1:2134795-2136090 GCF_000002075.1 Aplysia californica | reverse complement strand
GGGGGGGGGAGTTTCCTCACCACTGATTCAGTTCACTCCTCCCAATTCTATATTTTATAGATTCACTAGACAAAACTACAATCAAAGATAATGACACTATAGAGGTGCTGCCGTTCCACAATTCGTGCGAACGGAATACGTTCAAAACAATTTCTTCCATGGAAGCTCCGAAAAAGGGGCCCTATTGAAAAAGAAGTAAGGTTTTGATATTTGAGCTGACGTGAACTCGAAATTCTGGGGATTAACCCACGACACATTGCCATGATAAAAGTGTTCCATTTTCGGAGCTGATAACACTGCTTGTCCAGTTTTCTTTATTTACGACCTGAAAAAGTCAATTGTTGTAATTCAATAGCCATCAGAACTTATGAAAACCCAGAGCAGTCGTCTGTTGAAAGAAATATGTAATAGGAAACTCTTTTGCTGGCAAAGGGGGAAAAATAGAGAGTTGTGGTTGGTGTACGTAAAATGCTGGAGGAGAGGCCTAAACGGTGGCATGGTAGATTCTCTACATGCAAGGTTTAACGTCATCGAGGGTGCAAACGAAACGAGCGAGAAAGTATTCAAACATGCTTGGTTGGCCTTTATTACGGCCTCACTCCCCCTTCTGTGTTAAAAGAACAAAGCTAATAGCTTGACAAAGCCAAAGAGGGACATTAAAGCTCATTCGAGCACAGATGTACATGCAGTTTCGGTGGTTGGCGGATGCTCTGGTGTGGTTTGCTCCTTCTTTCATATCAAGCATCAATTGTCCTTATCTCTCTTCTTTTTTGTGTGTGTTACTGTCTTTTAACTCCATTAATCTTCAGCGCTCATGTGACCTTATCGTATTGCATGTGCCGCAAAACTCTTACTAAAACTAAAGTACCAGGCACATGCACTGTCACTTTTTTGTTACCTGGTTCTTCGAGACACATTTCTTGGGAGAGGGAGGAGAGTTTTTTTTTTACATTGAAAAGATCATTAACCACTCCAGGTACAGTTCTTAACGTCAAGAAATGAAACACAACCCAGGGAAAAATGGTGTATTCTAAAAGCAGAGTAGGTCAAGTATATGTATTTTGAAAAAGGCTCCAATATGACTGGTAAATGCAGTGATAGATCTACATGGTGGTACATTGAATAAAGGAGAAAAACGAGTAATCAAATTCGGAGAAAAATTAAACGGTATCACTCACTCACTCACTCACTCACTCACTCACGCACTCACTCACTCACTCACTCACTCACTCACTCACTCACTCACTCACTCACTCATTCACTCATTTACTCACTCACTCACTCACTCACTCATT
>NW_004797295.1:2133116-2134626 GCF_000002075.1 Aplysia californica | reverse complement strand
ACCAGTGGCTCTTTATTCATTTTCAAAATAACACAGACAGCTAGCAAAGAGGGCATTGAGTAATTCTATTACATATCATTACTAAGCATTGCCTCATGAATAAAAGGAAAACAGGCTCGTTAAGTAAGATCATAATATCTTATTTTTATACTGTGAGCTAAAACTGTGTTCACTTATAGAGAAACGGAAGTCGATCAATTTCTTGAATAGGTCAGCAATGCTAATTTGGAAGCCGGACTGGGAAAGCAACTTCGCATTAATAGACATTAATACTTAATCACCAGAAGTCGGAGATGTAGACAGGGGAGATAATTTCAGCTAAATCCTCCATTGTTGGCACACAATATGAACGTTCGCAGAGTATTGTATTCCAATCTGTCTGATCATTAGTACGACCATTTCTTTGAAAACCAATACTATTCTTTACCAAGGACAAATAATAAATTCATACTTGAGCCAGTGCGTCCGGGCTATCAATAACGTAATTAATTAATAAAGATAGAGAATGACACAGCGAGAACTTCATAGCAAAATAAAAACACTGAATTGGACGGTACAAGCTGAACGAGTACATCGCTAAGGCTGCACTCGATCCAATAAGCTTAGGGGGCTTCCCACCTTGTTGTTCCAACAAGGGCACGGTGCAATTAGATCTCTATCCGTAAATACTGTTCAAGTCTTAAAACAACAGGCAGCCTTTGGCATCATTTTCAACATGAAGTGCTTCGAGATTCCTCAGGCTGAGAGAAGCCTAATCAGTTCCACGTCATTATACTGTGTAATCCCCCCCCCCCCCAAAACACCAACCAACCGACAGAAAAGCAGGAAACAAAATGAACTGATGTGTTGGAGAAAAACAAACCAGAAAAAGACGACAAAGCGTGAGAGGGAAGGGATGTTAAAGGGTATAATATATTATAAGAACTGTATCGAGGGAGATGAGAAGTTGTTGGGTTTTGGAGTTTGGGGAGGTAGAGGGGGGAGGGGGGAATCAGGTGTAGTGGGGATTCTGAGGGGTTGTGAGAAGGGGTATGGAAGGACGGTGCGCAGAGGCGAGTGTCGAATCCTTAGGCACGGAGTTTAGGAGTGCTGTGCTGTAAATTATTTGAAATCCTGCCAAACTTTCAGAAGAATATTTTAACAGCTCCATATACAATACCCATTTCTGCGAGAGAAAACTTTCTGTAGCTCCTTTTTTAGGAGGCCAATAAGCTAAAATCGAAAACTGAAGCAAATCATCCGAAAAATCCAGGGGCCAAGTTCAGCTCGCAGTTTCATTACAAACTGTAAATCATGTGTGATCCCGGGAGGTCTATTGTACGTCTGATTCGCTCTCGTGCGCAGTGAGAACTAGCGGGAAGAATGTCCCAGGATTAGTCTCTGTGGGTCGTACCTGAATGATAGAGGAGTCATCTCACCCTTGGGATATATACAACCAGGACCACCTCTCAAGAGAGACCTCGATCTCAAGCGCGGGTATGAACCTGGGAGAGAGAGAGAGAGAGAGAGA
>NW_004797295.1:2128648-2130567 GCF_000002075.1 Aplysia californica | reverse complement strand
AGAGAGAGAGAGAGAGAGAGAGAGAGAGAGAGAAAGAGAGAGAGAAAGAGAGAGAGAAAGAGAGAGAGAGAGCATAACAATTACAAGTTGGACACTTTTTGTCCCGTCCATGATCTCTTCTTTTACTCTCAAGATAGCGCAGGCGAGGCTTGTGGTCAGTACATTTCCACTGACGTGCGTCTGCAGTCCTCTGATCTAGTGCGTTCATCTCTAAGTTTATGTACAAGAGATGAATTTTTACTTGGAGTGGATCACCATAGCTTGAATAAACGGAGTGGGTTTTTGTGGAGAAAGGCACGCGCAACTCGGGTGCAGTACTGTCAGAATCAAATACATTGTACTACAAACATAACAGACATACAGGACGAAATTATGTCTTCATCAGAAACAAACAATTGCTTATTCCTAAAGTAATGTCAAGAATTTTATTGTAAGATTAATGGCTGCGGGGGCTACTGGGTTCAGAAAAAGGCTTCCAGCTCCCAAACCAGACAAATTAAGCAGATAATTATCAGCGCCTTCTCCGACCGTTAGGTGAGCGATCCAGAAGGAACTCAAGTATATGAAGCCTTTGAATCCAACAATGCTCTCCACCCCGATCCACAACGGGAATATCTTTACTACAACCACGCCCGATAGAATGGTAGCCTTAAAAAATAATTTTTATCCCTTGCCGATTCATATGAGATTGTCACCATCTGATCAGTAGAAAAAAGTGCGTATGATAATGTCCAATAGTGTTTTACGTGCATACTTAGTATGACAAGTAACTGTTACAGATTACCTGTATTACCTGTCCTGGGCAACAACGTCATTGCACACCGCACAGGTCCATATAAGTGCTCAGTTCCCCCCAGCACCAAAGCCCGCAAGGTATCCATACTGATTGTTCCGGTGGCTGTCTGATTATGGCGACGTCTTTCCTTTCCAGATAATCGTTCCTTTCTTCCTTCTCCCCTCTCTATCCCCATTTCCCGCATCCTAATGATTGAGTGGTGTTCTGCTGTTACAGATTATAGAGATTTAAGGATTATAGATGTAAGCCATTGATCTGAGAGCAAGGATGATTTCAGAAATAAAGGTGGTGATGAGTGATAATGTGGGATTCCGTTTAAAAGTAATATTAGCGTTAGTCCTACCTTCTCCTGCTCCAATGAGCCACAAAGGACGTGGACACCCTCTTTCCCGTTCCCAACTTGAACCATGAAGTTCGATAGAATGGTAGCTATTTCGCTACCTCAGAATTACAGTACCTAGTTTTGAGAAATTTGACGCCAAAGATTTTGAGTTTCATATTGATCATGTCAAGTCTTTTCGACTGTAATTCTTTGAACATCTTAACAACAACTCCAAATAATCTTACGATTTTAATCTAGCAGCTCGTAGAACATTCGGTTTCTGACGTCATGGTTTTAAATGTCAGATAGAACTTTGTAATTCTGAGGTAGCAATTTTCCAAGTTCCAAAATACCCCAGCCTTTTACAGGGACACAGTGAGGTGAGTGTCAAAACTCATTCGACAGAAGAAATTGGAATCTAGATAGATGGGCAGATTGCCGTAGTTCAGATTCAGAGGCCAACAACGTAACAGGTTCGAGAATTATTATGGATGGTTGGCGGGTACTCTGGGGTGGCTTGCTCCTTCTTTCCTATCAAACATAATTATGTCGTCGTTATCTCTCCTTCTGTTTTATGTTTGTTACTCTCTTGTAACACCTCTAATCTTCGGCACTTCTATGATCACACACACACACACACACACACACACACACACACACACACACACACACGCGCGCGCGCGCGCGCGCGCGCACGCACGCACACACCGAAATAAAAAGATGATGAAAGCTGAAATCAAAAGAATTTTCTTAAACATGCGCAGGGCTATTTTTTCTATAGAAAAGGGGGGGGGGGGGGGG
>NW_004797295.1:2127378-2128548 GCF_000002075.1 Aplysia californica | reverse complement strand
GCCCCCCCCCCCTTTGCCCGCTCCTCTGGGCTAATGACTCTTTCTGCAGTGTTCCTACTGCAACTCCTTAGCTCCTTCTTACAGCTGCCTTTCACCCACAACCCTGCTCTTAGGGTATGTAAGTTCTAATATCTAACCTTCTCGGATAAGGGCGAAAAATCTCGGAACTCCTGCGTGCAAGTTGCGCACATTAATGATCCCTCGGTGGTTAAAACTCGATAAGAGCAGGTTTCGTCAGCCACCGGGCAAAATTCAAAATTGATTCTTACCAGATTGAACATGTTAAATGTCTGATTTGTACTAACTGCCTAATTTCTGCACATTTAGATGTTTTTGTAAAAATCATGTAAGGTAGGTCATTACTTTTTCTTGACTTAATCCACCAAATTCGAGTGTCTGATGGAACATTTTGGAAATAGTTTGAGAGTGTGGAGGGCAGTCAATGTTTTCTAAACACGAAGGTCGTCTCCGCGAGTTCAGCTCACTGCCGCTTACAGTATGGGATCGATTGTGTCGGTGGTTATTGGGCTGTCGGTTGAGAGGGGACAACGACGTCACCAAACAAGACAGTAGTTTACAATGAATCTTGTGTCTATAAACTGAAATTTATGAAACACAGGTAGATCTATTCTCTTTTACTCCTAGACTTACTCCATTACTCAATTCTCTGGCGTGGCAGCGAAGGAGTTAAGGCCGTGTGCTGGGTAAATCAGCTCAAATTCAAAACTACCGTACTTGTTTTAGGGCGTGCATTCCTTTGAAAGCTAATTAGATGATACATTATGACACAGAAAATACAAAAATTTGAGTTTATATTGAAAAAATTGCCAAGATGACGACCACTTCAGATGTTTAATCTTGTTAGTTTTTTTGTCTTTGTCTTTTTTGTTTTTCACCAAATAAGTTAAAACTTTGCTGCCAGGTACAATGAGACATGTAAAAAAAATTGAAAGAGGATCCTTTTAATTGAACAATTATTTTTATTTTTACCTGATAAAATCATTAAGGGTTTTACGCAAAACAATCTACAATTTAAATTCTTCTACATAAAATTTTTTCTTCGTAAAAATGATTCAATTTAAAGTTTAAACAATAAACAAGGAGTACTCCTGCCAAGTTTCAGCTGATTTGCTTGAAAAACCAAAGAACAAAGTTATTGGTTATAAGCAT
>NW_004797295.1:2124647-2127278 GCF_000002075.1 Aplysia californica | reverse complement strand
AACAATAATAAAATTGCCAATTACACATGTAAAGAAAACTTGATTATTACTATTATCGAGCTGTTTTCGACTGCCAAATGATAGAACAGTGATTGAATTGAGTAATTACGGGAAAATCTAAAATTGCCCCCAAAATGATTTTTATTGATTTTTTCCCCAGCACGTGTCTGCTGTCCTGAGGGTGGGACGTCTGTGTAGATCTCATGGAATTTACGGCCAGGCAGGTATGGTCTTTCATAGTGTGTCTATCTCATGGAGATGAACATTACACGGCTTTGACTTCTATTCCTTACTGGGTTGATTATTGCTTCACCAGTCCTGGCTACTGATTCTCTTGCACAGCTTTCCTCAAATGCACTAAATCTCACAATGAAAACATAAAAGGTTGTGATAACAAAAATATGTAGATAAAAAAAAATTATAAGCAACTTTAACTCTTTTTTTGTGTATAACCAACAACTGCATACCTAAATGCTTACGAAATAAAAAGATCTCCGAACATATCACACGACAAATTAGATAAACGAAAACAAAGGAGGAGCAGTTTAACGTTTTTACTTATACCACCATTTATTAGTGTCAAAGTCCAGGGGCACGGCTTCCAATTTTAAGCCATTCGTTATTCAATATTTTTTTAAGAAAGTGATTATCAGCTGTCTGGAGAGTTACGATTTTGTATCCGGGTCGAAGCATAGTTGTCCCGTAGATACATCTATGTCGCTTTTGTTGCAATGATTGCGATCTGTTAAAAGTAACTAGACACATTTAAAAAACTCTATAACTATGAAAACATATCAAGTGATGTGTTCATATTTTCACAGGTAGTTGGGAACTTAAAAGTTCACTCTTTCTCCTCACGCTTCTATGTGAGCCAAGGCGCATCAAGTGTTCCACTAAAAGGTTCCAAGGGTTTCTTTCTAAAAAAGTATAACTGATCTTATCTTCTCAATTTTTATTAAAAGCAGTTCAGAAATAAGTGAACGGTTCTTCAGAACATGGGCCTCCTTGTTGCCAGAGACTTGGCAGAGCTTCCTTTCACTTAGCTTAGCCATATTCGGCTTGAGGGAGGAAGCAAGAGAGTGGGACCCGGTGAGGCTTGAAGATGCTATCAATTTGGATCTGTTCTTTGACTCATTAAAGTGCACGGTGAAGAACTTTCCGCACAGATACATGGTATTAAAAAGGCACACGGTCCACTTGAATATCATGGAAAGTTCGGGGAAGATTGAAGGGGGGGGGGGGCAGTTCTCTCAAAAACTGACCAAGCTTGGGCCACACAAACAATAATTTAAATGTCAAGGAGGGGCCCCAAAGTATTGTCTTTTGGATCTCAATTGGCCCACGGGCCAACACCCTTGATGTTGATGTTATCATTGGACTTCCACTACCGTTTCACGCGATTTTGATTTTTGTTATGCTCATGGCCTCAAGGCTCGACGTTTTTAAAAAAGAAAACTAAAGCTAGGGGGGGTTGACTCAACCCCTTAAATTCTCCATATTCACATCCGCCCTTTCAAAGCGATTAACTCGCCGCGGTCTTGCAACACAGGGTGAAATCAGATCCTTGGAATGTTATGTGTAGGTTCTCTTATTGCTCTAGTAACCAAGAGGTTTAACGGGAGCAGGCAGACTGTGTACTACACAAGAAACTATTTTGCAACAAGTAAAAACATACCAGACCTCCAAAGACCTGAAGGGCCACAAGTAACCACTCGCGAATAGGACCTTTTGATTGGTACTGGTCTTTGAAAGAACCGTTTCCAAATATTAACTTGAGGGAGGCGGGCAATGATATGACATCCTGTTGGGCGCACAAGACGCCCGGACAGTCACATTGAGGGCAGGCTTCAATGGAAAAAGATTCACTTCTGGTGGTCTCAACATGCCTAGAGATCAGTGATGTTATCTGACAAATGCATTCTCAGAAAGAACACGATGGCAGGACCAAGGTCTACAGGTCAGCAAATGAGCCCCCCCCCCCCGTACCATGCTAAGTCTTTGGAGGAGGACGCAGTGTGATGGTCTGGTAGGAGTGTGGGCAGCCGAGACAACCGCTCGTGTACCTACTCGTGGCAATCTTACTACACAGAGCTACGTCAATCAAATTATTCGGTCAGTCATACGATGCTCTCTACTTCCTAAAGCAAGACCGAACCATGAGGACTTACATTCATACATGATGCACAAACACATCATGGCATAATCACAGTCCAGTATCTGCAAACAATTAATGTTCTCCACGCATTATCTGCCCAGTCGCGGGATCTCAATGTGAAATACCATGTAAAGAACACTCTTGACCGTGTCAACTGTGCCCTTCTAAACCAACAGCAACATCTTGTGCAGCTGGACCGCTCCAACTCCAATGTCCACATCCTACAGACAAAACTGACAAGGCTTGGAGTCTATACTTAGTAGGTGCCAGTCTATTACCAACAAAAGGCGCAAACACACATGCCCTGGTGACTGTAAGCAACGCAGGGAAATTTTCTTTTTTTGAAATTCATGGTGCTTATTCTCTAGGCACTGTCACTTTGATCATGATGTTCTTAAACATCAGGTTTTAGATAAGGCTATCTCTGACCATTCTCTTCTGACAGCTAACATTAACATCTCCAAACCAAAACACGT
>NW_004797295.1:2119128-2121775 GCF_000002075.1 Aplysia californica | reverse complement strand
ATAATAATAATAATAATCATAATAATCATAATCATAATCATAATGATGATGATGATGATGGTCACCAATAGTGGATAGATATTATTCTTTTCTCGTGTTTGAGGGAGACAGGGCGATGGTTTAAATCGCAAAAAGTGGGAGAAGGAGAAGAAGGGGGCAAAGACTATAAATAATCATGTGGTATCTTTCTGAATAATAGCTTATATTTCCCGTAATTTTTTAAATATTATGTCCCTTAAAACTGTTAATACTTGAACACGTCGAGATTAATTACTGCTCAGAGGCTGTATTTTTGTTATTTCAATTGTGAAATGTACATCTTTTGCAGTTCATTTGACCCCCCCCCCACACCACCCCCCAAAAAAAAAATTAAAATAAATAAATAAAAGAAGCAACGTATAAAATAAGAAATTTTTAAAGTTAAAACATAATATGTTTTACAGGATTTGTTGAGAAATAAATTGACTAAAGCGAGAAAGGACCAATAACCACCGACTTTTCATTTTTAGTGTTTTGCATTTGGCCCTGAAGAAGGGAAAGTTTATAAAACAAGTTAAGATGCTATTATGCAAGTACAGTTATTTGAAAAAAACAAACCCTAACCAAACCCCAAAACAAACAACCAATGAAAAAAATCCAAACAAAACCATCGTAGTTATCTTAGAACCAAGGCGTAAATATAATTCAGATGATAATTAATAGTGCGGTTCTATTTGTGTAATTCGTTAGTGCTGAGCATAAGTGAAGTGAAATCTGTGATAACACATCTTTATTTTTAAAGTCACCATTTCGAGATAGTATAGCTAAATGGGCCAAATGTTATTCGCTTTAACAGGGGCCTCGAACTAATGTCAGTCCGTCGCAGCACCTGTAATAAAGAATTATCTTGACAGCTCAGTATATGTATAATGATTGACTAAGATGTGGATGACTCAGGTTCGAATCCCCTACCAGGCGTCCATGAGGATAATGAGTTTTTAAGGTTCTCCACTCACTTCTCTCCAGTTGGAGTGGGTGTTGTCTTCGGTGTACGGGGTCTCAAATGACCGTATACACTGCTGTCTATATAGACGGCAATGCCTATACAGCGTTGTAGAGGCATGAATCCCGCACTGTACCTATTCTGAACCGCAGACAGGAAGATGTGATAAAGTTACTAAAGAGACCCTTGGAATAATATGTCCCCAAGCAAACTTCTATTTGAAGGGCTACTTAATATGGCAGTGAAAAAGGTGAAGTACTATTTCCTTCCGAATTTTAGACTCTAAACATAACACTTTAAAATCAACCGAAACTCGTAAAAGACAGAAAAACAGGACGCTGTAATTTAATAAGATTTATTTCAAACCAAAAATACCGCTAGCGTTTGTCACAACGAGGAAGAAAATCAGGTCTTCTGTCCCCGTGTTTGCATTGCGTGAAATTTCCTGTCCCAATCTTACGCCAAGGGCTTCGTACAATCATGACATGCACTGCACCACCCAGGGATAGGCACTCCTACAGAGTATAGAAGGACAGAAAGTGCTCAGGAAAAAACCCCACTTTCTTATTGAAATGACCAGATAACATCAGGTATTATCCATTCGATGGCTGGTCAGAGAACTCCGTGGTTTTTGAACAAAAAAAGTGTATGTGCTTTTTATGTCCTTTTCGACACAATTTAGGTCATAAGAGGTAGGCATCGATCCTGCCTGTAAGGGCCAATCTGGACTGAAAGTGAAAGGGATTGCAACATCCCAGCAAAAAGACCGAAATACTCGATATAAATACTCCCCCCCCCCCCACGGGCATCAGACTCGGGTCTTCTGCGCGCAAAGACAAACGTCTATCAGCTAAACCACAGGTAACTCAGTGTTAAGAATTGAGAATGGCAGTCGATGAGGTCATTCTTGAGTGCATAAATCTTTGAAAATTACAACAACAATCTGAAAAGATTAATTACGCTTTCTATGATATTCCTATTCTGTGGACACTCCAAACTGTTGAGTCGTGTAGGGTACTCGACTGTCGTGGAGTTACAGCCCCTGTCACTTGTTACACCTGGTCAGGGCTGTATGACCCAGACTACTAATCGCCAAAACGGGGAAAAGAAAAGTATCTGGACGACTGTTTCGTTTACAGGTTTTTCTGGTTATTAAACAGAGTGTCAGAGAGACCACAAATATTGCATTCAGGAGTCGCATTTTGAGATACCATGCTAGATTTAGTAACGAATCCATGAAATAAAAAAAATAAAAAAATTCATGATTCGTATTTTGCTATACCGTTCTAGAAACGAATCCACGTTTTCAAAAATATATCAGGAGTCGCATTTTGTGATAGGCTTACCATACTAGAAACGAAACAAAGATTTTAAAAAATAATATAGGAGTCGTATTTTGGGATACCAAGCACTCCAGCCTGATTCAAGATGAGCTGATATCTTGTCCATGGACCCGAGTCATGCCACACCGGTCTACACAGGTTTTGGTGTTGTTTTGAATTGTTCATTGTGAACATAATGCTGTACTGCTCTCGTCGTGCATGTACGCTCATTCTCCCCCCTTCTCTCTCTCTGTTTCTCTCTCTCTCTCTCTTTCTCTATCTATCTACCTATCTATCTATCTATCTATCTATCTATCTATCTATCTATCTATCTATCTATCTA
>NW_004797295.1:2116351-2118212 GCF_000002075.1 Aplysia californica | reverse complement strand
GAAGAACGACTGGTAAGCAGAACCAAAAAGCAAGACCAGCATTTACCTACAAATGTGATACCCATACCTCTAAGATTATAGCATGATTCGACCTATCACTTTGGTGTCCGATATGGCCCCGTGTCCTTTCATACCGTTATTACAGTCTAGTATAAATGCAAGCGTTAGATTTGACGTGCAGAATCGTTGCACCTAATACTAATAGCAAGAATTTCTCCATCCTCTCTCTCTGTTTTTACATACCGCACTTTCAGCCCGGGTTCTGCTATTTTATTATTTTTTTTTGGTCTCAAAGTGTTTTATCATCTACATCCTGAGGTCTATTTAAGTAAATTCATTCTTCACCGAGAGCAAACAAGCTCTAACCAAGGGTAATTGGAATTCTCACGGGAATGTAGGTGGCAACTTGTGTTCACTCTATGCGTGGGATCTGATAAGCCAGGACAATGGGGAGCGAAGTCATTGCGTGCTCCTGGAACACCCGTGAGAGGCTGTGTGTCACTTTCCTCTCTCACCTTGGGTTATTTAAGGCAGGTTGTTGGCGTTTGCGGGAGTTTTATTTCCCCTGTATACGTCCTTTACAGCGTTATTGTCGTTCTAGCTTGCTTACTGGTGGCATAACAAAAATGTGTGCTCCACTTAACAAGGAATTCGCTGTCGTTAACTCAATTATGTCTGACCTATAGTCCTTAAGGAAGACGTAACCTATAAATCTATACCTCTTGGCGTACTAACTGATGGGGTATCTTTGAAGTATCTACTGCATGTGGAGAAAAAGAAATACACATTTGTTATTTTTGACCTCTTATACCCATACCACCAAGCCAGAGTGAAGGAGCATTGAATTCGCCTCCTGGCACGGTCACTTCGTATCGATAATAATAATTAATAGCTTCAACTCTTCAGAGCTGCGAAATTTTGGTTAATTTTCACCGTTGTTGATTTTACTTTGTTTTTCAGCAAACGTGCAAATAATTGATCTCTTATCTCACGATTTTTAAGAGCAAGGCCCATCTAAATTATGTGCCGGGAAAAAGTATATAGATCTATGTTGGTTTAAATTGCCTGCTCACGTTTGATCCCGTCAGCGCATACTTTGTGGCAGGTACGATTAAACGTAGATCTACCCTGAGACAATCTGGATACAGGCCAGCTCGCCAAGAACGCCTTGGGCTTAAGGGAGGTCTATGTCCCTCACGGCTATACAAAAATCCCTCCTGTGAAGCTGTCAGCCAACTTGGCGAATGTCAGAGACACTCGTCTTAGAGCACACATGTTCAGGTGCGTGTGTGTAAAGTGTCGGATGAGTGCTTTCCTTGAAAACGTGCAGACTAGATAACATAAGGTATACATACCTCACCCCCACCCGGTCCTTTTCCGCACAATCAAATCCAAGATGGACTATTCGGTTGATGTGAGTTTGTAAACCTTTCACACTTTTTTAAAAACAAGACCACAGTTCAATTTTTCTTGAACGCATCTGTTAAGCAACGCGATTGTCGATAAAAGGTCGTGGAATACGAGTCTACCATTTTAAGAATATCCAAGAAAAAAACATCTTGAGATTATGATTCTTAGATTCCTGCTGTAGCTAAACGTGAATTATAAAGGATGTGAAATTGATCAAATAGATATCATGTTTCCGAAATTAATAGAAAAATGTGAACTGAAATACCGATTTAGAAAACAATTATTGTAAATTCTCCTATTGTGGTGTCACAAATACGTATTGAAACGTTTTTTTTTTCACGGACTGTATGTTTTTCTCCATTTACAACATATTCGGTAGTAGTTCCATTGAGTTCTCTACTTCTCTGTCTCTGTCTCCTGTCTCCTGTCTCCTCTCTCTCTCTCTCTCTCT
>NW_004797295.1:2112058-2114603 GCF_000002075.1 Aplysia californica | reverse complement strand
AGAGAGAGAGAGAGAGAGAGAGAGAGAGAGAGAGAGAGAGAGAGAGAGAGACAGTTTACGCCTTTGTTATCAGCACATCAAGTCAAACTTCTAGCCTCTTTAATCCCCAGCCCTCTTCCCCTAAAATGTATACACAACGCAAGAAGTAGGCACTATAGTGTCGGACTGGTCCTGTACCTCCTTGTCTCAGGTCTCAAAGCACTGTCTAGACTGTGTTCGTGTCTAGACAATATCGCTCTTTCCCAAATCTTCCTTAATGATTGCATTTACCGCCTCCTCCGTCTCTTCCACCTTGTACATCTCCTGCTCTTCTTGCCGAAATATCATTATTATTGCCCACAATCGCTTTAAAATCTCTTATAACATTTCCTCTTACTCCCTATTGCGACGATATGTCTGCATCCATCATAATTCGTGGACGGTGTTCCGGACTTGACGTCCCTCCCTCCCTTAAAGAGCCCATACATTGGCAGTTTTCACAGTGTGTGTCATTATGCTTGTGAATACGTAACAGTAACAGTGAAAGTGACGCGGAATATTATTCATCTCTCACTTTCCCTACCCAAACCAGCAGTCATTTGAAAATGACCCCTTCGATTTGATGCCATGGTACTAAAAGCACTGATAGTCCGATGTTGGTTTGTCTCGGTGGAGTATCCTACAGGGTTGTTTCCGGTGTCTGGTTTGAATGTCAATCGAATTTAATCTTGAATTAATCAAGGACTAGACGTTCAAAGAGACGGTGAGTATATCTTGACCAAAGGAGTGTGTAAAGCTATATTGTGTAAAGTCCCTTGTCTGGAGGGATGGAACCAGTAGGGCGTTTTGCTGTTACCAGTTAGCCAGTGATAACGAATCGTGATAAAAAATTCGTCTAGACTTAACAATGCAAATCAAAGCCTCTAAAATTCATAGTACACTCTAAAAATTCAAAGTACAAAAGAGAAACAAAGCAAAGCAACATCAGAGAGAAGCAATCCATCATTTATCGAAGAGAAACAAAAATAAAAACAAACAAAACAAAACGAATTACCATCTTTTCGCTCTCTTCTCTTTGAATGCGTATTTCGCTGCCTGTTTATCTGTTTCTTACATGCATTCGCCGCCCTGAGTTTTCCGGTGCGGTCTGCTCCTTGACTATATTATTTCAAAGTTATTCTTGTTCACACCTGTTTCCAGCCAAACGACGCCCTATTTTTTCTGCCAGCATGTTAGACTCTGTTTCTGTAACACTGTCTGTCTTAGTATGTAAGACCACCTCTGTCTATTTGTAGAACTGTCTCTGTCTGTATGGAAAACTGCTCCTGTCCGTATATGTTTGTCTGTATAAGACTCTTTATCTATATGTAAGACTGTGCCTGTATAGAAGACAATCTCTGTCTTTATATAAGACTATCTCTGTCTGTATATAAGACTATCTCTGACTCTGTCTGTATAGAAGACACTCTCTGTTTGTATGTAGGCCTGTCTCTCTCTGTATTGTAAAACTGTCTGTCGATCGTCAGCCTGTTCCTGGATTCAGCTAATTAGCATATATATCCATTGTTACTTGTCCCTCAACTTTCCCAACCCCCTCGACCGACCCATGCTTCTCAAATGTCGGGTGTTTTCCTCTTCAGTTTAATCTGGACATACTTGAAATTAGTTTCCGTTTCTAATATCTTTGTTTACCGCCCGACTGTGTAAGTCAACAGACAGCGGATTAGATCTGTTGCATTAATTTTCTTCTAAAGGAAACAGAAACTGAGCAATTTTAAAACGACAGGGACTGTATTTTTAACATTTGACATACCATCATGCTTGGCGCATCGATAGAGAACATATTTACAGAAAGGCGATAGCTGTAAACACCTTAAAATAAACTAACCGTTATAACAATCTGTCTTTCACTGTTATTTTACCCGGCTATGCGCAACCCGATAGGCTGCACAGCCCCCTCGTTCCTTAAGAATACGTGTTTTTTTTAAGTCGAAAATTTCAGTCAGAAAGCTGCTGCTCCACACCACTGCTAGCCTACCAGGGCAGTTTGGTCACTTTGGTAGACGGTGGGGATCACTCTGATAGTGACAAGTATTATATTATGAAGCCACGCTTGGAAATACATCTAGTTAGGAGCTTCGAAAATCTTATCATCTGAAAAGGTAGCAACAAAAATAGGCGTTGGCAATAAAAATGTTGACAAGCACTGCTCCACATTGTATGTTTTAACACAAGCAGTCATCTGATCCCTGGTGGGTATAAACAGCCTGCATCAACAGAGGCGCAGTGACCTCGTTAGCCTAGTTGGAGAGCCCACACATAATACGTCCATATTTCTCCGGCTTAAGCGTGCCATCTTATTCTGATGTCTTCTATCTTACCTTTTTCATGCTGAAAAAAAGTATCAAATCCCACAGCTTGGAGTCGGCTTTTTAAAAGACTGGAGAGTGTTTTACTACAGAGAAAATAGTCAATAGTAATTTAGTAATTGTTGTCATGTCAATTTTAATAAAGTCTTCAAGTAAGTTTGAACGTTAAAAAAAAAGGATAAGTACACTCTACCACC
>NW_004797295.1:2108056-2110876 GCF_000002075.1 Aplysia californica | reverse complement strand
GAGAGAGAGAGAGAGAGAGAGAGAGAGAGAGAGAGAGAGAGAGAGAGAGAGGTAGAGACGTTGGTTATAAAAGGGAAACAAAGAAGACCAGATATTCGTGTCATTGGAAGACGTTTCTTTGCCTCTTTCACCGCTTTTCAGGCAACAGCGTACACGCTTTGTCCGGCTCTTCCAGTGCTCTGTGGTGTCCAAGTCAGCGGTGTTTGTTGTCATTCAATGGACGCCTGTCTTATTACACACATGATGTGCCTCCCTTGAGTCGTTCTCGACTCCTTCTGTCTCGGGAGACAATGGCTGCGCCTGTACGTCACTTCTGTCGAGTATATCGTCTGGAGCGGCTCTAAAGTCCAATTCGAGCGTGACAGTCTCTACTACACTTGTTGCAGATGAAGGCTGAAGGCGGATCGAAGGCTCGATTTTGCCCTCCTCTCTTTTCTGCGGATTCATCTATCCACTTCCTGTTCCTGTCATGTCATTTCGCCGTGGCGTCGATACCCTTCCATACTCCACGATCCGCAGCAAACGCTTCCCAGTCTGCATCAATACTTGTTGTTTTCATGTGCTTACAAAAGTCTTCGTAGCACAGTACTGGGCGTCCTAAGCGACGCTGTCGTGGGGCAGTTCACCCTACAGAGTGTTTTTCGGAATGCGTCTATTATTTAATGGATGTACATGGCCGATCCATCGAAACCGACCCTGGAGGTTCAAGCTGAGAGAACAAGCGTTTTTTGAAGGACAGATGTATTTGTAATCATGTCCTCCCAAGTAATGCCCAGGATTCTGCGTAGACAAAGGACATGGAAACTTTCTAGGCGCTTCTCCTGCTTGGTGTATGTTGTCCAGGTTTCGCTGCCATAGAGCTGTGTGCTCAGGACACACGCTTGGTGGACCATAAGCTTGCGTAAAGAGAAACATATGGGGCCTTGTACTTGGCACGTATGTGAAGAATTACATTTTGAAAAAAAAAAGTCTTAAGTCAATTTATTTTACAGATTATTTCGTAAAAAATCAATTGCCAATTTCTCTCTCGCCCCTTCCCCCACCTGCCCCCAAACCCTGCACCCCCCTTCCTTTTCTCCGATCCGCATTGTGTGCTAGACAAAGTTAGGTGGAGTGTCTATCTCAAGCTCAGACCTTTTAATGTTCTTGGGCTGGGGGCCAAACTACTTTCTCACCAGCGTCACTTTTTTTATCCAAGAAAATCCCAGGGAAATACGTCAAAAGGAGTGGTCAGTGTTTATCCAAATTACAACCGTCTTATTCAGTTTGCGTGATTGAAATCTCCCAATGAGCTTTGTAGTTCTCTTCAATAAACCTACACTACACTACACAATGCGGATGAATCTGAGCTGTCTTGACTTTCTTTTCAATGTCATGGCCGAAAAGTCTTGTTTTTCCTTTGAGAGCAAAAACCAGTTGGCCTCTTGCGACAACACACCCCATCCCCCTCCTGGCAAATTCTGTCGTGCTTAGATTGCAATGAAATACAAGTCCACAGAAGTCTTAGATTCCCCAAGAGGATTTCAAAAAGATCACGCACTTCACATGGAAAACCGAGATCAAACGGCGTCGTTTGGGACAACTCGTCCTGAGGAAGTAGTACACTCGCTGCCTGATTCGTGTCTCCCAAGCTAGAGGCAGGACCTCTCTAAACAGCAAGACCGCAAGAACACGGAAAAAAAATCGCGCAAGCCATACACAGCAAATCTCGGCAATCACGGCGTCATATATGCAATTGAATGCCTGGTATTGCTGTTACAGACAAACAGTTTTGCTATCGCATTCGCTTCGACGTGACTGGTCTGTTTTGACTGTCCAGTTTCAACTGATTTGTTGTTCTGTTTTCTTCTAATCTGGGGATCGGGGGCGGGTTGGGTGGAGGGGGCGGTTGTCATTCGGCTGGGGGTTATCCGTTACTGCCGGTTTGTACTCTCAGTTGATTTATCTGATCCTAACAGTGCGCTCAGATACGACTGAAGGGCATTGCGACTGGGTGATCAAATGAAATCAAGACATATCGAGTAAATCATCTGATCGCACAGAAACTTTGTAGCGCAGAGCAATAAATAATCATAAAGCCGGAAAGTTGTGAGCGAATGATTTATTCTGGATGGAATACACTGTCCTAGAAGAAAATTTCTAAGAAACCTAGGTTACAACTAGAACAAATCAGGTCTATTTCATGAGGCACCCCGATAATGTATGTGGCAGCCAAATTAACTTCTGACCTTGCTCGCACCACCAGAACGGTTTTGGGGTTTGAGGGATTATCAACGCTTTCTGTCTCTTTTGCTTTGTGTTACTAAAGATGCCAGTTAAAACTGCGTTTCCTAAGTTTTAAACAACCCCACTCAGTCACAATGGCGTGAAAGCAACACCAAGGTGTGGCATCCTTTCTCAGGTGAGAAAATCATTTCAGTGCTAAACAGTGGTACAGGCATCCTTAACAATTAATATGCTAACACTATGCAACAATTAAACGGTTTTTGTTAATAATGAATGTATCCCGTTGTCTCTTTGTAATGGGTGCGGTGTAGTCAGAACCGTTTCAGTTTAAATAAAGTATAAAGTCCCATATCTGTACGTACAACATTTTAGATTTTACACTATGCCTCATGTCAAGAACCATCTGAGCTCTGTCTGGCTCATGCAACGGTATGAAGTAAGCACCCCTTATAAACCATCTTGCTTGTGTCTGCGATACACTTTAATACTAAGTGGTGTAGTAAACACACACTTATGCGTGCGTAGGTGTGTGTGTGTGTATGTGTGTGTGTGTGTGTGTGTGTGTGTGTGTGTGTGTGTGTGTGTGTGTGTGTG
>NW_004797295.1:2104628-2107909 GCF_000002075.1 Aplysia californica | reverse complement strand
GGGGGGGAGGCGAGAAAGGAGGGGTGTTAAGAACACTAAGATAATAGACATTGTGTTGCGTTTAAAAAAAACCAAGATCGCGACACTTTATGTCAAACGTGCACACAATGAACACCCCCTCCCCCCCTCAACCCAGTCAGTAACTTTCGAAAGAACCCATACTGAGGGGCTGTGGATGGACTGAAAAATGTCCGCTACACGTATTACTATCAACGTTTAAAAGGAAACAAGGCAAGGACCAATCCGAACGAGGTAAGGTAAGCAAATTTTCACCTGACGTTAAAAAGCTATACATCTCGAAAGATATTAACATCACATGTTCGTAAACATTTCGGAAGCACTTGTTTGATACAGCTTTTATTGTCTCATCTGTTTTATAAATCATCTTATACATACGTGTTTATATTAAACGAAAGTTTATACACAAAAGTGGGCGCCAAGTTGAGTCATGAGTCCTTGCTGTGAGCTCATGCACTCATGTGCTCTATGCCTTTGAGCAAAGTTGCTCTCAGAGTTTGGAAAAGAACAGACGTTGCACTTATCACTTAAAGGGGAAAGGAGTTGGAGGGGGGGGGGCATAGACCCTAAATTCATTTGTATTAAGTATTAACGCTGATCCAGAAATGGGGCCTCTCGTAGTCTAGAGGTTAAGAGTTTGCCTTTCATTCAATAGGTCACGGGTTCGAATCCTGACAGCGGCGGAAAATTTTCACCTCTAAAACTGTTCTCCTTTCACCTCATTTCCTGCTCTCTAACCATGTTCTGTCGTCTGCTCTCTTCTCTAATTTCTGCCCCACCCCTTCCCCCCGTTGTCCACTCCTCTGGGCTCCTGACTCTTTCTGCAGCTTTTCTACTGCTACCATTGGCTCCTTACTGCCACCTTTCAGCCACTCCCCTGATCTTAGGGTACGTAAGATCTAACACCTAGCCTTCTCGGAAAAGGGTGAAAAATCTTGGAGGTCCCCTGAAGAAGAAGAAAAAGAAGAAGAAGAAGAAGAAGAAGAAGAAGAAGAAGAAGAAGAAGAAGAAGAAGATTCTTGATTTGATGAAATGTTTGCCGCCATTGCGCCTTCTATACTGTTTTCTAGTTCTGCGGAGCAGGCCAAGCGTTAAAAGATCATTTATGCATGTTGTAAGCTGGGAACACGCCTATAATATTCAAGGTAATAGTCATGCACTTTAAGGTTTTCCGCTACTTTATCATCTTCACTACAGGTTTCCTATTACGAGCCTGCCCTGAGCACACACTCTTACTACCACTTTGCGGAGACCTACAAAGTGCTGCAGATTTACTCAAGGAATCATTTTCGCCAGACTAGATCTCTGAAATTCAAGGGTAGCGACATCTGTAAACGTTTGGGGGATAACAGGCAACTAAACATGTGTCTTCAAGTAGGATGATCGCACAACGTTGGGCAATTTTTGCTTGTGTGCAGGTTTTATAAAAGAATTTGCTCTAAAAGTGGGCCAAAATTAAGTTGACCTAACCTCTGTCTTAAGAGGAAGAGAAGGGTTTCAGTACCTTCGTTGTAAAAAAAAAAATGCTTTTTAGTATAGTCGCCAGCTTCTTTTATTTTGCTATGACTTTTGAATTAGAACTGAAGTCATCTGATGGGACAAACTCGTTTGCAATTTAGAAATAAAACATGACACTTCCTACTTGGGCATAGCATGGTATTGTGAAATCTTTCCAACTTGTGGATATTGGTATGACTTGCGACCTGACCCTTTAAGTTATCTTCGTTTCCAGACATTTGTGTCTGTATGAGTGTTTTCAGACTTACGCACACAAATACGCATATTATCATTATGCTTCGTATCGTTCTATGTTAATTTTTAGCGCTTTTCCGTATTATATCACGCTAGTTTTCGTTAATCCCCTCTCTATTGCTTCCTCCCTTCCTTCTCTTTCTCTCTACTCTCTCTCTATCTCTTTCTCTCTTCCTCTCTCTGTCTTTGTCTATCTCTCTGTTAGTTGCTACTCGATCATTCTCCTGCCCCCTTTCTTCCTTCTTCCTTCTTCGTCTCTCGATTATTCTCCTTCTTTTCCCCCTCCACCCCTCCCCTTTTTTTTATCTCCCTATTATTTCCGCTTGTCTCTTTCTCCAACATAATATTAATTGATATAATCTGATTTCTCTGTCCCCCCCCCCTTTCCTTTTCTTTCTCTCTATTTTCTACCTTGAATAGTATAGCTGAACAAATACCGAGACTCATTAAGCTGAACTAGGGAACTCCTTTTCGACATGTTGTGTGGTCCCAGTTAATAAATTGTTTTTAATTCGGAAATCTAGCAATGGCTGTCAAAGAGGCAGTCACTCTTATACTTCGGAAGAATGACAGAGTAGGATATGAATACCAACAGCTTCCATTTTTGAATACTAGAATATTAATTCACAAAACTGAAGAACACGATTTCTTGTGACCATTATGATTGAGAACAAACTTACTCCCCCCCAAAAAAACCCAACAACAACAACAACAACAACAAACAAAACAAACAAACAATCCCCCCAAAAAACAACAACAACCCCAACCCACAAACAAACAACAAAAACAAAACAAAACCCAACAACAACAACAACAACAACAACAAAACAACAACAACAACAAAAACAACCAGCCCCGAAAACCCCCAACAACAACCAAAAACAAAAACAAAACAAAACAAACACATTATCAAATAAATAAAGAGCCTCGCGGCGATGTAATTGTACATGTGTTACCAAAAGCTGATCTATGCGTTAAATCGTGACTGCCGTTACATCAGAAATATAAACTCTTGACATCTGGGATCGTTCCGATAGATGTTTACATTATGATCGGTTACACTTGTGGGTAACAATTCTATATAGGGCGCCTCATTCTCACGTGGCCGTCGGCGGGAAACAGGTGGAGATCTGACAGACAAGGAAACGGTGACGAGGTAACCTATTTCCTCTCCTCAGGGAGCAGGTGAGCGGTCAGTAAGACCCCTGAGAGGTTACATCTGTATACACCTTATTAACGTTTTTTTTTTTGGTACACGTTTATTCATAAACACAGTGGTTGTGTGTTAGTGCAGCCTTGCCGCGTGTTTTTGTCTCTGTATACACATGCACATAAGAGTCACACAATAAGTGTCTGTGAGATTTTTATCGGGATGTGTTCATCAGCACAATTGCATGACTGACATAGACATTGCCGCACACAGTACATACACACATTCAGTACCGCAGCACACACACACACACATACACACACACACACACACACACACACACACACACACACACACACAC
>NW_004797295.1:2100590-2102818 GCF_000002075.1 Aplysia californica | reverse complement strand
TTATTATTATTAGAAGGACTTTCTCACATGTCATTTCAAAGGCTCACCTTATGATACCGTTTTTCTGAGGTCGGGGAAGAGGTTATAAATTTAACGAGACCGATCGACAGATTGACAAGAAGAGAGGTGGAAAGAGAACTTGGTAATTATAGAGAAATGATGCCATCACACCAAGGGGGGAGTTGCGCCTAGTGTCGATGGAACGAAGGAAAGTCAATGCTTCATAATATCAGTCATTGTGTGTCTCGGGTCTTTTTGCTTCGGGTCTGCATTCAAGAGCTAAATTTGCTGTTCATCACGAAACATTTTTTCTTTTTTTTCTCACGAGGATGACACCTCCATGAAACGATTGACAGCCAGTTATGTCCACGTAAACAGGGTAGACAGTTGTTCGAATCTGAGAAGTTATTGGATAGCAGCGGCTGTTCCGTCGAATATTTCTTAGTGGCAGCCCCTTGAGCCTACCCAACAGGAAATTGGCTTACGGGGCGTATTTTCTTTTTCTTCTGTAAAGCCTCTGATAAAATTATACAAATGTGCTCATTGTTAGCACCGAGAGGAAGACAGATAATCACATTGCGAGTCAAACAAAAGTATTCCTCCTTATAACCACACCAGGGGTCAAAAGTCGAATAATACTAAATTATGTTTGTTATAATGCTCAGACCTGTGTGATTTGCAGCCTTTATTCGATCATGAAAACCCGACAACCTAATTACCCAGGGCTGTGGTATGGACTTCAAACAAAATGTGGTGGTGGGATCTCTGACTGCGCAATGCAGAAGAACTCAACAGCAAAAAGAAAAAAAAAAAGAAAATAAATGTAAAAAATAACTCCCAAAAATAGAATACTGAACAAGAATATGAAATTTGGAACAATGAAAAGAAAATGCGGTTATAAATTTCAAGTCTCATTTCAGCGTTCTTACTCGAACATAGAAAGGGAAAGGGAATATTTTAAGATCCTGCTTTTGATTGAGTTTTGACTAACACAATGTAAGTCCAGCTGTGGAGAAAAAAAACCCATTCCACTATCGAAGACAAACATTTTAAGGTTTTTCTTGTGTTCGAACCTATTACCCCCGGCCCACATGTTGGCTTAGCGATTATGAGCAACTGTTTCTGAAACACTGTGAAAAAAGAATAAGTTTTTTTGTCCGTATTGAAAAAGGTCTGCACTTGTTGCTTGTCTTTAGAAATCCTTACGGGTCCCTAGTCCTTCAACGATTATACTTTGCATTTACGTTGACGTTCTGTTGTCTTGCGAACATAAAGGCATACAAACAGCATCACTCACACTGAAGAAAGAAAAGAAACACTTGTTGGAAAGCTTTCTTTTCTGCATATCTGAATGTTCACTCATTTGTCTGGCTGTCCATCTGTTTATCTATCTCTTGGCGGTCTCGCCTTAAAAAAAAAATTCTACTTCCCGCCTTTGACCTTCTTCTTGTTATCTTTCTGTTTTTTTCTTTCTATCACACTCTTTCTTCTTCTTCCCTCACTCTATGACTCTCTTTTTTTCTCTCTGTTTCTCTCAATCATTGCAGGTTGACAGTTGAGCTTTTACTGGAAGGACAACATGTGTGGAGCGCCCCGCCCCCTTTCTCTCTGAAAAAAAATTGCTATAATCTTGCACTTATCAGGTCTTCGATTCGGCAGCATTTTCATTTATCGGGTATCCCAAAACCTGAAGAACACGTTTTTTAAAAGATTATCACAGTCATCACCACCACTTAATGAGGGAAACACCTGCCACTGCATGACACAGTCAAATAGCGGAAACCAGATAAATAGCTGTTTAAGGATCTGGGGAGAGAGACAGAGAGAGACAGACAAGTGCTTCAAGAACCGAATAGTGATAATCGGGTTTTTCAAGATTGTATTATTATCAAGCAGACTTCGAGCTATCTCTACCCCTCGAGTTCAGGGTAGATAGGCGGGTCTCGGAGCCGAGAACAGGCTCAAGCAGCACAGTAGTTGTCAGAGGCACAGATCATTGATAGAGACAGATGGAAGCTCAAAAACGGTCATATGTCAGTTCTGAAAGTTCCTATTTAAATCGTGTTTTCTCATGTGTCCTTACTATTGTGCCGTTGGTATAATATCTACATTATATGGATACACAAGAAAAACAAAACAAAACAACTAGACTCTAATGTCCTGCTCTCGACTTAGAGAAGAGCGAGATCGCAAGATGTTTTGTTGGGGTGGGGGGGGGGGGGGGGGGG
>NW_004797295.1:2099496-2100490 GCF_000002075.1 Aplysia californica | reverse complement strand
GGGAGAGAAGCTGTCAAGGTTACACGCAACTACTAAATGATTTCATCATACTGGAAATTGTGGGAATCCAGTGACCGAATTGTTAGTGAATTCAGACGCACAATTTTAGGGCCAAGTAGACATCTATGAACGGTGTTCAGGTGGATCGTAGCTGGGGGTCCTTGAGCAAGACACGATAATCCTATCTAAAAAACAAAAAACAGAAAAACAAAAAACAAAACAGTGTGCTGCTCAATGGCAACCAGCAATGACGTATTTGGGTAGTATATTATGTTACGTATGTTTCTATGTTTCCATGCAAAATGAATGTTCATCTTCGTCATCTTTGCCTTTTTCCCCTTGGATCAAGGTATAGGTTACGAACGTGTTACTTTCCACCTTTCCCTATCTCAGGCTAGCCTTTCGATATTATTCCAAGTGTTTCCCCTTTTCTGTACATATGATACATGTTACGCCGTTATAAAAGCAAATTGTCCCATGTGGATCAATAACGTAGAATTTGTCTATTAATTATTTGGGCGAGAGCCCAGCTATTGCTGGATCGATAACACCACCACCACCACCACCACCACCACCAACAACAACAACAACGTGTCTATATTTTTATTCATTTATTTTTGCTCTTTGACGCATAGAGTACTCCATTACTTAAACATAAAAGACATTGGTAATGGGTTGTTATTAAGACTGGCGCTCCATCTTGATTTCGAACGTCCCAATACAGAACATTTATGCAGGGGATGAATCACGATCTTTTGTTTTGACTCAGTTGACGCACACCTTGAAGCTACAGGAGCGTGACAGTAATCTGAATCGAAGTTCCTTTTTAGCACCACCCAACAACTTTTACCCTAGCCTCTTATCAAATGTTCAAGTTAAAGTGTTTGTTTATAGTGCCGTATCTCCTCTAACGGAAGGTTCATATGACTTTTCAGTAACCGTTAGGGCCGGAATGTAAGTTCCAGATTTCCATTTCAGCAAAACTCCCCCCCCC
>NW_004797295.1:2097853-2099323 GCF_000002075.1 Aplysia californica | reverse complement strand
CTCTCTCTCTCTTTCTCCCTCTCTTTTTCTCTCTCTCTCTCTCTCTCTTTCTCTATTTCCTTGAAGCGTACAGACTGCTATCAAAGACACTTTTTATATGTACATTCTCTGTATAGCAAATACTGATTTACGTTTGATAACTCTGAGGGTAATAGAGTTTATAAACAATCAACTTTCCCAACCACAGACTCCCCAATCCCGTATATTTCTTGTACTCTAGTTGTTATTTAAACCCCCGTGTCTGCTGAAGTGAAAACAGCCACCACAAAAAAGAAAATCGAAAACTCTCTCCAAGATCTAAAGTTGCTAAAGTGAATTCATGCAACGAACGGTGATGATTTCCGGGATTCACGTTCAGACACGCCCAGCAGAAGCCGTAGTGACCAAGTAACGAGGGTCCATCCTTCTACTGCCCAGCGAGGCACGTACTTCTTCCAAGACGATGCTGAAAAGGACACATGAGCGTTAACATTTTGTGAGAAGTAATTTGAGTCGTTTGTCAAAAAGGAAAACCTTGGTCTGCTCCTAGAAATATTGACCTGATTTGATTAGAGAGAATAAAAAGGGTTCGATTCATTCGATAACTGTGCAAAGACGTTTTCGTCGTTTTGTGGATATCATTTATAGCAATTTTGATGACGAAAAGGTGTCAAGAGTTGCATTACGTACGACATTCCTCTCCCCAATTCATGTTTTAGGACATTTCGAGACTGTATATGACAATCACGCCCTAGTTTGCTACACAACACACTCATATCTCGTTATCCTTGATAAAAACGCGGACGTGACTTCAATGATTTGCAGCCGTTCCCGCCGCTTGTATATCTCAGTGTTTACCCTCCTATCATCAGCAAAAGATTAGCAGTGTGCTCAGTCTGGAAAAAAGCGCAACATCCTGAAAGAGATGAACGTCCTCCAGCAAATATTATCATAAAGTCTGGGGTATTTAATGTTTGTATTTATAACTCAAGTAAAGCGTGGCTTTGTGTAACAGGGGTCTCTCTGCCCACGGCGATGATAAACGGTGTTGTTTGACAACTGCAGGCGTCGGGAAGAAGCTATGAACTGTGTTCCAGTGGGCTCCAGGCTAGGGGCTCAAAGATTTGCTTGTGACTGAACGGCGACCTGCAGAATGTCCGTCGGGGCGATCTGCTTGCGGCCCTCACAGAATTACGGAAATAACATAAGGCACAACAATAAACATTTGTAGAAGATTGATTGGTGAACTGATTGGCAATAAACCAGAAAGGAATCCCACCACTAGAAGTGTTCCTTGAACTCAGTTTATATACCTTCAAGTTCAGATAATGTTACTGACTTAAGAAATTGAGAAAACTATGAGCTAAGTCGGCCTCGTTAGTGAAATAGACACAACATATTAACTGTAAATCATAATTTTCGTATGACTGCCAAATTCTTGAAAGCAAAGATGCCGCATAAAGTGTGTGTGTGTGTGTGTGTGTGTGTGTG
>NW_004797295.1:2088662-2095731 GCF_000002075.1 Aplysia californica | reverse complement strand
AGGGGGGGGGGTGCGATAAAAGGAGTAGTGAACAATTATAATACTATCTTATTCCCGATTACAGCTCTGATTCAATGAAATAGAATTTTGATTTTGGATCAGAAGAAGAGAAAGACAATAAGGCGGGAAGGGAAAGAGAAGAGTTGAAAAGATCCTTCCCCGAGAGAGTCAGAGAATCTAATCCTGACTCAACCAGTATCTTTCAACACTGTAGATAAACCTATGTTAGTATAGGGAAGTTCGAATTAATGTCCATCTCCAACTGCTAGGCGGATCGAAATGCGCCTAAAAAAGAACCAGGGTCACAAACATCGCAGCATTAAATGTTACGGATTGAACTTATAGAGTGCCCCTTACCCTTAAAAAGCGTAGTTGTGTTTATTGAAAGGGCAGTAGGCACTAAGCTTTCTAATTGTTCGACAACTTATCATATTAGGCCTAGGAACACTACAAGAAAGAAAGTGTTTGAAGATAGGAGCTGATTGTGCTATATTATTATGATATTGGTTTAATGTACCTATCAAGATTAATCTCATGTAAAAGAAAAAAAAAACTCCCTCATAAAACTTTGAACTCCAAGAGAACCAAGATAAGTGGGGGTAAAGCTTTCAACGCCTCTTCCTCCTCAAACCAACCCAGGTTTTGTGAGAACACCTCGCAGGAGATTCAAGGCAAAGCATGGTATCTTCCCCGCAGTCCAGCATGCCGCCAACTTATATAGCTATCGGCCCCAAAACGAAAATTTTTATGGCGCGATCCGAAAGGCTTGTTATCCCGTAGAGCTCAGAAATGAGAACAGTTCAACGAGATAATATTATACATGTATAAGGGGTTGTGCCCCAAAGTACAGTGACCGGTCATTAGTTTAAATACTTGGGCTGTTTTTCATACCTCGCCCTTGTTTCGCTGCATGACTCTGAAGGTTTTCTAACAGTTCCTTCGCGTATTCCATGGCATTTTCTAATGGTCTATCCTTCCCTAATTTTCACCTTGTGAAACTTCAGAGATTTCCATTATATTATGACCTCGAGAGAAGGGCCTGTGCGATCTGTTCACAGTTTTGCTGGTTCAGTCATTGACCTCGCAGCCTGGAAGAGTATGTGCCCTGATATATATTTCTGAATAAGTCAATTACGAATTACAAGTCGAAAAACATTTCGACATATTTTCCTGAGACATTGCTCAGTGAACGTCCCCACAGGACTTTGGTCACAAAGGGGAGAAATCAATCAACTTTTGTATTTGTATAAATATAATGTTTGAGCGTCCACAGGCACCAAAAACAAGCAGATCATAGCCTACTCACATGTAACCACAAAGCAAACTTCAATCTGACTATTCCAGCTTTCACGTACTGTAATACTTTTCCGCCTTCAGCAAGCATTAACAAATCTAGATTCTTATTTGTTCGACCCCCGTAGATGTTTAGTCAAAGCGCTCTGAACGTACTCCAGAATGGCCAAATAGGTTCAAGGTTTGTGCAAACAAAGTGTGATCAAAGCTCGTTTTGCCAGTTGTGGCACTGGCAGTGGCGAATGAACAAAGCGACCGTGACGATAATAGCTAGTAAAACGCTATCGGGCTGGACATTTCGCACCGCACACTTTGCACGTGTATACACTGGGCAAATCGTTTCTCTTGTGTTTTATTTGCTCTAAATCAGTAGACCGCGGCGAGACAATAAAAGGTTTAGGTGGACGGCAGCCCTATGGCTTTTGATATGAACTCAGAACTCAGGTCAGGCAAAATGACAAAAGTTCAGCTCAGAACAGCTTACGCAACGCATGCGCGATCGTAGTTCCGAGGAGGGTTTACGACCAGCACTGCCATTATCTGATCAGCATACTCTGGGCAGATGACTAGCTGAAAGACAGAGGGGCATATATATATATATATATATATATATATATATATATATATATATATATATATATATATATACATATATATATACATACATCGAGAATCCATGAACTGTACACTTTCCTCAGTCTTTTCTTTGAGACAATGCAATGTATGTCATTCTATTTCCAAGAATCTATTTTCTTTTCTCCCTGTCTATTGATCTTTCTTTCTGTCTCTGCTTTTCTCTTTACCTAGTCTGTCTAGTAATTTCCTGGCTATCCGAATAACATAATTTTTCCTAAATATTATGTATGTTCCTATCAATATAGAGTCCATTTTAAAAACACCTTTTCCATGTTCACAACGAAGCCCCTGCTCCCTCGCCCTCCCACACCCCCCTCCTGTAGAATCAATTAAGGGACCTAACCAAAAAATGACATTATGAAGAGAAATAATTTATTGCTTTCGCACGGGGCTCTTGAGTTGTGCTCGACTAGACATCAGTACCTTCATTTACATGTAGATCTACGAGCAGTTCGAATGCGCACGTGTGCATGTGAGTGCCTGTATGTAAGTGTGTATGAGTGTGTTCAGCTTAGATTGGTAATTATGAGTTGAACGGAATGACAACCATAATGTTGGATAAATGGCTCAGACATGGCAGTGTATGTAATACACAACCAGTGCTTATTACTAAGTCTGCGTTTTTAACTATTCGTTGGGATAAGTAATTGTCTTCGCTTTGTATTCCTGTTAATTTCTGTCGTTTTATTGAGTGCCGTGCCTGCTTTAAAATACAATCATTTTCCCCCCCATTCCATCTTTTTGAACAAAGCTTTATCATCAAAAAGACATGTGTTATGCTCTTCATTCTCCAGTTTCAAAACTTTGGTTGAATAATCAACTTCAGAGACGCTCCTCAAAGTCTGGTGAAGGGTTTCAGTTTCACAGTTTATCGACTGCTTTCGTTTGATTAATTGTTTTTCAATGCTCTGCACACAGGCGACGAATATTTGAAGTCGAAGACCAACCAGACAACACAGGACAACGTCTCTCTCGGACAAATAGATCAAGTTACATGCTTTTTATTGGTGCTGTCGGGCAGATGATATATAGACGCTGTCGATTACAAATTCGGCAAGGATTTTGTCAACGTAGATCAAAGATTCAGGCTTATACGACATAAATAATTTCGTGTGAGTTTCTTGACCCGTTACGTAATTCTTCAACGTGATCGATTTCTCTTCTACAAGGACAGTGTTGTATACTTCTGATTCTCTTGGTCAATGGCCTTTGAAAAAGAAGAAGAGAAGAAAGAGAAGACTATCAAAACAGCACTGTTGATTCCGCAGGGCGAATTGTTTTACAGGAATAAGCACAAAAACCAAAACGCATGTATAACATCGTAAAGCGAAATAGTTGGACGCATTCCTAGTCGACACGGTACAGAGTTTTATTTTTTGCTTAATTGCCTTCATGTATCTTGCTCAAAGACCTATTCTAATGATCACACTCATATTGCCGTGTTTGGCACCACTGGGCACTCCATTAGCTGTTTGCATCATGCTGGACAACGAAACGGATGACCATGGTTTAAATCCCAGACTGAACAATCTTGCACTCAGGTTATTTTGTGGAATTTAAAGGTACCAAAACAATTGGCCTGGTGCTATCGGAGACGGACGTTAGATCCGGAGGTCCTACCTCTTAAATAACTGATAGTGTTGATAGGGGCGTTAAACCCATACACACACATATTTACACTTTTGGTGTCATTTGTCAGTTTGATTTGTTGACCACTCCATCACTGGAACCCAGAATATAAAAGTGCGCATGCACTTCTTTGCTCGATGATTTTATCATCGTTGTCTTTACATTTCTCCTTTCTTTAAATCTTCTTTAGTTTGTCACCAGGATGTCTTCCGTTTATTTGGGATTTGAGACGGGTTAGGGGAGGGGGGGGGGACTAAGGTCAGTTAAACATCAACAAGAGTTTTATTCCTGAAGAGGAGCTCGAGCAAGGAGCACGAACACCGTAGCTGCTCCTGCGAGAACCCTGTTTATTAATATTAATTAGATATTTCATTGTGGGTTTGCAAAATACTGAGGAAGTATCCTGTCCATCTAGCAGAGCCTCATACTAGACACGGGGCTGGGAACTAGAAGGTCCGTCCGCCTGGTGCCGCCCCGCTCGCACGCCAGACGGTCCTCGTTCGTGACTGTACTCCCCACAGCCATGACGCTTCTAGGCACGAAGATGACACCGTAAGCTTGGGTCCATGTCCTCCACGGATACTTGGGGGTGCTGTCGACAGGTCGTGCTCCTGGATTCCACCCTGGACCTCCTTTGGCTTCGGGATTTTTTATCAAGGTTTTCTCCTTTAGATCATTCATATTCTGTTTCTGGACCGCGATGTCTAGGGTTAACAAGGTCACCTCGAGAAGGGGGAACAGCTTTAGAGTGCTCCACCACCCGAGTACCCTAACTTCTGACACCCTCGGTCTCCCGGCCGACCAACAAGCACGCGCACAGATCTCTCAACAATGACTTTGAACTGGCACCACTCTCAGGTTGAAAACAAAAACGTCTGTCCAATTCTAAAGTACCGTCCCACCAAATATGGACTACTCCACAGGTGGCCACATTCTAGCCCGAGCGATCTTCGCTCACGCACCACTTCCTTCTTCCTTGCCGACTATTAATGATGAATGTTATGACAATGACGCACGCTTACTTCCGGTCGGCGTCAGCAAAATACCGCAGATAGAAATGCTGAAAGAATACTGACACAAATGCACGAGTTGAATTATGCTCTGAGGCGAGAAAAAGGAATAAGGCTGCTCACAAAAAAAACCCCACCAAACAAACGCTTCTAGTAGAAAATTCTGCATTTCGTTACTGGATCTAGATCTAATCCTGCCTATGGTGACATGCCCTACTTCCGGCCGAGATATGTGCTGTTGCCATCAAATGATTATCGTAAATAAACAGCAATCTTAAGAGTCAAGACATGGATACCCATCCAGACCGATGATTGATGACCATATGAGAATTAGGGGAAGCTCGTAGAAACAATTGTGAATCATGAATCGATCCTCAGCCTCAGATTAGGTGAAAACAATGAGGTTCACTGCAGAGCATAAAAAAACCTGACGCCATGATTGTTGGCCAACACAGTCGCTTCTCACAACCAGAGCAAAGTGGAGCAACTGCACTGACAACACGATAAAAGCCATAAGTGAAGCTCTACATTGGATCAAGAACACTAGCCATCAGCGAACAGTAATCATTACTGACTCAATGGGCACGCTACAGAAGGTACAGAAAGGGATGCTGTATGTGGACTGGAAGGCTACGATCAGGGAGAGCAGCCTGGAAAGAGTGGCCTGGATCTTCTGCCCGGGTCACGCGGGGGTAACCGGCAACGAGAGAGCAGACAAGCTGGTCGGAGAAGCAAAAATGGGAGGAAATTTGTCACTGGACCCACCAACCATCCTAACCGCAGTAAGGGAAAATTTGAGGAAGAATAGGGCGGATAGCGGTTCCCACACTCTAGGGAGACTGAAGGGGAAGGGGATCCAGAGAGGAGAGGGGAAACACAACCATCCGTGCGGACCAGTTCGACGGATCTCCAACGGAAACTATAAGTAGACAGACTCTGGGATGGATCCTGAAGAGGGGGGGGGGAGAGCAGAGATGTACATGTTCCGACTGCAGTGACCCCAACACAGTGGACAAGTAAGGACTAGTAAGTAAGTAAAACATTAACAAGACGTTCAACCTCTCTTTTAGAGGAAAACACATACATGTATTAACATCTATGCTCATTATATTCATGCATGATGGTTACTTGTTCAACAGGGTGTCAAACGTACTCGAACAGGCCACATCTTTCGTAAATTATTTATTTCCAGTTTTCTCTTTTCATCTCTGAAAAACTGAAAGAGTACATTTAATGTTGATCGTCGGCATCAGGCTTTTCAAACGTACGGAATAAACCTCTAGCAAGCTTTTGTTCACTACCTTAAAAACAAAAACCACGTTTGTCGGAAAGAGCCAGCAAGATGTGCCATCTCAGTCTAAATGCAAGCTGGTGAGCGAGGTGTAGCGGACAAAAACTCCCAGCGCGTGTCAGTTCCACGTCCCTGACGCCGTAAACATGAGCTAGTGTGCGTGCATCTGGCAAACAATGAGGAACGAATCGGAACAAATTGTCAAGTCACAAATAGAAAATCTAAAGACCTAGGAAAAGATTTACCTGGAAATGTCACACTTTCTGAACCTTAAAATAGCTCTACATGCAAGAAAACTCTCTTTAATTTACAATATATCGCTAGTTTTTATTTTAAAGGTTGCGATTTACATTTCCTCAAGTCATTTGATAGCACAACTCGATGAGCTGTCCGACTTTCGCTTTTTAGCACGAAAACAATTATCAAAATTAGGAGGTAGAAGAAAGCATACTTTGTATGCTTGTGTGTGTGTAGTGTGAAGACATCGTTTCTAGTTGTTGATATTTGTTCTTTCCGGTTTCATTTTTTAGTGTTCTTTAGTCTCGAATCTCATTGTCTCGTTTTGCTCCTCAGAAGGAAATGAAAGTCGCAAACTGTGGAACAGCACAAATAGCCTCAATGCTCATAAGCAACTACTTCTTTGGTGTATCATTTCTGCCTTCATGCCACCTCTCTTACTTCTAGTTTACTGGTATCGGACGATTAACCCAAGCATTCGAGGATTGAAATTGAAGTGACTACTTAATCTTCTTATTTTGCAAAACATTCCCTTAAGCTGTCGTAAGCAACTCTTATCTCGTACCTTGCTCTTCAATAACCAAACCCAAAGACGTCTTCATCACCAGAGAAGGGCAAGTGATGAGGGAAGAACGGAGATATTTTCGCTCACAGTACAGTGGCGCCTTGTCTAAATCACAGTCTCCCAGCGACGTAATGATGGACCTTGGATATCGTATTGATTGTAACTAGTTTTTGACCACGGTGCTTGTAATGGGCGGTAGTTTGAACAGGGCAACCAGCAACTATAGAGGTTCTTGAGGGAATAAAAGATGAAAAAAATTTGATCCTAGTGGTGTTCGAATACTACATTGATTTTCTTTTTTTAGCAGTAGATGTAGTTGGTTCAAGTCAATATGATTTCACGAAAGAGTAACACCCACGCACACACACACACACACACACACACACACACACACACACACACACACAC
>NW_004797295.1:2079967-2084765 GCF_000002075.1 Aplysia californica | reverse complement strand
TGTGTGTGTGTGTGAGTGTGCGTGTGTGTGTGCGCGTGTGTGTATGTGTGTGTGTGTGCGTATGCGTTTGTGTGTTTTGCTGTTGATTGTTTTCTTTTGTTATTATAACTGGAGCCCTGTTCACGGGGTTTTCACGAAAAGGACACTGTTGTAAAAACCTTATTGTGAAATTAAATGATGCTGGAGAAATGGATCTCCATTAGTTCAGCTACACGGAAATACCCGGTAGTGTTTGGTAAAACAGTCGGTCAGATTCCAAATTGGCTCATAAAGCTCACTACTTTTAGATCCACAGGTTCAATTATGGTACTTATCTTCGGAGGTACCTCCAGAGGATTAAATACTCTCTGGTACCTCCTAGAATTCCATAATCTGATTCGTGTTTTTAATGAGATGACGCACGTGAATGAATCGACCAACTAGCATCCAGTCCTTCCCTCCTTCATTATAAAGTTGGGATTTGTAGAGGTTTTGTATTTGGAAGGAACCATTTTTTTTTTGGGGGGGGGGGGGGTATCTAGTACAACTCAGTGACCTAAAAAAAGCGCGTTTTAAGATCTATAACAATAGAGAAAGAACGGATACTACAAATAGCCAGTCCCGACTTTAAGAGGATAAGATAAGATAATAGATAAGATAGTACTTTAATTATTATCTGGAATCTATACGAGATTATTCCTGTTAGACAAATCTGAAATTTTGTAAAGGGCAACTTTTCTGGGTAGACATTCGCTCGCTGTAGAGTGCATTATTGGGACAAATAGCTTCATTTCACGTGACATGGTATTACTGTACCGTTGACTGGCTGGTCAGATACATAATGGTACATTGATCAAATGACCTTAAACCCTTAACCTTTTTCAGGATTCCCATAGACCTTTATTCCTAGATGGCACACTGTCATGGCCGCGCCCTTCGCTCCCTCTAATACCCACCCCCCCCCCTTAAATGGGAATATTCGCACCATGGATTGTGCCATTACGCTCGCTATAGTTGAGTGACGCTCCATAGTGAACCGGAAATACATCAGATAGCATGGTCTGAATTGATATTATAATTGATATAAGTCTACGCAATAAGTATCCAAGCCTTAGCATATCAGTAAATGGGCTCTCATAATCTAAAAATTTCAATGTTCGCCTCTCATGTCAAAGGGTCCCTGGACAGAAACCTGCCTGCGACGAATACTTTTCACCTTCTAAATAGTTCTCCTTTGTCCCCCTTTCCTGTTCTCTAAGCATGTTCCGTCATGATTTCCTCTCAGATCTTTCACCCCCCCCCCCTCTTCCACGGGATTCTTCTGTGCACCTCTCTCCCGTACCTCTGACTCTCTCTACCGCTACTCCTGGCTCCTCGTACTGCTTCTGTCAGACATACCCGGGTCTCAGGGTTGGTAGCATTGAACTGTCAGACATACCCGGGTCTCAGGGTTGGTAGCATTGAACTGTCAGACATACCCGGGTCTCAGGGTTGGTAGCATTGAACTGTCAGACATACCCGGGTCTCAGGGTTGGTAGCATTGAACTGTCAGACATACCCGGGTCTCAGGGTTGGTAGCATTGAACTGTCAGACATACCCGGGTCTCAGGGTTGGTAGCATTGAACTGTCAGACATACCCGGGTCTCAGGGTTGGTAGCATTGAACTGTCAGACATACCCGGGTCTCAGGGTTGGTAGCATTGAACTGTCAGACATACCCGGGTCTCAGGGTTGGTAGCATTGAACTGTCAGACATACCCGGGTCTCAGGGTTGGTAGCATTGAACTGTCAGACATACCCGGGTCTCAGGGTTGGTAGCATGAGCGCATAGCCTTTTCGGTTAAGGCGAAAAACCTCGGAGACTTTGTATCACATGGGGTGACGTTACAAAGTCTTTAAAAAATATTTTAAAAACCACAAGATAAAACAAACTACAACAACCAAGAAAAAACCCCCAACACCCCCCAACCCCCAAAAAACCCCAACAAATCCAACTGACAACTAGAAAACGAACACCCCCCCCCTCCCCACACGTACTCTTTTTGATAACGACGATGGGGAATGTTCTGTTAATGGTCTCCTTTCGACCTTTTTTGTCCGGTTTACTCATCAAAGTATTAACTTGTTGTATAATCTTCAAGTTTTCGGCTGATGCAGAGATCCACTCACTGGTGAGTGCGTGAGACGAGGAACAGGAACCGCGATTCAACCAGACTGTCAGCTTCATTTCCGAGGCTGATGGAGTTCTGTCCCTTGAGCAAATGTCGGCAAACACGACGCCAACGATTCCTCTTCTCGTCTTCTTCTCAATAATACCAGTTCATACAAATCGAAAAGATAAATCATGAGAAAGATTGGATTATTTCTCACCTGACTCGTAAAAATGTGCTCATGTGAATTGGTTTTTTTTCTTCTGTTTTAACATCAAGAGATAGCAGGTTGGCGGCTGGAAGTCGTGCAGCTCGATTTCGGGAAAAGGTGGGAGGGGGAGGGGGGGGGGTGTGTTCTCATCTGTTTTTATATTTCGTCTGTTTGTGCGATTCTCGAATGTGCATTTCGTTGCAATAATCTTCTTCCACAATATTAAGGCCGGGCTTTACTCAGAAAGGCAATTTCCAAAGTGCGGCTTGGCGAAAGAGAAGTCAGAATGGGGTAAAATAATGCGAGATGATGCGCCTTAAGTTAACACAATGCTTAGCATCCGAGCACAAATTAAATGTTCGTTAGAGTTCTTCCATTATTAGAAAGATTACATTCTTTCTTGATGTGCAGCTGGGCTGATCACTACTCCAAACCCACAAGATCAGTATAAGAACGTATAGCTCCAAACCCACAAGATCAGTATAAGAACGTATAGCTCCAAACCCACAAGATCAGGGCTGTTCATTACTCCAAACCCACAAGATCAGGGCTGTTTTTTACTCCAAACCCACAAGATCAGGGCTGTTCATTACTCCAAACCCACAAGATCAGGGACAAAGGGGGGAGGGAGGGAGAGGATGTTTTCCCCAAACGTCATAGTCGCCCTGGCCGAAAATTGTTGGGTTTTTTTTTTTAATATCTGGGAGCAAATTAAAGAGGTTAGGTTAAAGAAGCCCCAGTCTATGCTTCTTTCATCAAATCTGCACACTGGCAGCTGACCGGTTCTACTTATAGGTAATTGGATGTCAGAAAACGTGTTGATCGTTGTCGCTCAAACGATTTTAAAAAAAGATTCTTCTAAAATTGATCACGTCCGTCCAGGGGTTTTATTGCTTTTCTCAACAGAATAAACAATGACACCGAAAACAGAGAGCGAATATAATACATTTTGCATTCATGTTGTGGGACCTAGCCAAAGTACGACATTGTTCAGAAAAATATTTCTTTCTCAATTAAGAAAACACTGAGATATCTTGTCATTCCTCGTCTTGGCATGATATAACATACATATACATATATATTATATGTATGTGTCTGCGCGCGCGCGCGTGTGTGTATGTGTGCGTGGTGTGTGTATGTGTTTGTGGATGAGTTCAGCACAGCTTGGTACTTGTGAATCGGAAGAAATGCCAACCAAACTGCAGGGAGCGGTTTACATGGCACTACACGTCACACAGATATTATCCAATGCCCATTGTCAAGCCCGCATTATCTATTTTTCCAGCAGGCACGTGCTTGGCATTTTCAGATCAAATCTAAAAGAACCTTTCAAACGCAAGCTTGACTTCAACTTGTGAGTTCTGACATTCGGAAGTACATGTCAGAAACATTTTGTTTTCCTTTTTTTTAGATGACGTTCTGTACACATTTCTGTGGCCAACTCTCGCAGCACTTCATCTTTTCTGACAGACTCATGTGCCAGCAACAATACAAAGTGAACCCAATATAAAGTGCACGTAGTTAAGTATTATTATACATCTCTCTTTAATATATTGGTCAGTTGAACGGTTTATATTTTTAAAATCCAGGTAGACGGGAAACTGTCATGTGATGCCAATATGACTCCAGATTCACACACTGAAAAGAATTTCAATAACTTCACTGAAGTTTTAGGGGTTGAGTACCTCTAAATATTTATAGCTCCTAAATAAGTGCTCACCAGTTAATGCCACCCTGTCAGTTTGCACAAAATCTGCAAAACTAAGACCGCTGAAAGCACTCACAGTCCAAAAGGTCTAGGAATAGGTACACATCATACACACAAGTCTTACCTGAAAATGACCATAACCTATTTTTGTCAGCAACACGACCAGCAGTATAGAACCTTCCAATGCTGCATCTTTTCTCCGATTTAGCTCACTGCAATTCGTCGATTTCTATCTTACTAAACATCTTTCTCTTTTTAAATTTTCGAGATAACTAAGACTTAATCAACACACCAGGTGAAGAGTATCATTTATTCCAGGTTCATTCTTTTAATCAACGTTTTGTCTGCACTCGACTATTGATAATAGAAGAACGATATCATGTAATAGTAGTTTTGATTTTCTTCTAGAATTTTCTTGCCCCTTTGCGTTCATCTACATTCGATTTGTAACAAGCTGAAGTTTAGAACTGCAATTTCTTCTGGTGCCACGAAATAAAATGTGCTTTTGCTTTCTTTTCTTTCTCCTTGTGTTTAATTCGATAAATCGCATTCAGCTTAAATCCTATAACAGGGAAGAGTCTTTTACGCCACAGTGTACGTTTGTTGACTATTACTCCATATTTCTCATTAGCACAAAGGTGCATCTAGGAACTGTTTTCCAAAAACGAAGCAATGCTTATTAATGAAATATACCGCAATCCCGCAATCCGCCCCCTAAAAAATCTACCTAAGAAGAAAAAAAAGGGGGGG
>NW_004797295.1:2070427-2078173 GCF_000002075.1 Aplysia californica | reverse complement strand
GTGTGTGTGTGTGTGTGTGTATGTGTGTGTGCCTGTGCTTATTGTTGCATGGGTCAGTGCTCTGTATTGTTGAGAAAAACTGAAGTCTTTTTCTTTGGCATTTTTCTTTATCGCTCAATAAATTAAATGCTGCTTGGCTGTCTCTGCACCCACACATTGTGTGTGTGTGTGTGTGTGTGTGTGTGTGTGTGTGTGTGTGTGTGTGTGTGTGTGTGTGTGCGTGTGCTTGCCAGAGGGGGTGGGGAGTGGACAGGAAGTTGGGGGTCACGGATGATTTAACATAATTCTTCAAAAAAATTTCTCTACATAGACATTCACTTTCTGTATTGACCGCTTAATGTCTGAACAAAGATGTATTTGAGAACGGTTGTCCTCATATATTGCTATAAAAGGTTGCACTCAGGCGAAACATTCAATAAAGCTATATCATTTCTCTAGAGCAGAAAGACTGGCGTCTCATACGCGTTTTTCTCTTAACTTGTCAACTCGTTTCCACGCAAAAAGAAAACTCGCTTTTCATTTTGGGATGTCTTTTCAATCCTGGGTTTCATTTGAAGATGTCAGATTTATGGAGACTCGAAATCTATAGCAGACCGAAAAAAACGTGTATTGAGTTGGGTGATGAGGGGCAGCTGATTGACAATCTTAGGTGAATATGGCAAGTAAATGAGGTGAATACAGAAAAAAGGCTGAACTTTTCTTGGTCTCATTGGGGTACATTTTTGTTGTTGTTGTCTCAGCCCATGTGCCAAGCGTTCTTCCTTTGAGAGAACCTAATTTGTATTGTGAAGCATTTTAAACAACAGCGCTATGGTATTTTTTCTTAAAATCTGTCGTGTTCTTTTTCTCTTAGTGGGTAGTATAATAAGTGATTCCTGTTTAAGTGATGCCAATTTAGATTTTAAGAAAAAGTAATTTGCTGCTTACATAGAAGAACGTTTCTTTCTCCGCCAGCTTTCCCTCTCTATGTCTTAGGTGTAGCAGATTGCTCCATTCTCACTCTGATGTTAAGATCTACACTTTTGATATTATTAATATTTTTTAAAAAATCAACCTTTGACGTTGATACATTATTCTTCTACTTTCAAATGACAAATGTCAGCAAACCTGTATAACGTGCTCTCACGAGGCCCGTTATAAACACGACACGAAGTGTGGCTTTGGACGCACGCACTGGGTGCATTGACAGAAGCACATGACCATCATAAAGTAAAATGTCTTTGGGGTCCGTATTTAACATAAGTGAGCGTGAGAGAGCAAAAAGTGAGGACACTAACAGGGCATGGCGAAACTGGAACATCCTTCCCCTGGGCTAGTGGCGCTAGCACCGCTCTCCGAGACTAACGAGATCCTTGTAGCCATCAGATTACTGATATAGATTACTGATATATATATATATATATATATATATATATATATACGAACGCTCATACCTAGTCATTAATCTCTATTCCCGGGCGTTTCCTTACGCGTGGGCGATTTTGCTGTTTCTACCGATAGCTGTAAGAAACTACTGACCTAACCCTTTGATGAGATAATAGTGTCACATCACTTTAGTGCTACGGGCGGTCCCCCGATTTGTCTCTTTGAAAGCTGCCAATTACCCTCATTTCCCAATTTTGCCCCTCCTACCCACCCTCCACTGCAATGTTCCATGGACAGAAAGGGAACCTACAACTAAACAAAGTTCCCGCATTAAGACTATATAACAATATGATTTTCATGTTTAATGCGTGCACTGGTAGAAAGGTCTGGTTGAGGTCTCCCCTCTTATAATAAGTTAAAATCGTCTTTCGCGCAAGGCCTTGTGGCTACCCCAATATTTGCTCTACAGAAAGTGAATACATTGTACCCCGAATGTGCTTAGTAGGTCAAATATGTTCGGAATGAAAACCCCAGCTAGAGCTTTATCCGTGCACCTACAAAACTTATTGTATTCTGTTTTGTAAGATTTCATACATCTTATGTGACTTACTTTTTAAGGAAACAATTTAACATCGGTACTATTAATATTTAATAACCACTCAATGTTGCAAAATGCGTTAAAAATCTATATAATTTCACACATTTGTAGGTACTGCCAGAATTGGTCTCACCGGCCACAGCAGAAGCCATCAGTCTTCGTAATCTTTAATTCTTCTGTTTCGCTGGTGAAATATTATCTTCTATGGACGTGTTATGGTCATACTCAGACATTGACGGACGAGCTATTATTATTACCTACTGACATTCCTTCCAGGTACTCAACCCCTTATTCCATTGTGGTCATGTAGGCTACTATTGATGATACTTTCAGTGCGTGCATCTGAAGCCATACTCTCTGCTCATTACAGGTTTCGTCTTTGTAGAACATATGAAATACGCCACAGGTCAATTTTTACAATAAAAATGCTGTATGTCCGGTGAGCGAATTGTTGTATGTAGCCTGAAAGAAAAACCGCTGATCTAACGTTCAGCTTCAGCTCTTACAACATTGGCTCCGATCCATTTCAGAACTACTGGCATTCATTAGTGGACGACGTGAGCCAATCTCTGTAATCAAAGCGTTTGACGTCTCCTTTGACATTCTGGTTTGTCTTTGGTGGCCAAGGATGAACGCTAGAGACTTTTTTTTTGTTTCCGACGAAAAGGAACGAAACACGTGATTTATGAAGCGACAATGAAACGAAAAAAAGTAGTAGAGGCTGGGGATTATTTTGGTGAAGCTTTTGTGAATTTGAATGGAATATCCATGTTTTAACACCGCCCCACCCCAACCAAAATACATTTGGGACCAATGCAGTAATACAAAATATGCTGGACTTGTCTCCTCAATTTTTGGAAGTCTACGAAACCCAACGACCTGTTCCTTTCGATTGTATTGAAGCCCCATAGTAGCTTCTTGTAACGCGAATTCTCATTACCAATGAATATATTGTTAGGCAAATCGCTATGGGCGACTTTTTACATTTCTGTGATGTTATTTCCAGCTCGAGTTAGAACCATGACAATATCGCACCTTTCCTTACAAGTACTGAAACATTCCATAGATTTACTTATAAATGATTCTCAAGATCTCACAGGAACTAAAGCTAATAATAATAAAAAGCATAATTCTCTCCTATATATTTACTTAATTCTGCCATCCTTGGTTTATCACAAGCTGCCAGACTTAAGCTCTCTGTGAAAACGGATAGTCATGTATGCAGTTTGTGACATGTTAAGGAGTTTAAGCTATGGATTTACCTACGCTATGAACACTAAAAAGCGAGACTGCCCAAATTTTACGTCCATCCCCTATAATACTGGGCTAAGAAAGTGGAAATCTATTGAACGCTTTCCAAACAGTCTAAGATAAGAACGATTTCAAATTATACTTTTTTTAAAAGGAAAAAGCAACCCTGCTGTCTGATGTTTACCATAAATCGACAAAATTTGAAGGACACCCAGACCATAAAAGACATAATGAAGAAAAAACACCCCAATCGCACTGCACAGATCCGATCCATGGACTCAGTCGAGTAAACAAAAAGTCTACAAGAGGTCCATTCCCGTCAGGTAGCAAGAACAAAAGACGAGTACTGGAAGGAGAGATTCCAGAATGCCCCTCAAGCTGTGTGAAAGTACATGAAAAAGACGTTTGTAAACCAGTATATGCTCTTTTTAACTGACGAGATCAATATCATCGTGGTGAAAAACTGGGGTAACGATTTTCATTGATCAACCTTTCTCTTACTTTAGAAAAATAGGCCTGTGTTGCAATATTGCATCAATCTGGCGGTATTGTGACTTCGGCTTTGTGAAATTTGTATGTCTACATTAGTTCAAATCTTAATAATAAACAATAGTTGCATTTATATGGCCCATATCCATGCTCTGCAGCGTGCACAGTGCGCTTTGCGATTATTTAATGTAGTTACATGTATTTAGTTTTGAGTTAAGCTTCTACCTATTTTGTAACTATAATTGCGTGAGTAGAAATTCTGATAGGTTAAACCACCTGATCGTCAAAAATCCAAATGCCGTTTTACTAAACCAGATCGCCACTGTAACGTTCCTCACCGTAGTTGCCCTGTGTATCGTGATCTATGGGACGAACAGCGCTATGTGATCCAGTATTTGGAGACAATAAGCGCGCTGTCAAATCTGTTATTCAATTAACTTAGTGATGTGCTTTGTACAAGGTGAAGTTTTCCGTAACGTAATCCAAATATTAAAGGATTCTTTTTTTCATTTCACGACAAGATGTTTTGCAACTGGTCTAAAAAGTAAGTTTACCTTATCCCTTGTAACAATGATCTTGCAAGAAATTTTGTTTTGGCGAAATGGCGTGAGTAGATGTAAAGAGCCTTCTCGCCATAACGATGCTTGAAGGTCAAAAGCTATCTTTGTCGAAAAGAACACAGAACTACCATACATCGGCATAGAAACGATCCCGAATATTTCAGTTTTGGGCCTCTGAAACATAAGGGGAAGAAGTGCTGGCCTCAGAATTACAGTGATGAGAGTGCTGAAAGAAACTGAGACGACAGTGCCAATAGGTTGCGGAGGGATACATCACTCTGAGAGCTGTGGATACTTCGTTCCCGACTTTCGCTTCCGCTTTCCGTCGTGACAAAACGCACGCTAAGTGCAGTCTGGAGATTTAGTGGGCACGCTCAGGGATTGAACTTTGACACCTACGTATTTAACCGAGATTCTCGGAGAAACAGAAGTGAAGGGATGGACGTTATGAGATGACAGACAGACAGCCACGCTTTAAGAACGCTTTTTGTGTGCAAAAGACGGAAAGGAGTGCAAGTGCAGAGTCCCTGATACTGTGGGCATAAGAAGAAGGTGAAGGGGTTTTTAAATGTTTTTTAAAACCTCTTTGATTTTGGAAATGAAATAAGGAGGAAAGCTATAAAGTTGCCCTAAGTGGAGAAGAGGGAGAGGGCCGGGGGATCAGAGTTTCGATTTTCAGGTGTAAATATGTTGTGATATGAGATTTTTAAAAAGGAAAAAGAAACAAAGTATGAATACGTGTAATCCCATTCATAGCAACACAATTTTAGTAATGGGATGGAAATGAGTGATGCAAAGTACAAGTAATGGTTCTGTGCATCAATAGTCAACAGTTCCATTTAGATAACTACGAATTGTCCAAGACTTTTTCAACAAGCTGACCGCCAACAGCTGAACATGTTCATAATGGGAAGAGATTCAAGTTAGTTTAGAGTAGATTTACACCAATAAATTATTCTCATCCGATTTTTTAAAAAGAAATTTAGTTTTAATTGCATTGTCACTGGTATATTTCGCCTTTTATTTATAACTGTCGTTGTGAAAACTGATCTTGTTAAATGGGGAATGTATCATTTTGAAAAAACATCCCGAGATACAACAAAAGGGTACGAGAAAAAGGGGGAGTGAAAGAGGGGGTGGGGGGTAAGGGGGTGAATGAGATTAAAAGAGAGAAAAAGAGAGACAGACAAGAGATAGAAAAGAGGGAAAGGACACACACACACACACACACACACACACACACACACACACACACACACACAGAGAGAGAGAGAGAGAGAGAGAGAGAGAGAGAGAGACAGAGAGACAGAGAGACAGAGAGACAGAGAGACAGAGAGACAGAGAGACAGAGAGTGAAAGAGAGAAAAACGAGAGATAGAAACTAGGGAAAGGACAGCGATAGATAGATAGATAGATTGATAGATAGATAGATAGATAGATAGATAGATAGATAGATAGATAGATAGATAAATAGATAGATAGATATATAGATAGATGGAGATAGATAGACAGATAGATAGAGAGAGATAGATAGATAGAGAGATAGAGAGATAGATAGATAGAAAGAGAGAGAGAGAGAGAGAGAGAGAGAGAGAGAGAGAGAGAGAGAGAATTAATTTTTCAGTTGGTGCCCGAATAACATTGTAGTACTGTAGTTTGGTGGTAGTATAGTATGTGGTAGCATGGTGTGGATCTGACCACTAATCCAGTACTGCAACGCAGTTAATCAGTAGGAAGCTCCAGTCTTGTCTCCCTTTGCCATTTGAATCGAGTAAAGAAGTTCTAGAGCCACAAAATGTTCATAATAAAACTATACCATAAAAAATTCGCCGTAGTGTAGGCCTATAAAGGCCAACTCTTTTACTAACCAACCAGCCTGCTTCCAGTTGAGCGAACTATGCACTCCCGCTATAACCTCGGCCATTTGCAAATGAGTCGGTTGTGGGGAGGTTTGGAGTCTGTAACTGAACTTTGGTTCTTAAGAGAACATGTTATTGTGTAAATTAGAAAACGTAATAACATGTACTTTGCTACACGATAAAGTATGTATACATAGTCTGTAACTGTGGACATATCTTTCTTTCAAGAGGCTGACCCCATTGCTAAAGGTCTCTGTCTGGGTAGGTTCTTGGTTACGATAGCCACACACGCAGTGTTTCTTTTTGTCAACGTGTATTTTTGTTGGTTTTTCTTAAAAAAAAAACAAACTGGCTTGCGAACGAATGGCGCTACCACTAACCGTTGCATCAGGCGTGGGTAATCGTGTCCAGTAGCAGGCCAGGTTAATAAACGATTCCGAACATCTCGCGGGCCAGAGCACGTAAAATTTGGGTGACATCGGTTAAAACACATAAGCTCTTAAAAGTGAGACTAAAACTGAGACTTTTATAATATCACGTCACCCAGGGGAATTTCATCATGAAAAAAAATATTAGATATACTTCTTTCATCTGGCCTGGAAACTATTTATTTAATTTTCAATACGGATAGCTTTGATTTTGCAATTATCATCTCACCGTTGGCCACAATCAGTATTCATTACTGGGTTGACTCGTGGGCTAGACTGAAACTCGCAGGACAGATCGGTCTCTTGGTTGTAGTTTGCCCATACTTTCCTTACATTTTTGGAAGTTCCCATAACATCACAACTGAAAGAGCTGCGGAGCTGGCCTACTATAGAAAACTGCATCTTGCCTCGACGCTTAACGGCAACAGAGGATGAAAAAAAATAAAAGTAAAAGTAAAGTAACCCATACGCTGTAACACCAGTTGTGATGCCCTACTAAAATGTCCAATTGGGTGTGATTCTGAGGCCATACATTGAACTGGCTTCTTGTTGATATAATTTATGGGATGTACTACAAGCCAGCGAGTGAAGATAATGCATTGTAGAAATATTTAGTTAGCGCAACAATTCGTACACGGAGGCAGAGGTGCGAGTCACTTTTAGTTTTGTATAAGTTCCTGACATTCCTACAAAAGAACATTCTTTTCAAAATGATTTTTCCTATGTCTGGTTTGGTATTAAACTGTAGCCAAAACAAAATTAATTTGTTGATAAAATATTTCTTTTTGTCAGAGTAAGCCTTGACATCGAATAGTCTGTGAGAACGGTAAGGGGATTAAACTCACCCGTCTCGCCATCCGTATTCTCCCGACTGTCTGCATGAGACAGCCATGAGCTTCAAGCTTACTGTCTGCGGGATTCATGTCAGTATTGACCCGTCTCCAGTGTTCTTTAGCTCTGCTAGACAACATATGGGCGAAGTCTCGCTTGATGATATAGGCCAGGTCAGCTGAAGTGGATCATGCTTCCTTTAAGGGGAATGGGGATGTTTTAGGTATATGGTAGGTCTTTTGAATTGTTGCACTTAGAGCACTTGGCGTTCCGCCATGGTATCGAGCTGAGGTAAAAAGGCAGCACTGATGGAAGAACACAGTCAAATACGTAGAGAGAGAGAGAGAGAGAGAGAGAGAGAGAGA
>NW_004797295.1:2068219-2068621 GCF_000002075.1 Aplysia californica | reverse complement strand
CTCATGCTTCCCCCCCCTCTCTCTCTCTCTCTCTCTTTCTCTCTCTCTCTCTTTCTCTCTCTCTCTCTATTTTTTGGCTGTCTGTCTGTCTGTCTCTCTCTCTCTCTCTCTCTCTCTCTTTCTCTCTCTCTCTCCCTCTCTCTCTCAACTAGTGTCTGCGTGGTAATTATTAGTTTTTTTGCCGCTGCACGAAGAAGATGTGAGTTCGATTACCGCTTGATAATATCTTTCTTTTGAAATCGTGTGTCTAGACGTTTGCTGGGATGCAGTATCCCACAAAGCCTTGACAGGAAAGGCAGTCAGCCGCCCGCCTCCCAAATAATCCAAATTTTGTAGACGGGGGTAGAAAACATTTATAACCACCCCCCTCCTCTCCCCCAGCCCACTCTTTCTCACTCTCTC
>NW_004797295.1:2066437-2068119 GCF_000002075.1 Aplysia californica | reverse complement strand
TCTTTCTCTCTCTCTCTCTCTCTCTCTCTCTCTCTCTTCTAGTCTCCCCCCCTCTCTCTCTCACACACTTTGTTCCCGTCTATCTCCCTCGTTTTCCCTGATTCTGACCCATTTCCCCTTCTGCGCTTTGCTTCTCTCTCAGAACTCCACCCGACCCCCTTCTCCGTCAAGGTCCCTTGTCCTTCACAGACTCGGTTCCCAAGGTCTAGCATAACCTGTCTGTTGACACGTTCTGTATTTCGGCCCGGCTGAAACAGGAGAACTCACTTAACACTCTGTGTACCCACACATGGCCGCTCTCTGACCCAAACGTCACTTTTTGTCCAGATTTTGCCACGGCGATGGGGTGCTTTAATTCTCAATTTCGTTGCTCTGTTGATACACAACTCTGTTGCATTTGAATAGTCACGAGTCAATCTAAAATGCTGGGCCATAGCCAGGTTGAGAAAGGTCGTATCTGCGGAGCCTTTGGAAAAAGCGATAGCAACAGCCCGACTCTGACGCTCATATGACCTTATGCAGTTGCGAGCGCCTTAAAACCTCTACTAAACTAAAAGAAGACCCACTCGATGACAATGGTAAAATAATACATCTGTAGATGGCTGTGTGCTTTGTTTTGACAAGTAATAGTTGAGAGTTTAGTAAATCTAGTAATACATATTTTTTTAAAAACCATTGGAGGTTGTATACATTTAAATCAGCACACATATTTTCCTTTTCTTTTTCTGTGTCTGTCTTTCGTTTATGTTTGTTATGTTTTGTCTTTCTCGGTCTGCTTGTCTATCTCACTGTACATCGGTTTCTCCGTCTGTCTTCGTGTCGATCAGACTATTTTGCTCATGTTCTATACTTTGTCTCTACCCCCTCCACTTTTTCCCCTCTGTCTGTCTGTCTGTTTGTCTGTATGTGTGTCTGTCTGTGTGTCTGTCTGACTGTCTGTCTGTCTCCCTTTCTCTTTGTTTGGCGATGTTAGTCTGCCTGTCCGTGTAACTCAATCTCAGTCTCTTCCCTCAACCCACCCCACCCCCCTGTGATTTGTGTGGGACACTCCAGGAGGAGATAGTCACACCCATGACTACAATCTATAAATTCTAGCCCACACTTCTTGCCTAGCAAAAACAAAGCAACCGTTGACAGGAATGCCCTCTTGCCACGCGATCAGCTTTGGGCTTGAAAAGATAGACTTTTTAAAAAAGACGCTCGGAGGTGGTATAGATTTCATTTAAGTGACTTTTCATAAAGGAAAACTTTCAACAGGGTATGGCCACCGAAATTGGTGGGATTGAGTACCTAAAATTGGAGGGTAAATTAGGACCAAATGTGGGCTCGCAAATTTTCACAATGCTTTCAAAAGACATATGACAACACAAGGGATGAAACGATCTTGGCTAATGATCGCCTAGGGAGAGGCGCAAAGCAAGAGTAGTGTAGGTCTTTGGAAAGTTGCCGAATGCTTCTATTTCAGCTTGCTACAAGAGACAACTTTGTGAAGTTGCGTGTTCGTTCGACATAAACCACGTACGATATGGAGACAACCTAACAGAGATGTCGCCGACTTATGCAAAATTCTAACGGCGGTTCCGAGACTTTCCCCCCAGTTTTAAAGGAGGTTGTTTGTTTTGGGACTGTCAGTTCTACTCCAAGGGGTTCTGAGTCCCCTGCCAATTAAGGATGGCTTAGAT
>NW_004797295.1:2062162-2065088 GCF_000002075.1 Aplysia californica | reverse complement strand
GGGGGCATCTGATTATAGTATGTGGTTAAAACAAAAAGAAAGAACCCCCTAAAACAAACAAACAAACAAACAAACAAACAAAAAATAACAAACCCCCAACCTAAAAAAAATACGCTACCTATACCCATGTTCCCCACTGCATTCTAAAGTGCTTGAACTGTGATAACTGCACCTTTTTTTTGCTTGCTATAAACGCGAAAAGGCTAAATTGAAATGGAAAGTGTTGTAAAAAAAAAGAGAAGACCCCCCCCCAAATCGAAAGGTTTAACCGTACTACTGCAAGGCTTCCTGTCTTTACCCTCGCACTTGCTTTCTTTTCAACCAACTAATTCCCATATTTTCCCAGGGGGATAATTAGACTTGTATCGTTATGAACTTCCTAAACCAATGTTATTTTATAACTTAATACTTGCTGTTTTTTACTTTCCATACGACTGACACCTTTTTTTTTCACCCCCAGACTACTAGTTAATATCGATTCGACCAAATGAGTTTTTATCTCTTGAAATATTCGTACTTTTTTAATGCATGCGATAATATCTTAATCGCCCAACATCAAATACATAGCCGCCTGCAACACTTCTTTCCCTCCCTCCCCCCTCTCTCTTTCGCTCACTCTCACTTCCACTCTCTTTTCTCTTCCTGTCTGCCCCCTCTCTGTCCCTCACCCCCTCACGTCTGCCTGCCCCCCTTTATTTCTTTTCACTCCTCCTTTCTTTCTTTCTTTCAGTCTTTTTTCTTTCTTTCTTTCTTTCTTTTTTCAGTCTTTCTTTCAGTCTTTCTTTCTTTTTTCTTTCTTGCTTGTATAAGTATTTCCTTATTCTTTTTCTCTTTCTTTCCTTCTTTCTTCTGTCGTTTCCCCTTTCCTTTTTATTTCTCCCTTTCGTTTTTTTTCTCCTTCGCCTTTAATTTTTAATCCGTTTCTGTAGGAGGGTAAAATGACCCTCCCCTACTCTCGCCCAGGACCACCCCCATCAATTATTAGTCCGGTTAAAGCTCCAAAGGCAGGAGTCGTGGTGGTAACGGGCTATAAAGTTCTGATCATTTCGTCCCCACCCGCCGGTCCAGCACTGTGCGTGTGAGCGAGTGCACCATCACGCCCCTGGGCGATATAGTGAGTGTGGGAGTTGCGCGATTTTTCTCTTCGGACAGTCGCGAGTCGCTCTCGAAGGATATATATCCATTGCGGCAGAATCAGCGGGCGTCCAGGATGCGGGGTGAGATAACCATTGCATAAAAATGTCCCACTTTAACGCAACTTATCTAACTAGACGAATTTGAAATTAATTATGCGCAAGAATGAAATTGCTTGTTTTGAAAAGCCATTAGACAAAACAATGTGTTCTAAGAGTTTAAAAATATGACGTTACAAGGTACATATCCCCCTGTCTTTGTGTCATTAGACACTCAAAATTTTTATTCCCTGACACCAATGCGTAGTTCACTGCAACGTACTCACTCGTACACAACGTTCGTGGATAAGATAACTTAGCGCAACGATTTTTCTGTGACGAGTTTTTATATCAAAGGCTAAAGACGGTATTCTCACTCTGTGCGTGCGCTTACTCATGTTGATAGGCCAGTCAGTCAAAATATGCAATTTTGATAGGCATTCTATATACTTGTTATACTATTTTTTTAAAATTGCCTTCTGGTACAACAATTGACTTTGCAATAATTTTCATGTGTTGATTCCAATGCGATTACTAAATCGATGCCACATATTTTCCTCCTTCGTCTCCGAAAATTTCTGAGCCGTCGGTTCTTGCTGATAAACAAAACCTGCTCCCAGGTTGCATTCAGGGTACCCTGTTGCATAAATATTTCTTTTAAAGAAAAGGAGATTGTTTAGAGTTGATTGTGCCAGTCTTAAATAAACATTGGTTTAAAATGCTAACCACGTGACAAATGATGAAAACATGAACATCACAAGTAAAAACATTTGCTCATTGAATTTTCTTTTAAATCCAGACTCTCTCAAAGTAGACCCCGCTAAAGCTCTTTCACAATCAGGAGCTTATTCGCTTTGTGTTTCAGTCCTGTAGTTCATATCAGTTTTTGGAACTATTTTATTCAGAGCATTGCTGGTTGTCAGAGGTTTGTTTCTGATTCTTCTTTGGCATCATTAGCAATTTTAGCTCTGCCGGTTTTGTTTGTTTGTTTGTTTGTTCATAATTAACATGGCGCAGTTGATGCATCATTGCCTTATCATGTGCGGATGCTTTCAGTAAAATTAATGTCATTTTACTGGTTTGATCTTTTACTTGAAACAGGCAGGAGTAAAGACAACTGGGACATTAATTTGATCACTGCAGTAAATAGCAGGTTTCATTTCGTGTTTTTGATCTTAAACAACACAAGAAGATAGACTCCGAAAGAGACTCCATGGAGTAACTTCCATGAATATAGATGCGGGCAACCGACTTGAAATCACGGGGCTGTCACAGGAGCCAAACATGGTAATGCCCCTGACAAAGGAGGGGAAATGTCCACTTTCTCAGAAAGATTACTGTATTGCATGTCCGACGATGAAGTCGCGGCAATGCTCAAAACCAGTGCACGCGACACATTTCACTGCATTAACTCAGATATTAAAATAGGGCACATAGCGCAGAGCGGTAAACCCGAGATATCTACGGGCCGCCATAATATTGCGTGAGAACGCGCACTGCGGAAATTGTAAAGACAAATGTAGTCATTGTGTATGCTACTAGATCTAATAGACAACAGCAACCATTTAATGTAAACGCCGTGATACATCCGGAGGAAGGCAGAACCAATTTAGTCATGTCATTCGTGGGGCTTGCTTAAACGTAAAGGGATCTGTGGCACAATTAATGTTCAACCTGTCCTACGAGAAACACACTCGGACTTGTCGGTAATGTTTGCCAAGGTGATCTGATAGCGTAAGTAACTTGTCGCGTGA
>NW_004797295.1:2057543-2058447 GCF_000002075.1 Aplysia californica | reverse complement strand
CAAACTAAAGATATCAAAATAATACAATGAATAAAAAGTGGAGTGGCTTACACAACAAATTATACTCCTTGTAGACCTAGATTAGGCCTACTGTTTCTCCTGTCTGCTTCTTGGAACTGAGAACCCAAGTAGTCTAAGACAGGTTTTACTGATCTTGTCCAATTGAAACAACGCATTAAAGTCGAAAGTCATCAAGAGCGCACGTAAAAAATGCCGTTAAGTATCATACTTTCGGACAAGTAGACATAGGAGCGCAGCTAGTCGTAGGTCATCGCATTGCAACGTCTCACTGGTGAGAAAGAACAGGCACGTATTGTGTAAGGTTATCTAGTGTATTTTGTCCTGTGAAACTCACGAACTCTCCCTTCGCGGTCATAAAAAGGGTGATTTGTCGGGGAACTGAGGTATTTTTCGCTAATGCTATGCAGGCTCTTCGACATTTTTTGCCCCCTCTACAAAATGCATCTGCCTTTGTCACCGGAATATTCCATGGCCGTCTGAAACAAGGTGGTATTTACAGTCTCGACTAATTAGCACAGTTTTCATTTGGAAAGGAGAAATCCAGCTCTGTCTTGAAGAAATTCAGTCTGAGCACTGGGACGATAATTCCATTCAGGATGGTATCCTGAATGTATAAAAGAGCGAAACATTTCTCTTCTTTTTGCACTTTTTCAACAAAGTATAAACACGCGTTGACGCTGTTTATGGGACCCTCTAACACAGAAGTACAACGCCCATAGCAGCCTAACAGGTTCTAGACACGTTTAAAGTAGCTGTCGATGAAATGAGAAACAGTATACTTGTTCCATCAACAAGACAGACAACAGAGAAACACGCTTCCAAGAGACGCAAACACAACAACTCCAACGAAATTGCTGCAAAGCAGGTCTGTGACAAAATAGTT
>NW_004797295.1:2050209-2054737 GCF_000002075.1 Aplysia californica | reverse complement strand
TGTGTGTGTGTGTGTGTGTGTGTGTGGCTGTTTTCTTCATATTAGATTTTGGACAGTTTTGTTCCTCGTGCAGTTTTTTTTAAAGTGAAAAATTAATTTTCTGTGGCATTTCATCTTACCGTCAATGATCTTCCTTTCTTGTGCCGTGTTTAGCACCATGTATGGCAAGTCAGTGTTGGAAGGAATATTCTGTTGATTAGCTGTTTTTTCCCATCCATTTTTCGGTGTTTATGGGAGAGTAATGGTGGTTTTCATAGGAATGTGAGCCACATGATGACTGGTCTGTGGTCAGTATTCATGATGTAATTTGGGATCGCTCCGGAGTCTTTGATAAGTTCCAGTTTGTCCCTTTTGGTCATATTACTATATATAGTCAATTTGAGATGACTGAGACAAATCGTTCCACATGTACTATGTTTTGTATTTGATTTTTTCAATGTTAAAACTGTGTTGGCTATTACCAGAAAGTGTTCGGCGCTGAACAGTAGGAGCATTTTATTATGGCTGTTCTGGTTCGAGCCCCTGTTGCTCTGGGGTCCTTGGTATCTTTCCCATATTATAGTTCTTCTGGGTCTACCTATCGCCCATTATAATAATGTCGTCCTTGTGGTCTATTCCCTGAGAGATTTTGCTGAGTTCTTGGTAAAACTGGACTCGTTTGTCCTTTGGTTAGGAGTGAATGGTGCATATACCTGCATGGTGAGTAACATTCGTTTGTCAATCTTATTGTAATAATTTCTTCTGATACGTACTTCATATCTGTCGGTTTTTTTTATCTTTCAGGATAGACTCTAAGCCCAAAACCGTGCTTTGCATTTTAGTCTGTCGTTCCACTCTATAGTATTAGTTTTTTTATTAACTTATTTGCAGTTATTTTTCTTCCTAATGATGTCAACAGTTACCACTATTTCGATTGTCCTTGTCTCCATGAAGTTAGTTATCTCTGACTCTTTGCTTCCACGTCCACAAACGTTTCACGTTCCTGTTCTAGTTATTTTTCCTGCTCGCAGTCGTTTACAATCATTATATTCAGCTTTCCGTTTAAGTTTATCCGTTTTCTTTTCCTCCTTTATTTGGTTCTTCAGAAATAAATCCATTACCAGCTTACTAGGTCCGTCGTAACTTCACCAGAGCCCCGTTTGCCAGAACGTTTCAGGATGACTCTGAGTTGGCCTTGATCACGACTAGCATAGCGTCTCAGTGACATAAAGCCACACCGCACATCGCCCTAACCCAAGATTCTCCTAGTTTGATTCGTTACCATCTCCCCCCCCCCCACCATCTCCCCACCATCTCCAAGGACGTTAGACTTTCGGAAAAGTTCAATTGACAGATATAATTTTATATATATATATACATACAAGAATATGTTTTCCTATATAGTGTGTTTGTATGGGGAAAGGTGTGGGCTATAGGGAGAATAATGGTAAAATCTCGAGGAATCTGATTCGCGTTATGGTATCCCGAGCCTTTAGGCTCGTGAGGGGACGAGAATGGCATTTTTGCAGGGCTAAAATTGTGATAAACGTGACTGAATTTTTCGAAGAGTCTCCAATTTATCGATCAGCGTTGCCAGTTTTACAATTACTTTCGGTTATCCTGCTACAGGAAATTCATGTGCGTTATTTTGTCCATCCTAATAGAAGGTAAGGAGATAAGCAGCAGGTTCACAAGCAGTGCATGTGCTTCAACCACGAATAAGACAACGACCAACTTAGGATATTCCTTCGGAGATGATATTTAATGCCCGTAAGCAAGACCTAACCAGAAGCGATTTCTCAGTTTTCTTTATTTCGAGCATTTACTGTCAAGCTTGAAACATTGTAAGATTAGATCCAAAAATATTTTGAAGGGAGGAAGAATGTGCAAAAACTTGTATTTTCTAAACGACACTCATTTTTGAAAGGCGAAATAGCTGCTGAGAAAGTTGTGGCCCCTTTAGAGTTTCTAATTTCAAAAAGAAATCTGACCAATCAAATAGTCGGTTAGTTACGCCGGTCTAGTCTAAGCCACACAGTCCGTGTGGACGACTTATTGAGAGCGGCGCGTGGACTCCCTTAATGCGAAGAAAAACTTCATCAAACCTGACCCCTCCTGGTGATGTCTTCGCAGGAACACTGGCCAACCAAGGACGTTTTCATGAAGCCGTTTGGTCCTTTCACTGGTCGAGGAACAAGAGAATAAACCACAACTCCATCTTAACACTTAATGAAGAGGGTTGTCATGGCATCATCGATGACTTTTTGACGAGATCTTGCTGACCTGCTAACCCCCCCCCCCTTTCCGTTTCAGACTTTCGGACCTCGGAGGGCAAAGGATAAGAGTGCAGGTTTACTAAGTGCTACAGGGCGAATACTAAAAGGCTGAGACAAGAGAGGAAAGCAAACCACTCTTCGCTTCTTAGTGAAACGAAAGGACGTGCCAAACTAAGAGAGGAAACAGATGCGCTGGTTTTTAAAGAATGATATTATTTAGCGCCTTACTCCACTTTATTTTACCTCCCCTAGCGTTCGTCTGATAGCTTGTAGCACAATGCAATCACACACCAGGTGTACAATCTAATTGTCTTTGCATATTATTCATTGTCTGACTCTTCTGGCATTTGTGGTAGGTGACTAAAAGAACTGATTTATACTTAGCCAGCTGATTTTGTGTCTAGACCAACCCAGTGAGACTTGGAGACTGAGTGTCCTACCAATGCAGTAACTACTGTATCCATGTGACAAAAAAGGGTAATTCACTCTGCCCGTTTTCTTCTTTTCTGTGGAGAAAAATAAAAATATGTCCCTTTCATTTTGATCACGGCAGATAACCGGCTTATACTTTGCCCTAAAATGTGCTTGATGGATGATTTGGTCCAACCGAACCCCCCCCCCCCCCATAAAACTAAACTATACTGAACAATAAGGAAATCAAAACAAAACAAACAAAATCGGTTGGCATGGATGTCATTTTTAGCGTCAGGATACGGGAAGAAGGGGAGGTTCCAGACATTTATTCGTTATCTACTGTCTATAACATTAGGTGTGAGGTGCTGGTTTTCTCAGAACTTCATCTCAATTGTTATCACAGCGTCGAAAACCGGCAAGCTGCTTATGACATTCATAGACTTCTTTCTGTTTCTCATCCATTACAACAGACAAGTTTCTTGTATCGATACATCAGCACTAGCCATAGAAAGATCGATATAGACAATAACATTAACGCTATTTATATCTCCCTCTGACACTCATCTCCATTTATTTTTTCATCTGAAGACAAAGAATCTGGAAAGGAAGAAACTCAGCTCAACGCCACAATAGCGAAAATTGGTTTTAGCCAATTGTGTTGGTTTTCCGTCCATTTTTCTCTGCTGGGTGCCTGTTTTGTATTGAACAAGAAAAGCGATTTACTGAACGCGATTCGTCCCTTTCCTTTATCTGGGAAGCTGCTGTGTTTTCATGCACTTCAAAACTCGACCAAACTCTGAAATATACTTTTGCTTTGCGTGAGAGTAAATTCATTCAAGTTTGTAGACTTTTTGGCCTAACCCCACCCAAAAAAAAAAAATTAATTTTTTTAAAAAATTTAAAAAACATAAAAAAATATATATATAAGAAAGAACGGTAAAAAGATAGCGAAAGAAGAACATTTTTCACTCGTACTCACAGGAAGACTTACAAAAATATGTTAAAAAACCCCCAAAAAGAACAAAGTGACACGGGAAAAACAAAAATGGATTACTGGCTTGCGTGCTCACAGGGCTGTATGAAAACTTTCAGACATTACGTCATTTGTCTCTGACAAAGGGATGGATAATTTGCTCACGATGTTTCATCCGAATCTTGTTATGACTCCTTTAGTTATCGACCATGCTATTAATGGGTGACACAGATTACTCACCACCAAGATCTCAACATGTCTCCGCCTCATCCATTACATGCAGGGGTGGCAGATGTATCAATGCAACGGGCACGAGAGGATCAATACAGACAATAACTTGAAAGCTATTTATTTCCCGTCTCCAACCTTTCCTTCACCTCTCCTCTGGTGAGAAAATGGGGCTTTGGTTACAAAAGAGAAAAACTGATCTTATCTGCCCGATAGCTAAGATTTTAACCAGAAAATCTAGCTTTATGCGTACTGTCAATGTCAGTGGCTGTCGCTTTGTTGGAATGAGTGTGAAACGTCAAGGAAGGGATTTTCAGTTTCAGTTTCTTCCTAAGATCAGTGGGGCTTTCTTTCTTATTCTGGTGTCCTTTTTCTGGTCAGGGACGCTTAGTTTGAAAAGATTTATGTTATAGTTCTCAGATTTTCCCAAAGCTTCCTTCAAAGATTCCTCAATAGCTGTCCTGTTGTGGGTTTATTTTGGCTCAACCCAACCCTCCCTCCCCCCCCCCCAACAACAAAAAAACAACAACAAACAAACACAAACCCCAGCCTGGAAAAGGATTCTAGTTACTAGAAGTCCAAACTTTATTCACACATTTTTTTGTTGTTGTTTTTTAAGGGGGAGGGTGGAGGTTTAAGGGGCGGGTATTGACGGCTG
>NW_004797295.1:2040293-2047953 GCF_000002075.1 Aplysia californica | reverse complement strand
GATGATGATGATGATGATGATGATGATGATGATGATGATGATGATGATGATGATGATATTTCTATAAAAATGATGTTCTTGATGAAGCCATAGGGCAAAACCTTGAACGTATTATATAATGTAATTTGGAAATCCTACCAAGTCTCAACCTTTTTTATTCCCTGTTTACAATGATGATGATGATGATGATGATGATGATGATGATGATGATGATGACCTTTAATATTGATATTGTTATTACATTTGTATTATTGTTATTAGTATTGCTAATATCATCATTTTATCTTTGTAAACATTTTTCTTTTTTAAGATGTAATTTCACATGGGTCAGAAAACAATCAGTTCGAACGACATCAATTTGTATTTATTTTCATTCCTATTTCGGCACCACCTATTTACTTCTCGGAATTCCATTAGAAAGTTATTCCTTTGCCGAGGCGTGCCGGGGAAAGCGGGCAGCAACAAACATGAAAAAGAAGCGTCAAATAAGGAGAACACAATAATTACTGTAGCATATGAGGTCCACGTCGTAGGGGCTCAAATTGTGATTTTCTAGAACCAGTATTCAACACGCCTAGCTTTCTTTGATCTGCCTCAGCAATCATGCTCGAACGGAAACTGTAATAGCTAAGCGGATGAGAATAGAAGAATAAAAGCAACCTTTATAATAAGACAGATCACACACGCATCTGTCCTCATTAGCGTGCTGTGAGAATGTTTGTAGGCCTATGTATGGGCCTGGGAATGGGGGAGAAAGAAAATAGATTTAGTGAATAGACTGCAGATAGCTAGCTTGTTAGAAAGGTTTATAGATAGATGAATAGATTGATAGACGCAAAAATGCATTTATATACAAGTATTCAAGGATTCAACATTGAATGTTTTATATGTATATGTTCATGTTTATATTTAAATACATATTATTAATGCTAAATCCTTCCTTCCCTGTTTTCCTGTCTGCCTGTTGGCAAAAAAACCCCAAGGTACAAGAACCAATCACTTGCGAAATCACTAGTATGTAATGTTATATTTTACCTGTCTAATTTTGCTTTGTTCATTTGTTGCTAAGGTCCGTCAAGGAGCCTACATTCTGATATTATTGATTCACTTCTTGAATATACCTTATTAAAATGAAACAGTCGTTGTGAAATTCAGTTTGGTATATAGGAAGGCAGAAGGGCAGGCGGAAAGAAAGAATCTGAGGTTTTAAGAAAATAGCACCCAAGTCACAGAGAGACATTACGGCGGTTCAGATCTTTAGCCGTGAGGTTAATGAAGTGAGAGGTAAAACAAGCCTTTTTGAACTAGATAACGGCCGATCAATACCTCATCCTGTTGCTATTTCTGGCTTATCGTTACTTCTATTAGATAAAGACTGTTGGACCATATCGGAAAGGGTGAGAAGGATCTGGGGCGTGTGATAACTTCTTGTCACTAAATTAAATAATTGCAGCTCGGCGTTTGATAATTGTCAGTGCATATATAGAACTGCACACTTTAGAAGGATGATAAAATGATGTATTGTCTTCAGACGGGTATGTACACACGTGATTGGAATAACATAATGAGAATACCAACAAAATATTGAATTTGATGTTATTGACAATAATGTTGGTGACGTCTGTGATATGTAATTGTAGGCCTTATTGTAGGTGTTTTTGGGCCTCCATCTACACTATATGGATCATTTATAAGGCCTGATGCTTCAAACCTGCATGTTATCAAAGGCCAAAAGGGATACGACATCACAGTAGACAGACGGAGATACCCGATAAGAATCTAGCCACACTGGAATGGAACTTATCTCTTCTGCGAGCGACGCAGACTGACTAACCGCTAATCTACATTCGCGGGTATTATGATGATGATGATGATAGCGACAATAATAATAATAATAATAATAATAATAATAATAATAATAGTAACAACAACAACACTGCTACTACTACTACTACTACTACTACTACTACTACTACTACTACTACTACTACTGCTACTAACTACTACTATCATTGTGGTCTTCCCGATTTGTTTTTATCGAAACCTTTTTGGCATTATGACGTGGATGCGCGCACTTTTGTTGCTATAGCTTGTAGTCATTAGACTAGACCTTACATTGTTTTTGCATCATGTTCCCGACGAAGCCCTTTACCAGGCGAAACGTAGAACCAGTATTAAATTTGAAAAATCTACGAGTCTCTTCCCTTTTTATTCCCTGCTATCTACAATGATGGTGATGATGATGATGATGATGATGATGATGATGATGATGATGATGATGATGATGATGATGATGATGATGATGATGATTCTTATTATTGTTACAAAATGATATAGTAATAATAATATGGTAGTGATATGGATGATATGCTACTACTACTACTACTACTACTACTACTACTACTACTACTCTACTACTACTACTACTACTACTACTACTACTACTACTACTACTACTACTACTACTACTACTACTACTACTACTACTACTACTACTACTTCTACTACTACTACTACTACTACTACTACTACTACTACTACTACTACTACTACTACTACTACTACTACTACTACTACTACTACTACTACTACTACTACTACTACTACTACTACTACTACTACTACTACTACTACTACTACTACTACTACTACTACTACTGATTACAATAATAATAATAATAATAATAATAATAATAATAATAATAGTAATGCTAACAGTGATTGTAATTGTAATGAAAAATAAAAGAAATGGTTTATAAAAATAGTGGTAATGGTTCGTGAGGGCTGTGATGTCCTTTGCTTCTTCTACATCTCACAAGTTACTCTTTTCCTACTTTGCCTCGTGGCGATATATTCACGACCTTGTCGACTCTCACACTCAGCATCGACAATAAATGTACTGATAGAAATCGCAGAGCTAAAAAAGCTCATGTTCTAATAAGGCAAGCTACAATTTAATCACCACAAGTTAGTGAAGTGTCGGAAAGCTGAGCGGACGCCAGTCTTGCTGGGCGTTTGGAACATGGCAATTATCATATCCATCTAAACACTAACACAAGGGTGATGTTGTTCTGTGATATCTCTCGGGCTATCAGCTTGCCGTGGTCTACAGCAGCCCAGTCACATTCCGGGAGAAAGAGAACTTTTTAGGGTTATTTAGAGGCTGAAATGGGAAGACGGTAAGAAAAAGTCAACAACAAACAAACAGAATAAATCCACGACCAGTGCTCTCCTGAGAGTAGCAAGAGCGTGTGCTGATGAAGGATTGAGGCTAGGGAAGGTTAACATGGGGGTGAAAACTGGGGTGAAAAGGGTGTTTGGGAATGCTCTGCAACCCGTTGCGTACGTGAGCCAGGAACCACATTAGTTTTATGATTTAGTGTACATAATATGTTTAGAGGGAAATAAACGTACTGGAAGAAAACGACGCTACTGTGTACTTTTGTAGGAGGGTGAACGGGATGAAATACACTCTCCCAGTTCATTGCGTACTGACAATATTGGCTAACTGATAACAATCTGTTTTTTTCCTTTCTTTTTCACAGAAAAGCATTCACACAAAAGAGAATCTCTGGACACAGCCATTCGTGCAAGATGCAAGATTTGCAGTCGATTGTGTTGTGAATGAAGTGTCTTAAGCAGTTAAGAAGTGGTGTTCAGAGGATATAAAATAGCAAAAAGGGAGATTGTAGAGGAGCGTCAGCTGACTAGAAAATCGGTCGGCATCCTTCTTGGAATTCTGGACTCCAACAGGTGACCTTCTAGTTTACATAATATCTTTGTTCTTAAAAATAAAGCGGGTGTCTTGTGAATATCCGTTTGCATTTTTGGGCGATTGAGATGTGTGATATTTCGTCTCAGATAGACACCGCTTTGTTTTTAAAAAATCAAATGAGCAGAATAGAATTATATTCAACAACCTTTTCAGCTATCCGTTTGGGAATTTTTCCTCTCTGAAGATCCCTAAGGCCGTTGGGTTTTGTCCGTCGTTCTCATTGTGAGTTCAATTAGTCGATTTCAACCTGAGTAATTCTGGGAAAAACAAAACAAGACGTAATTTAATAGATAGATAGATAGATAGATAGATAGATAGATAGATAGATGGAGAGGGGGGAGAGAGGGAGAGAGAGAGGGAGAGAGAGAAAGAGAGAGAGAGAGAGAGAGAGAGAGAATGATAATGAGCTTTCATTGACTAAAAACTGTAACGTGGGCGTGTTTTCTTTCCTGTTTGGCTCGATCTGTTTTGGTAACACCTTTCCTCACCAAAGACCTACGTAATGAAACCCTCGTTGTTTTCAATAATACTACTCCAGGGTCAAGGACTCGCATTTACTCACGTGTACCTTTCTAATGTATTGCCAGCAGAACATTATGTACCTTACGTGTGCCTGAAAAAAACTCGATAAGTTATTTCCAGACGCCTACGCACGAATTTATGCTATAATTATAGAGTATTTTGTGGGCCGATTCATTCCGGGTACCCCATATTGTCTGTAAAGTACATCTTTAGATGTTTGTTTTTTCAAGCCGATTAAAAAAACCCAACAAATTCAGTATCATCTACTAACAAGTACTCATGACCGAAAAGAAACAGCACTGTTCAGTGTAATGATAAAACCAGTAAATTCGATGTTACTTAATGTGTCTGTTACGAAATGTTGTGAAGGATACAGAAGAGATGTGTGTCCACTGCAGTTTCTTTGAAAACATGCCTTGAGACACGTGTATACGTTTAATGTAGTTCAAATTTTCACCTTTAAATAAGCTCAGACACTGACTAAATGTTTGTATCATGGATCAATATTTGTGAAGAATGAGATAATAATAAGGCCGCGGATTCGATAGAGAAAATATAGAAGAGCTGGAATAATGCGTAACAGTCCTTGTACAACAAAGTAGGGAATTTACAATATCTTAGAAATATTATGTTTGAAAGCCCATGAAATGGCCACGTAGCTGGAATACTAATAGTGATGCTTCTTTTTTTTCGAGGGTTAAATCTAGTCACTGTAGGATCCGAAATCGTGTTCGCATTAGTGTATTAAAATTGTTCTGTTTGTTTCTTTTCTATTTACGAGGATACCAGATTCAAATGCAGTTGTTTGCGTCTTATAATTATAACTCTCTTTTTTATTGTGGTTTTCTCAGAAAACTTCCAAAATCTGCTTTCTTGACCTTCTTTTGAGAGTGGCTTTAGCTTTAGGAACAAATGCTTTGCTTCAAACTTGGAAAGCAATCAAATGTGTATTAGACGTTACTGTTCTCTGAGCCTGGAGCTCAAGTATCCAACGGCATTTTGTGCAAGGTCGATGTGAACTTGTATTCTGGAGGTGAGCTGGTACTTTTCATCAATTGCGCAAACTCTCCCGGCGGCAGAGCGTGATTCTCCCAAACGTTCGGGTCATTATGGAAGATGTTTCTCCTTTATTGGACTCAACATCTGCCTGCGTGGGTTTCTGGCACGTACAGATGGCCCCCTAAAGTACTCACGATGGTGACCCGAACAGTCCATGGGAGTAGACAGATTGGAGCAAGATCACATTGCACTAAGTAAACACTACTGAGCTTCTCTAAGACACGAGCCGCGATGGTGAGTACACTCTTACTTGTCACTGTAACCTGAATCTTTCTTGTTCCTTTCGGTATTCGTGTGAGTGATGGTTACTATGCTCCAGTTTGCTTTTCCTACTTCTTTCCATTGTTGCTGTTGTCTGAATCTATTCTCGTGATATGTAATGTAGTTTTCATCATGCCTATCTATCTATCTATCTATCTATCTATCTATCTATCTATCTATCTATCTATCTATCTATCTATCTATCTATCTATCTATTTTATGTCTGTCTGTCTATCTGTTCTTCGTTCATTTACCATGTGTGTATTTTGGGGGAGAATGGAAAAGGCGACGAGCAAGCTTGAATAGGACTAGGAGGTATTCTCTTCGCAAATCTGTGTTCTTATTTCATCCGGTTATGATGATGATGATGATGATGATGATGATGATGATGATGATGATGATGATGATGATGATGATGATGATGATGATGATGATGATGATGATGATGATGATGATGATGATGATGATGATGATGATGATGATGATGATGATGATGATGATGATATTAATATAATAATAATATTATTATTAATGATAATGCTTGTCCATTTTCCGGACTATAGTATAAACTCACCCAGCCCTGACCTCCTTTAGTCCAACTTTAGCTTCATACCTTTCGTTTTCTATGTTAACAGTGTACTTCTATAACAATGTGTCAACTACACTATCAATATTGTCACATAGCTTATACCTATCTTTTAAAGTCTGTTGTGGTGCCTTATTTCTTTAAAACAGTGGCCAATTAACCGCTTTTCCAAATAGGTTCTAAACATTATTTGTACATTGTACTTTTGTCAAACATATAATTATTAGATTTCTTCGCGCATCGTTCTGATCAAATTAATTATTATATTTCAATCGTCTCTCATTTTCAACGTTATCTCGAGATAAACGGGAAATCCTTGCCTGCTAATGATACACGTTTCCACATTAAAATAAAGCTCGTGATGTCCGTATTAATTCTTTTCTCTTTTAGTCCTATTTTCTTCCTTCTTCCCCCTTTCTTCCTCTCTCTACCTTCTAGCTTCCACAAACAACTCTATAGTGTTCCATCAACCACCCGTCTCTCTTCCCTTGTCCCTTTTACGAGAAAGACACAATGCCGTTACACAATGTTTATCGTTAATCTAGAGACGTAATCAGAAAATTGATCTCTTCTAATTTACTCTTAATTTCATCTATGAATTGACAGAGTTTTGTCAGTAACGCGTTTCACTTTCTCGGCGAGGAGGATTTGGTGTGGTGTTGGTGTTGCATTTAACGAGAGAGATCATAATGGCATAATTTATTTGCGGAAAGCAAATTGAGTTAGAATGGTCAATGAATGCAGACAGATCTATCAGCAAACTGTGCAAGTTAATATCAACAGCTTTTTATTATCTTCATATTCCCTGGCCAATGGAATTGGGCTAGTGTTCAGCAGAAACTCACCGTGTATAATGTTAAGGAGTCAGCGCAAAATTACTCTGGATTTTTGACTCACGAGCTTCACTATCTCAGTTACTTGATGTTCTCTATTCGTCCTAGAGACTCGAATGCCGTTCTGCCATACGCCATGTTTCAAACAGCAAGCGTTGGTTGGGAAAGACAATGTCTCTGAAAACAAATCTTTCTGTAGTTAAAGCTGAGAAAACATAATTGTGTTGTTTTTTTACAGTCTTCTGGTCTCAAGTTTTGAGGGAACATTTGCTGATCCAGCGGTATGCGTGATGATTTCTGTTGGGCCTTCGAGTTCCTTTCAATAGGGCGCTATTTTCATTTGAGAGACCGGATCTATCGATCACTGCCCGTTATTTCCAGATACCGTTTTCTATAGCTTCCTTTTGGAGACCTCGACTATTGTCGAAGCACCGATCATCTCTCCATTCTTCTTTGGGAGTCCTCGTCTTTCTTCTGTGGGCATTTCGGATCTGTTTGTACCCTGCCATGCTAATCCCTGAAATCTTTAGTCACGGAGATCAAAATGAATAAGAGGAGAGGTGGGACCAAGCATGAAAGAGAGAAAGAGAGAGAGAGAGAGAGAGAGAGAGAGAGAGAGAGAGA
>NW_004797295.1:2038273-2039427 GCF_000002075.1 Aplysia californica | reverse complement strand
AGACAGACAGACAGACAGACAGACAGACAGACAGACAGACAGACAGACAGACAGACAGGCAGACAGACCGAGAGACAAACAGAAAAACCAAGCACAGCAAAACAACATCAAACGTCCTTGAGAAAAAAACGCTGATTCAAAATTGGAACCAGAATCGCAAACTTCAGCAGTCATAACAACCAACCACTGTCTTCGCTGTCTTGACTGATTATCACACAAATGAAATTCTTCTTCATGTTTTTCATATCAAGATCCTGACATTTCAAGAGATAACTGTGTTTTGAACTATCTAGTTACTATACTTGGTCCTATCTCGCACGACGGACAATAAAAGATGAACGCTTGATTCACAAATATTTGGGCGAGTCAACGATAGATTGGCGCCAATATTCACATACGGTTCAATTGTTGATTCTACAAATATTAGCCTGTGAGCCCTCAGGCAAATACAAATCTCACAAGGAAGGAATATTCCAGAACTGACAAACTCCAAAGCCCACCCCAGCAACAGAATACGAATTGATGGTTGAGAAATGTATATTCAACCAAACAGCTGATCTGATATCCCGCCTGTGGGTGCTTGGTGTAGAATGATGTAAGGCAAGCGCCAAAAAGGAGAAGAAGAAGAAAAAGAGAAACAACATAAAGTATGTTTTTTCTATTCCTCAGGGATTCAGTTGGAGAGACAAAAAACTGGAAATTTTGCTATAGATTCCTTTCTGGGTATATTTTTGTGTTTACTCTTCAGACATGCATGGGCCGCTTCACGTTGTGTGATTTGACCTTGGTTCATATACCTTGGCTTGTAGGTATAAGAATAATGATGTTTGTTTAGAAAACCATACCTTTACTCCTGTCGAAGCTCCAAACCTCTAAAGTTCAGAGTGTTCTTTGGTTGTAGGTAGGTAGGTAGGTAGGGAGGGAGGGAGGTAGGTAAGTAGGTAGGTAGGTAGGTAGGTGGGTGGGTAGGTAGGTAGGTAGGCAGGCAGGCAGGCGGGTAGGTAGGTAGACAGGTAGGAATGTAGGTAGGTAGGTAGGCAGGTAGGTAGGTAGGTAGGTAGGTAGGTAGGTAGGTAGGTAGGTAGGTAGGAAGACAGGAAGAGAAAAAGAAAGGAACGTAGGTGTAGCTAGGTAAGAGAGAAAGCGCGAAAGAG
>NW_004797295.1:2034764-2036482 GCF_000002075.1 Aplysia californica | reverse complement strand
TCTCTCTCTCTCTCTCTCCCTCTCTCTCTCTCTCTTTTCCTCTCCCTCTCTCTCTCCTGCCCTCTCTTTCTTTACTCAAAAGATTCACGAACGTAAGGACTAACTGCTGGGTTGATCAAGAAACGCCGATAGGCAGGTAGTGTTCTAGTAGGTAGGCATCTAGTGGTTTAGACAGTTTTGAAGAATTGAATAGGATCTGCAACACAAAAAGTGGGTCAGAAATGACAGCCCATTAAATAATTTTGGTGACAGTATCATACATATACAGAGATAGAGTGAGAGAGAGAATGTAGTGGGTGAAAAAAAAGAAAGTCTTTTCCTTAGATATGTTATTTTCCTGTTATAATTCCAATTCGCAGAGATTCAATTATAGATTGAATCCGTTATTTGAATTTGCTCTCATGAATCATTGGCGGTATCAAAGAAGTAAATGCAGTTAGCGTTTCATGAACATCTCAATGTTATTTTGATGTTTAGAATACTTCATCTATCTATCTATCTATCTATCTATCTATCTATCTATCTATCTATCTATCTATCTATAACTTTGATGATTGAACTCTTTTCGGCATTCATTGCATGAACGATATTCATTGCATGCAGAGTACACCAAAAGTTATCTTTGCTATGACCCTATAAACTCCATTATCCCTTTGGCCTTACCGTATGATAATATAATAAGTACTTTAAAAAAATTGAAGGTTCAGTGGGCGTTTGAAATCTAGAAAAGAGATCTCACTCAGCCCATGTTGGTCCTGGAATAGGTCGAATCAGCACGCCTCATAAATTATATCTGTGGAAAGTGAGGGGGGGGATACTTTTGGAAGCCTGCGCAGCTGACTGGAAGAGCACAGGTGCAGCTAGAAGTATTTATGCTGTCGTATATTTTTGACATAATGCCACCTCCCACCTTCCCTACCAAAAAAAAAAAAAATTGAAAAATCCCCAACAGTAGCACACATTTAGCCTCATTTAACAGAATCCAATGAGAGCGGTTTTAGAATCATAGAATCATAGACCCATACAATGAAGGTATGAAAACATTTGACCAAGGTTTGCGACGTTTAGTGATTTGAGTATCTCAATAGTGTGATTTGTTTGGGTGTTTTCTTTTCCTTCCTTTTTGAGGAGAAGGAGCTGGGGGTAATCGTCATAAAATGTCAGGTTTGCACGGAGCTGAATTAGTCTAGTTCAAGTTGCACAAATCAAATGTAATGCGAACGATATGAATAAGAATTATCCAGGAAGCGAAATTATACTTCGAGCAACTTGGCGAGCGATTCAGAATTCTTCTTTTGAGGTGTAAACAAACTACATTTTCTCACCATTACGCAGTTTTATTTTAGTTGCTCAGTTGCCAGTGTTAAAGAGCCACGGACATGAATCAATGTCTTTGCGCAGGTTATGTAAGTGTTCCTGGTGTGGCTTTTCAGTGGAAACAGCAGATAAAAGCATGTTTTTCTCGATGTTAAAAGCAGCCCACCAGACTCCGCGGGGAACACCCAAAACCCCTTTACTGTCAATGTTGCCAGTGTTCTGTGTCAGCCACGAATTTGACATCCTCAAACAAGATGGCGGAAAGGTACCCGAACCTATCTTTCAAGCGGAATGTGGATTGTTTTTCTGTTAGTTAGTGTTTGAGCGCTTAATCAGCTGCTTGCACTGTATGCTTCCCGGGAAGCTGAGAATGTTTCGGAGTGTTCTATGGTCTGCTGGGG
>NW_004797295.1:2030105-2033450 GCF_000002075.1 Aplysia californica | reverse complement strand
CCCCTTTCCCCGTTGCACCGCCAGCCCAGCTGTACTGCTCAAACTTCATGCTCGTCCCAAGGTTGGCAGTATATCGAGGTTTGACTGTGTACATATGTATGTTGACTCCCTATAGACAATAGCGAAAAGAGCGAACGGGAACACTGGCAGTCTATTTACATGTTAGTAAATCCTAAAAGAAAGAACAGTATCGCCTGGTACTCATGTAAATACCACCAGGTTTTTTCAATAAATAGAACCACCACCGTGATATTCATCATCATCATCTTGATCATCCTGGAGCAAGGGTAACAAACCGGCTTCCCTGCTGTGCAGCAGCACGCAAAAGAACTGTGTTTGATTCTTTTCTGGGGAAAATAATTTTCAACGAGTGTCTCCGACTTTCTGCTGAGACGCTGTATCCCTCCCTCGCAACCCCGGCTGGTTCCGACAGGCAAGATCGAAGCCTGCCTTTAACTTGTTTCGATGGGGGCATAAAACACCTACATTAAAAAAGACAGTAAGAACTGTAGCCTTTTCCGACCAATTCTTTTGTAAGCTAAAATGTCTAACATTTGTTTAAGCCGCCTACACGTTGTCTTTCTTTCTCCCACGCCCTCATTTTACCGTGCCGTATTATATTTCAGAAGAACGTTCCTAGATGACGGTCAAAAGCGAAATTTTCCATTTTTATTAGGAACTCAGATACTACCGATCCCAATTCTGTTGCAAGAGAAGGGTTATAGATTCAGAAATGGATTATATTATCACTGATATAGTCACGGAAATGAGCAGGATCCTAACAAAAATATTTTCTCAGATGAACTTTAAGTCGATAATTTGTCTCCGTGACATAGACTGCTGTTGAGATAAGCGCTCACGGATACATTACCTTTTAACGATAATCATGCTATGCTATGAAAGATATCATATTGCCAAGAAATTAATGCCGGGTACTATTAGGTATCAGTGATGTCTGATGCTAATGGATGTTGACAGAGATTTTTGAGAATTAGAGAAATGGCCTTAAGTACAAGAGAAATGAAAATGTCGACTACAAATTATTAGGTAAACTACAGTCTAAATTATCCAAGACAGACATCGATTGCCCAGGAACAAAATTGTTGTCTTAGACAGATAGGCGTCTTGGGCAATGTCATGATAGTACAGAAAAAAACCGGAAGGGGCGGGGGAACGGGAAGTGATCGTCTGAGCAGGATAGGTGGCCGTTAGAGCAGGTCACGATCATAGTTGTTTCCGCTTTTCTCTGCTAAGGTGTGCTGCAACATGATCCCAGAGCTCGGACTAGTCATTGATTGGACACGTCTATTGAAGCAGGAAGAAGTACATAAATAGATCCGGCGCACGATCTTGACTAACGAAAGGGCGTGTCTATTGTCAGGAGACTTGACTTTTTCGTCAAACAGCAACGCTAAATTTTACAAAACATTAATCCCCCCCCCTTTTTTTCCCCCTCGGAGGCTAAGAGCGATAGTCTGTCCCAGTACACTCCAACAAATGGTAAAATGTCTGACACATTGGATCATGAATGTCTATACACAGGTTCACATATGTGATTTTGCTTCGGTTACACTGCCTGTTCTTTCCCTTTATTTTTTCTTTATGTTTTTTTCACCACCGAACCTAAACTTCCGATTCGAACCATTTGTGACAAGCATGCTGTTCAAATCGTACAAACATGATAAGGAAGACAAAGTCTGTAGCAGGATAATACTTGCACTTTGTCACCAGGCGGGACCTGCCCCAACGAGGAAGCATCTCAGAATATTATAAGCGGCTTATGCTCACAGTAACGGCACTGGCTTTCTTCCCCTTCCCTGTGTATAAAAAAGGAGAAGTTGGTTCGAGGTGCCACGCAATGTGCTTTATCACTGTCTCCTGGGCCCTGAAGGTTCCATTAGGAAATGTCTTCATGACCTTTCAAACTCGGGATTTCCCCACTTCTCAACTTTTCATTTTTCCAGGAGCTGGTCTTTCTGTTTGTCTGCTCATCTGCTCAGCTGCAGATATTGTCCGCATATCACGGTCATTTATTGTTGCTTTTGTAGAACTTAACGGGTTTGTGTACCAGTGCGTTAGTAAAGGTGAAAATAAAAGAAATCCTACAGTTTAAATATCTAAAATACTATCACGTTCTATGTCAGATGCTCCACAGACGTGAAATAAAGAACTGGAATAGCTAAAGACGGTTTCAATAAAATGAGTCCAATCCTGGAAAATAGAAATATTTCAAAGACTTCCAAAATTAAAGTTCTAAAAGGCTGTGTGGGGCCAACCATGCTGTTTTAAATGGTGGGCAATTACCACAATAAAATAAAATCAGCAGAAATTTGCTTTGTTAGGAGACCGATGAGAATTTCATGGAAGAAAAGGGAATTAAATGAGTTTACACCGAGAGAAGTCTACTTGGGCCGCTCAGTAACAACAACAATTAGGCTGAGAGAAATGCAATTTCTGGGGCACTTGAATCGACAGTAAGATCTTGAACATCCTTCTCTCACTGGAAAATTGGAAGGCAAACGAGGCAGGAGGGTGACTTACTTGGAGAGCCTGGGCAGATGAGTGACAGGGGAAAGACCAGGATAATGTAGGTTGTTTGGGAGCGCCAGGGCAAAGAACTGAACTGCGCATCATGAGTGTTGATGTCTATTTAAGATCTGGCACTTGGTGATGATGAGTATAATATAATTTGAATAAAGAATCATATTATTGATATCAAGTTATAGTTTCCCACCATCATTATAATTAGAGTATACATCAACTGTCCAGAAATTGGAACAACATTCAGAGACCGGGGTGTGGGGGTGATTGCAAGTGCTCTGGTGTGGTTTGATCCTTCTATCATACCAAACATAATAATTTATCGTCCTTATCTCCCCTACGTCTTTTTTTGTGCTTATTATTGTCTTGTAACATCTCTAACCTTCGGCTCTTATATGACCTGATTGCGTTGCCAGTGCCGTGAACCCCTTACTACAATTCAACAAACAAGAGATTGGGGCATCATTAACCCCCACACTGTTGTGATGGCAGCAGTATGTTGTCGTTCAGCAACTTTTTCAGTTCACAATTTGCCACGCATTACGTGACCCAGTGGATTAAGACTCCTCGTTTTTGTTTTGGGTTTTAAAAAGATTTTTTGTTGGCCCAGGCGAGGGGATCAATGGGATCTCATCATTCGTCTCCTCGGAGAGATGAGACTAACGAGAGTATTTTCATCTTTTAGTCCCTGAGGGAGAAAGAAGAAAGAAAGGAAGAAAGACAAATAAAAACAGAAAGAAAGAATAAAAGAAAGAAAGAAAGAAAGAAAGAAAGCGCACATGCCAAGTCACACACACACACACA
>NW_004797295.1:2027241-2029206 GCF_000002075.1 Aplysia californica | reverse complement strand
GAGGAGGAGGAGGAGGAGGAGGAGGAGGAGGAGGAGGAGGAGGAGGAGGAGGAAGAAGAAGAAGAAGAAGAAGAAGAAGAAGAAGAAGAAGAAGAAGAAGAAGAAGAAGAAGAAGAAGAAGAAGAAGAAGAAGAAGAAGAAGAAGAAGAAGAAGAAGAAGAAGAAGAAGAAGAAGAAGAAGAAGAAAAAGAAGAAGAAGAAGAAGAAGAAGAAGAAGAAGACACTCCTATACATTCGCGATTGCACATTTTTACGAAAAGAGAACATATGAACTACCCAGAAAATCGACAACATGGGGAAATCGGGGTATCGTTCATACAAAGATCGTACATAACATGATAGTTCACTCCTTTCTTTGAGATAATGGAAGGAGTGTCCTCCAAATCCGGTGACGCCCTCTTCGAAAAAGGGCGACTTTGCGAACAGAGTTAGCCTACTTGTGTGGAAAACAATAAAATCGAAACTAAACAAACTGTGCTATTCTTCTTCTTCTTCTGGAGACTGCAGCAATCTGAAGCAATGCGTGGACTTCCGTGGACACTTTTTGGGTCGAGTGAACTATCTTGTTATGAACGATCTTTTGTTCATACCAACGTTGCAAAAGGAGCAGCGATCTGTTGTCTGTGAGCAAGTTCGACGAATTAAGTTCTCAAATAATAGTATGTAACCCGTTGCCTTTTCTCTTGTCCCCCATGAATGTCGAAATAAGTTGCGGGGGGGGGGGGGGGATGGGAGGAGGAGGTGGAAAGGAAAGGGGGGAAGGGGAGAGTTGTCCACATTATTCAATGACGCTACTTTATTCATTTCTGGAATCGAACAAATATTTTTTTTAAAGGGTATCTTTAAAAAAACCACATATTTGTCAGTAGAGCTTTGTTTTATGCACGAGCTTAAATGTTGCTGTTGTTTTCTTTTAGATAATATATGAAACGATTTCTGCAGTCGTCGACAATGGCTTATTGTTTTGTTTTTAGTGCAATGGCTTGTAATGGACGTTTTGATTTAAAATAGGCTTGTTGTTGTTGTTGTTGCGGACAGCTCGTTGAATCATCTTCAGCATACTGCATTATGACTGAAATTTAGCAAACCGTTTCTCTCCCTACTTTTTCTTTTCAGGCTAACGATAGTCTAAAATGGGCAGGTTGAATGAGAGAGAGAGAGAGAGAGAGAGGGGGGGGAGAGAGGGGAGAGAGAGAGAGAGAGAGAAAAAAGAGAGAGAGAGAGAGGGAGAGAGAGAGAGAGAGAGAGAGAGAGAGAGAGAGAGAGAGAGAGAGAGAGAGAGAGAGAGAGAGAGAAGTTAATGCAATGTTTGGTCAACCGACTACACGATCACATTCTGCCATGTTCTGTTAAAAAGTTATATTTCCTGTCGGACATGTTTGAAAAGAAATAGACATCCAACACGTATCAAGCTTGACCATCAACATATACAGAATGTTCATCGCAATATATGATTTCTGTCCGTGAATAGTTTCTGATTTCAACACAATTTTTAAAAAAAGAATGTGGATATCGCTTAGAAACACGCAAAACTAGCGATGACTTTAGTTCTTAAAGTTGGAAGATAAAGCGTTTTACCGGAACAGGGCAACATTTATTGTCTTGCTACCGTCCTTGACAACAAACCAAGGCCTCACCCCCAGCACTACCCCCCCCCCTTCCCCGCTCCGCCTCCTAAATCACTTGTCTAGTTCTCTGGCTCACACGTGCTTCTCCTTCTTTTCCTTGACCGAGTACGCATGCTGAAAACAGCTGCTCACATCTGTAATTATTTCACATGGAGATAATTTCCTACAAATACTCGGAGTCTTTGATGTACTAATGTCTATATAGCGCGTTGCCGGCCTTGACAACCCCCCCCCCTCCCCGATTTCACATTACTGACTCAACAAATTGCGTTAGATGTACTTGTAATAATGTGGCGGGAAATTCCATACCTGGATATTCTCAACAGTTTCTCTCTCT
>NW_004797295.1:2016097-2027095 GCF_000002075.1 Aplysia californica | reverse complement strand
TATATGTATATATTTATATATATCTTAACCCTCACCCCTCCCGCCTTTTCTCTCTCATTTAGAGTTAGAATACATCTACAGGTCAAGGTGAATGCAGACCTGCTCATCCAATAATATGTTTTGATGAGAATCGCAAAAACAATAAATATTTCTATGCTGTTCTATTGTTAGCAAGATGAACATTGTCATGCGAACTATTCATTTACCCTGCACGCAACAACAACAAAAACAACAACAACGACGACGACAACGACAACAACAACAACAACAACAAATAGAATATTAAAAACGACAGCGCTGAAGCAGTGTGATGAGTTGGTGAATTATTTCCGTGGGGGCAACGCTTTCATATGATGAATGAAGGTTTTAACCAAATAATCTCATGATTGTCTTAGATAGGCCAGCCTCCAAGAAAAGAATGAAACTATGGCAGGGCACTACTCTTTTATTATGTTAATCGGGAATAAAAGGGAAAGAGGCTGGATTTTGTTCCAACTATTTTTCTTAAGATTTTTCATTAGTTGTCGTTCTTCCATGATTTTTTTGTTGTTGTTGTCTCGTTTTGTATGCTGAAACCTATTGTGAGTAAAATGTTTATTTTTATTGTTACCCCTTTTGTTTGTTTGTTCGTTTGTTTGTTTGCTTGTTTGCTTGGTTGGTTGGTTGGTTGGTTGGTTGGTTGGTTGGTTGGTTGGTTGGTTTTCCCGGGGAATGGGGTGGATGATAGGTAGTTGCAAACAAGCCTTGCGTCGTATGCCACAGTCTGAGGATTCTGTCTCAAGTTGGTCTTGCATTATATCTATGAGCTGTTATTGAAGTAAATGACTTGATTTGTTATCTCTTTGTCCCCGGCATAAATAAATTATGTTAAATTTGATTCAGAAAGCGAAAGACTATCGTTAGCTTTACGAGTGGTAAAACGATTTTTTTTCAGAAAATATTATGTTCTCTGTTAGTACATTTTGATTTTAATCCAATGTTGTTCACATTACCAAATGGAAGAACTCCTCCCCACAAGGCGTACACTTTTTTTGTTTTCATGTTTTTGTCTAGGAATCGGTATGACGTTCAAGCTGTCAGTGTTAGTGCTAGATGTCGAGCTGTCCCTGTCACACTCACTGTAAGGGCCAGCAATAAAAAAGTAATCTGCGTCAACATAAAAATCGATCAGACAAACAGACCAGAAGATTTCGAGATACCGAATCTTTCCACCAATACAACAGGTGTAATTTGAAGTAAAACAAATCTTGACATTTTCAGAAACAAGGACTACACTACTCCTTTCCTGTGCGTCCCTTATCTTTTCCCTGTTTCTTGTTTTCGATTACCTCAGCTTCACATTACAAAGTGTTTGCTCGAAAATCTTGGCAAATAAAGAGTAGTTCTTGTTTATTTTCTCTGAAACATGAGCGACTAGCAATTCTCACAAGTCCGATGAAAAGACACCCTCGGCTACGCCTAATTGTATGTAATGCTACGTGCGGGACTGTTCAATTGATATCCTGCTCGATAAGGACCAATATTCGATTCCTAAATTATGCGTTCTTAATCTGGGGTTGTTTACGGAGTTTTCACGTTTCATTTATCCCTTGCCTTTGTCCAGTTGGAGATGGGCGTTGAATTTGGCAACCGCACCTCTAAAATAACCTAATTGTGTCGTTCAGTTTACAAATTACCAAGCGGTAATTGCATTTTTTTAAATGCAGTGTATTATTTCATGCTTGCCTTTGAGACCAGGAAATAACATTTGAATGTAAACGGCTGAAGAATAAAGACCACATGTCCCTCACTCCAAATGAGACATTATGCTTGAATATATTCGACCAGTAATGATGCGGAAAGAGGATTTTTCTCTTTTCATGTATGCGAATAAACAGCTTCAGGGGCGCATTTTTACAAATAAACGACGCCTTTTATGGACACCTTTTATGTTAATCTGTAAATAGACCGTACTCTAATTTTCATCTCAACCCCAAGCGTGTGACGATCAACACCATACCCGTTACCCTTTGTGTCTTGACTCCCATACAAAACAGAAATCTCGCTGGGTTAGATTGTCATTGTATTAGTTTGAAATTCTCTTTGATACGAAGAATGAAAGAGCATTCTGTTCGAAAAAACCAACACAAGAACTCGGCCGTGCCAAGGGGAAAAATACTGTGCAAACAAAATGTCTTGTGAAAACTGTCAACTGTTCTTGAAACTCTGTATACTTTGGCGGCACAGCCCATCGGAGTTGCAGCCCTTTATCATACTGTGTGTGTCTGGTGTGATCAGGCGATATCAATGGGCGTGCACCAAGCCCTAATGAAGGATTATTTTGTCTACAGTTCTGTTGTAAAAGGTAACTGAGACGAGTTACAGACAGATATCGGTGAAAACATTGCTTACGATACCTACAATGCCGATATCTCCGATGCGATATTTCTTCAACAGATATAACAAATAGGAGTTTGTCACGTTTTGTCCCGCGTACTGGAAGTAATAGTTCTACTACTAGATCGATTTCACGTAAGCGTATATAAAATACAATGGTCACATAAGTGCCTGGGTTAAAAAAAAAAATTTAAATAATTTTAAATTATTTATTCTTTTTTATGCTGGGGGGCTTCAAATTGAAAGAACAAAACGCCATTAGAATCGGCAGAAGGCTTTGCAACTTTGAAAACAGCCCAAAAAAACAGACAACATGAAGCCGACACTTGGGAATTTTAAATGTTACTTCATCTTCGTTAGAATGGTAGACAAAAAAGAAACATACTGAAACAATTGTTCATCGTTTTGATAGAATTAATCAACAAAAGCAGAATCACTCCCTAGTTTAAAGTTAAAACATTAAAAACGCTCAAAGTATGATTATTATGATATGCGTTATTGTTTACGCGCTTTAAAGAATTCCAAAGTTCATGAAGATATAAGCATAAATGATCATAAAAATGGTTATGAACTTAAAGAACTGTGACTTCAAGGGATAAAAAAAAACAAAACATTTCTGTGCCATAATTTCAGCCCATATTTTAGTACAGCATCTGAATATAATGTGGCGAACAGACAGAAGAACTTAATCGAAAATGTAAAACGTTTCTTTCAAGCAGACTAGAAACAACAAGGATTCCTGGTGCGAGGTTGGATCTGCTTTTTTTTTACACTGGTAGGTCTGTGTCAGATCTTATGGCTTCCTAAATATCGGTTTCGCTTTGCTCAGGAAAATAAAATAAAGACAGTGATGCCTTATAAACCTGCAGTTTTCACTAGTGAACTGTTCTGAAGTACACATGGTTGGTGCTTCTGTTACTGTGGTGTATCGTGGTCACTCTCTCTCTCTCTCTCTCTCTCTCTCTCTCTCTCTCTCTCTCTCTCTCTCTCTCTCTCTCTCTCTCTCTCTCTCTCCCTCCCTCTCTCTCTCTCTCTGTGTCTCTCTCTCTCACTCTCTACCTCTCTCTATCTATCTTTCTGTCTATAGGTCTGCCTGTCGGCCCCCCTCTCTCTTTCTCTCTTTCTCTCTTTCTCTCTCTCTCTCTCTCTCTCTCTCTCTCTCTCTCTCTCTCTCTCTCTCTCGCTCTCTCTTTCTCACTTACTAGTATGAATGCCTGTATGTGTGTTTGTGCGTTTGTGTGTGTGCGTGCGAGTGTGTGTGAGTGTCTATGTGTGTGTGTATGTGTGTGTGTGTGTGTGTGTGTGTGTGTGCGGTTGCGGGTGCGGGTGCGTGTGTAAAGGGGAGAAGGAAGGGTGTCGGCGTATTTGAGGGCGCTGAAGTGTGTGATAATTCTGATTTGGTGTTCTTTCAGACAAACATTGAGTACGCATAAAATATGTTTTCCACACGAAATCTCAATGGAGGAAAACTGATCTCTAGCTTTTTCAAATACATTTGTTTTAGTGTAAGTTTCAGAACTTAGCGGCAGTGAGGTTTGTCAGGGCTGCGCCAGGGAACAGCGACTGCTGACGTCATTTTTACCATGGAACATATTTCTTTGTTACTTTCTATTTTGGTGAAATTGCCTCAAATATCGTGTATAACAAGATAGTCCACTCCTCTCTTTGAACACATTTTAAAAAGTGTCCTCAAAATGCGGTGACGCTCTCTTCGAAAAAGTGCGGACGTTGCGATGAGAGTTACCTTACATGTGTGAAAAACAATAAACATGAAACTAACGAACTGTGCTGTTCCTATTCTTCTTCTGGAGAAACGAAAGAGAGCTTCAATACAAAGACTGCGGTGCCATCTGAACCAATGCTCGGACTTCCGCGGACACTTTATTAGCTGTCCTACGTGTATTTTGTTATGTTCGATCAGAATATTACTGTAAACCCTCTCTGGTACGATCTTTGATTGCCCACAGTATCGAATACAGCTAGACCAAATATGTTACATTTCGTCTCATTTTCAAGTTTAAAAAAAGGCTTAGTTGAACAAAAGACTGGCTTTTAAAACAAAATATGTTTACTCACTCTGCTGCTATGAGATTATTTTTATTTTAGATCACAAAGTCTTTAGAACTTTAGATTAAGCTGTTTGCAAAATGATACACGTTCCCCCTCTTAATAATTTCTTACTGCAGCCTCTGGACTTAATCGTCTACAGACATTCGTGGGATTTGTATGCGCCTACATCTCAATACAGAAACAAAGTTTGCTAAAATGTAAATATAAAGTATACAATCAGGTTCATTGCGGGCCACTTAATTTATTTTGACACGCTGGTTCCGTAAATGAAATCAGTTTTTATCTGCTATAATTATTTTTAAAATTCTTCAAGCAAATTTTAGTCCCTCACGCGACAAACTTCATAAGGATTCTACATCACAGCTCGCCTTTCCACATTCTGACCATCGGGGTCTAAAGAGTCTATTAGGAGGTTAGTTAAAACTGACAGTTGTCCTTCCTCTTTGAGATAAGAAAATACTGCAAGATGCAATCTTGATCTCTTTTAATCTTCTAAATCCAGTGAGAAATAGAGTAACCCCTGAATCATTTTGTTAATTTTGATATGATGGTTCCGAAGTTGATATCATTTTTTACAAGAGAACGAGGGGTTCATAAGTTTATAAACAAAATCTTCATCATCGGCGGGCTGCATCAATACTATGATCAATAGGCTACCATCAAGACGAGGTACATGTACTTGCTTGGCGCAGCCGCTGTTCCCCGGTAGAATTTTTACCCTGTCTTCAAACGTAGTATCGCTGTTCCCTGGTCCTCCGTTTAGCAGTTACGTAAACATGAAATAATGAAGAAAGATCGCTCAACTCAAAGTAAAGCGTTTTAAAGGCAGGGGTGACCTGCTTAACTGAAAAGTAGATTTTGCGCAATCTCAGCGAAGGAGAAAATTGTTGAAATATTATGTAGTTTGTGCCTTCCCTGGCATTTTGCACCTGATAATCAAGAGATAATAAAGTATGAAAACCTCAAGAATAAAATAAATCGCGAGGAAAATCGGGGGATGATGGGTATTATCAGCCGTCAGCTGTTAACAGTTCCGCCAAGGCAGAAATCTGAGGCAACATGGGCGTGTTCCTTATCTCCTCAGGTGGGCCCGGAAATGTAATAAAACAATCTGTTGAAGCGGGCTTACTTTTGTTTTGTTTTTCCCCAGAAGTATCCAGTTTGCAAAGACATTTTATTTTTGGTAATGTCAGACCAAACTAAACGTTGTACAGCGGTAAAGATTTGAATTCAACATTTTACACTGTAAGTTTCCCAAGTACCAAGAAAAATACGAAGGAAATAGTGCATAGACGAAGTGATGGTGTTACGAAAAAAAAGTCAGTTAAAGAGAGTTTGCATTTGTCTGATTTTGCATAAAGTGTGCATTGGCAACGGCGTTTCAGACTAGGTTTTTCTAAATTATATATGCCAGTCGGTTTTAGAAGGATGAACTGAGGAGGGAGAACAAGAACAAGTGGAAGGGGAGACAAGGAGAAAGGGGGGGGGGGGGCAAAAGTAATACCTTTAAGAGCTTTCTCAATTTCTTAAATCAATAATTTTTGCAAAACAGAGCGAAAGATAAACGTCTGGGGTTTTATTCTGGTAGTATCTAGCAATAATAGGCTAACTTTATGACTACGGAATATATTATGTAGAAATATCGGATCACTCTTTTTTTTAAACCAGTTCTCATAATGCAGAGTCGACTAGTCGGAAAAAATAAACTTTACTTTAGATAGTTGTAAACCTAAACAAGCTAAAACCAGGAAATTGTACTCAATGCAGTCACTACCCGCCACTGGCACATGCGATTGGACGTTGCTTCAGTCAAGCCCAACTCAATTCTTTACTTGTTAGATCTAGTTCTGTCTGCCGTCTTATTCCAGCCGCTCTGTATTGGGAAGTCTCTTCTCTTCGGCTTTACCGGACAAACGCAGTCTGACGAGCGTCCCTCATGTCAATTCATAAAACTATTGGCAATTATTAAAATGCCGGTGAGGTGAATTGGATTAATGGGCAACTTGCTTGGATGCAGTCATGACTCATTCAAATGGTTGTCTAGTCAGAGCGTAAAAGAAAACGTGCTTTTTACAGTCTAAGTTATATAATAATGTGCTACTGGGTCAAGTACTTTGTTCTCATACATTGCTTATGTCAGTTGAAAGACTGAAATGTTGTCTCTCCTTAGAGTTCTTTAAAAAAAATGTAGCAGGTTGTTCGGATACGGGGTAGGTGGGCGCAGGATCAACTCAATTACCACTTCAAACAGCCAGAATTCCACTAGCGAGATACGAAAGCGAAAAGAAATAAAACATAGTATCTTTTTTAAAAGTCCGATATGTAATTTATTTTATAACGATCTGTGTAATAGTCAATGACTTAGCATCACAAAACTAGAATGGTTGCGAGCGCATTATTGCCGAGTGCTGAGGTGCTGCGCCCTGTTTTTGAGCTATGGTTAAGGTGTCTTTCACAAACATTACCCCAGAGACCACCCTAAACGCCATGTCACTGACATTGCTTGCCATCAATTGTGAGTCCGAATTCACTGACAACTCGGCCCCAGGAGCCTCCTAAAAGATCGTTAAAAAGGTTGACGAGTAAGTACAAATTCTTTTCCCGGAGCTTGTGGGCCTTTATCTTGCTGAAAGAGATCAAGACTTTATTAAAATAAACGAATTTGTTTAATAAAACTGGTCTAACTTGTCAAGGGCTCAGTTTTCAAGACGGCTGAGATAGACGTTGAGAAACCAGGTCTCACGATAAAATCCCTCAAAATAAAGCTTTCCAGGACAATTACATTGGAAAACATCACTAAAGTGAGACATCTCAGATGAAATCTGCATCCCGGGAATTGTTTTTAATAGAGTGGTTTGAGCTTTGAAATAAACGTTGCGAAAAAGTGGCAATAATTTTAGGGCCGGGTTTGTTCCCGAAAATGACAGTTCAAGTATTAAATTGAAGCTTTTCTGGAGAAAACAGTCCATTTTTCCCAATGTTATCAGCCACTTTTGATAGGAACACTCTTATATCAATGAGCCGTTCTCGCTAGAATTTCTAATTGCTGACTCTTATTTCAATTTCTTTGCAATGGATACAATAAGAATATAAAAAAATAAAAAGTCTTTATCTTTTAGAACAGGTATCGAAAGACGCCCTGCCCACCTCTTTTTTCCATTCTCTTTTTAAGGCTTTAGACTGGCCTCTGTGGTGTAGCGATTAGGCGTTTCGCCGTGGCACACAGGAGACCCGAGTTCGATTACTGAATGGGGAGGGATATTTATTGAGTATCTCGTTTTTTTCTGATGGGATTTTGTATCCCCCTCAGTCCGGGTTGACAGGGTCGAAAGCTTCCTGAATAATCGGATTTGTGTCGATGGGGGCGTAAAAATACCTACATTTAAAAAGATTTATTCAAGATGAAATATGGTTTCATTATTAATTTCTACATTGCCATGTTATGTGTTTTGGTTAGTGAGTCATGAGAGTCAACTACTGGGGCGTCCATCTTGCGCCCCCCCCCCCCCCACATACACATACACACACACTGAAAATCCCTCTTCACACACACAACTAAATAGAAGCCATTCTTTAAAAAATCCCCAGGCTTCCCACGATTATACAGTTAGTTTATTCATTTTGACCTCAGTGGCGAAGGGTCGATATACTCAAATAATCACTGCTTCCTTTCCTAATTTTGAAACAATGTCGCTGTCAATTTCGCCCATAAACCTAAACCTCATAAATTAAAAGTAAAAAAACGTTCATAATCAACAATGAACAGTACGCCTAATATTCAAAACGGTTTCAATGCCACAGAAATAGCCTGCTCACCCCTCTCGGGCCCCTCCATAAGCAGTCACAAGATTTGATTAAGTAGCTTAAAGTGAGGCTGGAAGAGTCTACCAATGGAGTTGAAGGGAACATGTGCATAACAGTCAAAACTGTTTCATTGCCATATATACCCTGTTCTCCCCTTTGGGGCCACAATTATAAGCAGTTACAAGCACTGATTATGTAAGCTAACTATTACACTGGTCTAGTCCATGTCACAAATGAGAGGGGAACTAACTCTCAATAATCTCTTGACTGCTGCGAATGCTTGTTTTTTTCCCCCTCCACTTTTAACCGTCTTATAATCAGATCGTGACCTCGATTATGACACCGGCTCCTGGCCGCGACAGGCTAGGCAAAAACAGCCAAATATGAAATTTAAAAAATGATAATTGTTATGTTCTACTATAGAGTTAGACTCACTGGTAGATCTATAACATATAGATCTAGTACTGACATCTCTGCTTCTTAGCTTTGTGTTTGTGTATTCACATCTAAATTTAAATTAAGTTTTAGTTGAAATTTATATTTAATAAGATATTTTCCCGATTATTTTGGCGGTTGGAAATACAATATGAATTCTGGATTTGTTTTCATTCACAACTCAGAGTCGCTGCCTCGAGTAAGATCCTTGTTTGATATCTCCAGGCCATAATATCTAGTCCAGTGTCACTTTGATTACCCTATCAAACAAGTCAGCCTTCGCCCTTGTTTGACATACAAGTAAAGAACATCCGATGTCCCCCAGTGTGTTCCTATATAGTCTGGACAAAATGTATACTTTAAAAAAATATACTTATAATTTCCAACATTTTATTCAATTTCACTATTAACAAACAGCATCTTCAATGGTATGATGTCCAGTATTTGAGAGACATAGGGCAATGTGCTGTGGGGATCCACGAGAACCCGAAGCAATAACTATGCTACCGACACTTTAACAACACTCACACTTTACGAGTTCCATAAAATTTCCCAAGAGTACAGAGTTTTAGGACCCCTTTAGTATTTGATCTCCCTATGGCTTTCTGACTTCAAACCTGTTTGGAATCTCTAAAAAAGGCGATTTTCTTCCCTATAAATTCAATAATTGTCCTTCTCTCTCTCTCTCTCTCCCTCTCTCTATTTCTCTCTCTCTCTCTCTATTTTTTCTCTCTCTTTCTCTCTCTATTTTTTCTCTCTCTTTCTCTTCCCCCCTCTCTCTCTATCTAACCCACCCCCACTCTCTCACTACTCCCCCCCTCCCCGAATCCTCCTACTTTCTCTTCCTCTCTCTCACCATTAAGTTCCTTTCTTAGTTCTTCATTTAAAAAATCCACTCAAACTACTTCCCGCTCCCTACCATTCTCTCTTTCAAATAATATATTTTTTTGTCTCATCGTTCTGTCTCCCTATCGCTCCATTCTATGTGGGGAGGCGTGCGAAGGCACACGCGACTGTGTGAGTGATGTCTTGCGGGGTTGGGGGGAACGTCAAGACGTGCCTCTCTCTCTCTCTCTCTCTCTCTCTCTCTCTCTCTCTCTCTCTCTCTCTCCTCAGTGTATATCTCTATTTTTCTATCTAAATGTGGTGCGGTGTGGTGTGGGTGTGCGAGCGCGCGCACGCGCGATCGTGTATGTATTGTATGTGAGTGTGTGTGTGTGTGTGTGTGTGTGTGTGTGTGTGTGTGCGTATGTGTGTGCGTATGTGTGTGCGTGTGTGAGTGTGCGTGTGTTTGTGAGTGTGTCTGCTGTTAGTTACATTTTACTCACCAACATAGAGTGTATAAGCATCCATTTTGATCTACTCTTCCATTTTCACCTGCACTTTGCTTTCACCGAATCACTATAAGTACCTATACGAAAGAGGACAGTTCTGAGTAGGCTTTGAGTACTCCTGGAATAATATTATTGTAACACTGGCCCTCCTTCCTTATCCTTAAGCAAATGCTAAACATACACATCAGGATATTAAGCATGCCGAGGACCCAACAAAAAGGTAATATGGCCTCAATTTATGCGGTCATTCATAGCTGTTTTGTTTTTTTCTTTTTTTTCTGCACTTAAGGTGAATAGGCTTTTTCTCAATCATTTTGCTTTCTCTTTACAACTACTGTGTTCCAAGCGAAATTTTGGACAAGTGAGTATTTGATAATCACAAACACTTTCCTTTTTTTTAAATCTCTCCCCTATGAATTACGCGTCCAAGGAATAAAAGAGCATAGAATGAAAACTAAATTCGATACCAAGAATTCATTTTTTCCTAAAAGGTGTTACAATTATAACTTCAAGAATTCTCTTTTGAATTCGAAAGCTGGCTTTGTATTCATTTTGTGAGAAATACTGCGTACGATTGCAATAACATAACAACTTAATGGACGTAAAATGTTTTTAAAAATAAAGGAATTGTTCTTTAAAAGATGCGCCTTATAAAACTATATCGAAACACACTACGCACCAAATTTTTAGAAAAATAATATAGCTATCTCAGTTATACTGTCCTCTAAGCCATATCCCTTTCTCCTACACTCACTTGCTCACTCACTCTCATTCTCCCAAACCCTTTCTCTCTCTCTCTCTCTCTCTCTCTCTCTCTCTCTCTCTCTCTCTCTCTCTCTCTTTTCTCTCTCTCTCTCTCTCTGCCTTTCCAATTTGCACACGGGACCTCCAAAATTGTTCGCCCTTGTCCGAGAAGGCTAGGTGTAGATCTTACCTACTGTAAGATCAGAGGTGTGGCTGAAAGATAGCAGTAGGAAGT
>NW_004797295.1:2014340-2015983 GCF_000002075.1 Aplysia californica | reverse complement strand
TCTCTCTCTCTCTCTCTCTTTCTGTCTGTGTTTTTCCGTGTCTGCCTATCTCTCCCCCTCTCCCTCCCTCTCCTCGCTCTTTGGTGACATAATGCATGTCATCAACCTCTTGATCAGGATAACAACTGGGCGTGACAGGCCTGCAATTCCAAGCATGTATCGTCGTCTCGCTGGCAGACTAATCTGGAGAACTGCAGTCGTTACGTGAACATCTGCACGTCGCCGAATATCTGCTGTAGGTGAGCTCGACACAACGTGAGCTTAGTGCAGTGAGCCACCTTGGTATTTTATGAGCTGAAAGGGTTGGTGATGGGGGAGGAGAGGGAGGGGGAAGGGAAAGGAGTATGTGGTCCGAGGATGAGAAGAAAGTACTTTTTTTTTCGTTCCGTTGCTTATGACTTGAGTGTCTCAATTGTGTTTCTGCGTGTTTTCTTTTTTTTTCTTTGGATGCGAATTAAAGTGGATGGATCATTGCAAGGTTTCTTAAGAAAAAAATTACGGCACTTGCAACATAATTAGGTCATTGTAGTGATTGCAGTTTCAAGGTTTCAATACAAAAGATGAGAGACTGAGATTTAAACAAACATTATCGCGCTCCATAATCTGCTAGTATATTATATTACGAAATAAAAGAAACATCTCTGTAAAACACACGCACAACAAATAATAGTAAATAACATAAAAGATAACGACTGTGGGAATAGGTACTTGCTAGCTTGGAGAGAGGAGATTCTTGGCTAGCTATGTGGGTGAGAAACGACAGGAGAGAGGAAGGAGACACCGTTAAGCTCTGACATGGACATGTCTGCTGTTGAAGGACTCACTGATGTACGAGAAAGAAAATAGAGCCGAATAGAAAGTGCGGTATAAGAAGCCTACTTTTGGAACCCGAGTTCAGCTGCGATCTTGGGAAAAAGGTTAAAATAAGGATTGGAGATAGTGAGAAAGGCCCTAGAGAATTATACCGGAAAAACGTGGAGAGGTTCGTATATTGTTTCTAACGACTCTTTGCGGAATTCTTGTTACATTTGGTCACTTTTTATGAAACGCCGAAGGTGATGGGTGGAAAAGGAAAGCCAAAGATTTACTTTTTGAGGACTGAGGATCCCTTGAGTACAAATTGTCATTAAGATTTAATTTTTTATCTCAAATCCTGGCTGCCCATAGTAGTTCTGGCTTAATATTTCATTTCTGTCTTGTCATTGTGTCTGGCGGTTAATTTGAGTCAAACGGTCCGACTCACGTGCCATGATGTCATTCAACTTCGAAGTCTTACGGAAATAATAGCCAGTCTTCAATGAATTTGAAGAACATGAATGTTCATAGTACATAGCTGTATTTTACCTTATTGCGTTGCAAGTGCCGTAAAACTCTTTCTAAAACTAAATTAGCTGTTTCTCGGTGGTCTCATCTTTTAAAGGCAAAGCTTCTTTCTTGAAAGGTTGACTTTGGTGGTACGAACAGTTTATTTGATTAAGTGACGGAGCCTGGTACTTTGTACCTTATAATTTATCATGCTACCGAGAGAGTACAGACGCTTTGGGTCCGCCTGGCCACGGTCCAGGTGGTCAGTAGGACTTCTTCCATACCATTAGACCAAGATCTCTGTCTCTGTCTGTCTGTCTGTCTGTCTGTCTGTCTGT
>NW_004797295.1:2010213-2013614 GCF_000002075.1 Aplysia californica | reverse complement strand
AAGCAAATGCAAATAAATGAACAAATAAGCGCACGCACGCACGCACACACACACACACACACACACACATACACACACACACACACACACACACACACAAATACCCTTATGTATTCCACTCATAATATAAACTGTGGTAACTGACATAACCGAAACCGTAACCTAGGGGTTTCCTTCGCTAAATCTCACGCAAGCTATATTCGATCATTGTTTACGATTCGTGTCAAAAGTCGACGAAATGCTACCTTACCAAAGTTATAGATTACGCATAAACATTGGTTATACCAGAAATATAAAGGTTTGGACGTCATTTTCGCGGTCTGGTTTACTAGTAGTGCTCTATAAGTATGCTTTTCTTTACTATCATACCAATACTAATGAGATGTAAATGATATTCGTTCAACAGTTATATGAGACCAAGCTTTGCCCAATGACCCAGATGCTATACCCTGGAGGATGATGACATGACTTGCTTCTTAGTAACTAATGGGTATCCCAGTACCTATATTTTGTTAACATATCTCATACTGACTTGTTTAACACCCGCCTGTTAGGTTGAACGCATAACTTACCACATCGCCACGAGGATTGTTTTCCGTACGTGCTGGGGTTATTTATCCTATCATGGGGTATAGGGAGCACTTTCTGCGGCCACCGATAGTGGGCCCTGATGAAGTACTTCCCACAGTTTGTCGATTTTCTTGATGTCTCTCGGGGACACACGTCACAGCTCGTTTGCCCATCAATATTCTGACTACCAGAAGTGGAAGCGTATTCGTGACGACTGTAGATATGAATCATGTTTCGAGAATTTGATAGAAAATGTGTCCTTCTCATGCAGTCCTGGGCGACTGCAACGATACGAATTATGCACCAATCAGATCTTGATCGGCCTCATTAATTCCTTTTATTCGAGTCGGGGAAATGAGTTGGACGAGCACCAAAACAGACGGCTGCTTGGAGAATGGAAATTTGTGTGAATAGAAACGTGGGATATTCAGGAGACACAATTCTCATTTCACTTTGTCTCATTTTCGGTTATCGAAATGTATTTGTAATCAGACTGATTTTCTTTTTAATTTAAGGATATTGTGTGTTCGATTATGCATGAGTATGTCTGTTTCAGTTAAAGAGAAGAAGATCGACGCATCGATGGTCATCATGAGCTCAATGTGTATCAGTTCGAAAAAGAGCAAGCTTTAAAAAAAGAGTTCTAAGTCTAGCACAGAGGTTCTGTCATACAGTGAAAATTTACCTTTTATCCAGGATTTGGTCGAGTTATTAGATCTTGCCCAGTCTGGGGCTGCGATTGTGAAAGCACCACAAACGATAAAAAGAAAGGAGTGGACAAAAAAGAGAAAACAAAACGAGAGCCCAGCACTCAGGAAAAAACGACGTGACAGTGAAGAAAATACTTGATCGAGGGAACTATTTTAGTGAGTCCCTCCGGGCAATGTTTGACGTGTTTATTGATGAAACACTATAATTGAAGAGAATGCTACCAGAACAGTTTCGAAAATATTAGCTGTCGGTCCGTCAATTTTCTCTTCTGGGACCATTGTAGAGCAGAGGATCTTTGGCTGAGAATTAAATATTGTCCAAAACGGGGGGATCCTAACAACAACAGCTGTCCATCGTCTCTTTTTATTTTGTAGCCTCACACTATATTTACCCCCTTAATGAACAATTTTAAAAAGATAATAAGGTACCCTAACGTCAACAATGTTGCATGCTGTTTAGTACACAACAACAAAAGAGAGCTTTGTTGTAAAAATATGCTCGAGCCTTGTTACATGTTATTCTCGTCACATAGCAATATTAGAATTAGAACTTTCCACCCCAGAATCAGAACTTTCCAACACAGAATCAGAACTTTCCATCTAACCTTGACTTTTGTTGAACCGAAAGACTGACTTATGAAGGAAAGGTCAGGGGTAATGTACGCTTTTCCTTTCAAGAAAAAATGAATTTTAAGAGATAAAAAAAAGAACAAGAATTCATTTCCCCTTGTAATTCAGAAGACGATTCTGTGTTCAAACGTAGTTTTGTTTTGCCTTTTCTGAACATGCAAAAGAATTAATAGATTGTGTCTTGAAGGGTTTATTCTTAATTTGGCAAGCCGTGGGATGGATGTTCTCATTACACGTATGTATAATTTTGACCGAATTAAAATACAATACAATTACATGAACTCAATGCATGGAATGACAGGCTCAAAGATGGTTTGAGGAATGGTCTGTAAATGAATAAATGGGTCAATGGATAGACGGAAGTTTACGTGGGTATAGATTTAAAAAAAAAGATCGAATGGATAGAAAGCTGACTGAATACTGGTTGGCTGAATGAATGGATGGATGGATGGATGGATGGATGGATGGATGGATGGATGGACGCAGAAGGAAGGCGGAAGAGGGTGTGGAATGTATTCGTGACTACATAGAATGGTATTGGGTGATAGGCGAGGAAGCGAAGCGGCAAAAAGAAAAAGGATTCATGAACAGATGTTGTAACGTTTGATCGTTAGAGTGAAAAAAAAAGGAAAGCAAGACTTACTTCTGCTTTTGGTGAGCACATCCACTTCTCGATGGGAATCATCGATAATCTGCACATTTTTGTATTATTTGGAAATATCTTTATTCACCTCTTATTCACACATTGCCATTCATTTTGCTAAGCAGTACGGAAGCCAAGCTGTTGCCCTGAGATATAGGAGCTGGCCAAGAGAACCCTAATGAATATTGCTTTTGATAGACTCTCTCTCTATGCTATCTCTGTATCTCTGCGCTTGGTCTGGCGTGGACCCTGTAATAGCACACAGACGGCGTCTTCTACGAGAATGACTTCCCCTCAGAATGTTCATTCCTCTATCAAAGAACTGCGTGTATATCGGGTTGACAGCAGCTCAGGAACAGGGGGCGAAGACGGGGTAATAGGAACGTTTGCACTTTTTTAAAGAAATGAGGAAGAAAAGAAAGGAAGTAGAAGAGAGGAAGAAGAGATGATGAATGTGGGAGATTCCATTTGCGATGAACTTTACTCGCAGACGCTAGCTTTATATTCACATAACGAGATAGCTGCTCAATGGCAAGAACGAATGGCAACTGGGAGAGGAAATGCATAAACAAGACGAGGAGGTCAGAACTTACAACGAGTGGACATTTGTATGATATAACTGTTTTGCAAGTTACATTGGTTTTTTTAAGTTTTAACCATGCATCAAAATAAATGTTTATTTTGCCAGCAAACCTTGGATGGCCTACAGAATAGGCTCACCTGCAGTTGTCTTGGTTTATTTCTCCAACGTCTTTTTCAACACGTTCATAGCTTTGAAAGTTGTATGCTGAATTTTCACTATGATCCATTTATCCGTCCCCTTCACCCCCTCCTCCTCCTCTTCCAAC
>NW_004797295.1:2006003-2007605 GCF_000002075.1 Aplysia californica | reverse complement strand
CTATCTATCTATTTATCTATCTATCTATCTATCTACCTATCTATCTATCTATCTATCTATCTATCTATCTATCTATCTATCTCTTGTTTTAAGTTGAAATATAGTCATCCTTTTTTATGGCAAGCGTCAGTTGGTTTAATAAATAATCTTGTATCAGCAACTCGCACAAGTTTTAGTGACACTAAACATCATTACGGTTCTCACTTTCAAGGTCGTGAAAATCCTGGATTTTGTCTGGCGAGCATAAGTGGCGACTTACGCAAGCCCAGTTATTTTCCATTTTCTCAGACATTTCCCAGTTCACGAGTGAAGATTTCAAGTCTTGGTGAATTTTCAGGGATTAAAAACAGCTTACCAATGCTTCTTCATCAGATCTCTCAGAGAGGGCTGGAGTCACTTTGTCACTAGCAGAACGCACCAAATCTCCTCACCACATCCTCAAAATAAATTACCTATAATATCATTCCAGGATCAAGGTTTTTGTACTTTTTAAGCTTTGGTGTTTTGGTCCGGAATAGATATTCTGGTTTGCTTTTCTTAGAACGAAAAAGTTCTAAACAAAAATACGGTGAAGTTAAAGAATTCACAGTGAGATTTTATTTATAGGAGCAGCGTTCTGTTCTGTGTTACCTCATGGAACTGATGGCTTGGTGTGTTTGTGGGGTGGGAGAAGGTGGTCGGGCCGGGGGGGGGGTGCTTAATATTTTCCCTTGATGAAACAGATTTTTTTAAATCAACAAAGTTCATTCGGAAGAGTTACTGTGTTTGTTCTGTTGTTCGTCACAAGTTATGAACAGTTTTTTGGGGTCTGTTTTAGGACAGTCTACTTATGTTTGGTTTGTTTGTTTGAGTATGTTTGTTTGTTTGATTAATTGTTTGTTTGTTTTATTGATAAGTACTCCAAAGAGAAGTACAAGAGCTGTCCTGAAAATTAATCACAATGAAATTTCAGCGTTAAGTTCTCACACTATGTATCTACTTCTCCTTGTTACCTTTGTGAAGATCAATGAATGTTTGCCTTCGACGCACAAGGGAATACAAACCCTCCCCCAAGAAATTGCCATCAAGAGATTGCGACCAATTCTTCATTTCTGCAATGGGATCCTCTTCCTCTGTGAAGCTTTGCCCTGATGTCGGTTAAGGAGTCCAAACGGCCTGTGTGGCGGGTGTTATAAAATGTCTCAATTTGTATTTCCGAAGCCAGTCCTTTGTTAATTTTGCTTTACGCGGTGTGGCATTGTCATTCTGCTAGATTGATGCTTTTTCTCAGGCGGGCTGGTCTTTTCTGACACAGGATTTCTCGAGCTTAATCAGTTTACTGCTCAGTGATTCACAATACCTGGCAACATTAATAGTTGTTGGGGTTTTTTTTTACCACGGGAGAAGAATGTTTAAATGCAGAGTAACTTTCATATTCCAGAAAACGGCCGCCATGAGTTTGTTTGAGGAATGTTGAACCTTGGGCTTTTGGGGCGTCGATGACAGGAGGTATTTCCAGGTCATGGAACCCATCTTCGTCTCAGGTTCTGTGTGATGCACACATGTTTTGTTTACTGTTATCAGAATGTCAAGTAATAGTAAAAAAGAAATCATATATTAACA
>NW_004797295.1:2002180-2005376 GCF_000002075.1 Aplysia californica | reverse complement strand
CAAAAAGAGAAAGTGTGCGGGTATGTATGTGTGTGAGCTTGTGTGTGTGTGTTTGTGTGTTTGTGTGTTTGTGTGAGTGTGTGCCTGGGTGTGACTGTGAGTGCCTTGGTGCGTGTATGTGTGAAAGGAGGGAGGGGGGGGTGCTGGCTGGCACTAGCGGAAAGATATAACCTAATTAAGACGTGACGGCGGGAGCGGCTGCAGTGTGCTGTATTGGGAAGGCGGCGTAGATGAAGAAACACATAGCTACCTGGCTCCAGGTGGGTGGTTACTTTTATAGCGATATTAGACTGCTGGCACATCAGCAATGGACGAGTTTGCTGTCTCTATTTTCTTCCTATATTCTCTATATTTACTGAGCACTGCTATGGAAAAAAAGAGCCAGCTGTCCTTCCTTCTGGCGTGATAATGACGAAGGCCTGGTCAGGGCCTGGTCATTGTGATTATTTCGGCGAAGGGCATTTCTTCATGCTCTGTGTTGAGTGAAGCACTGCATGTAGTCAAAATAAAATCGAAAATGGTCCGTCTAAGTTGGCCATTTGTTGAATTTTGAACCCTTTCGAACCTAACTTTTCGATTACAGACTTTGTGAAAAACAATTATACACTGGTAACTGTGATACGTAGAAAAAAGTAAACCATTAAAACGGCGATGTTAAGTCCCCCAACACCCAGAGAGTCGGCATGGGTTATTTTTACCTGCTTTATCAAAACACCTGTCAGTGGTTTCTACGTGAAGACATTCCCTGTGGCGAGGTGCATCAACAGACGAATTAGAAAGGTTAGATTCGTATTGTCTTGGCTATAGACGTTACATACAACTAATGGGTTGTTGTTTTCTTATATTTATCAGGTTTTTATCATTGTTGGGGCCAAAATAAGCTCTATCAGGCAGAAACATTCTTTAGACTTTTTTTGAATGGTGTTTCGCTATCGAAATTTAAACAATTTTTTAAACAAATTTGAACAATTGTGAGTGTTCAAAACACTAAAAAGCGGGAGATGGGGGGGGGGTTGGGGCTATGGTAAAAGGTCAAAGAATCAGTCTGCTTTTTTAAAAAGATCCGCCAAAACAGACTATGTTGACTCCAGGAAAGGCAGGTGACTGTCTCATGCACACAATTCTACTAGACTCGGAATGTACCCTAAATAGGATCTATTGCTTATTGTCCTACAGCGAAGATCACACGATTTGACACAACTCTAGCTTGCCGAAATATGTATACACCTATCTCTTTCTAATGGATTGAGTCCGTTGGTAATTTAGTTACAACAGTTACCGTAAGTGTCCAAGGAAGGTAGGATTATCCGTTCATTGCCTTTCTGTCTAATTCAGGAATAATTGGAGGCAGAGATGTCTTCTTCAGTTCTATTGTCACAATGTACCAGATATTTCCACGTGGAAACCGCTTTTATTCATTTCAAGAACATAAAACAGTCATTTATCTGGTTATAAACAGAACCTTCATTGAATGCGTCAACGCCTTTCTACCATCTTGTCAACACCATTCATAAATTCAGAAGCATGAAAGAAGTTATCCAAGCGTTTTGTCAACATGTGAAAATAATCTATTTTAAGTTCAGATTTCTTTTAGAGTTGATGGCTGAACGACTTTGATTCAGTATGCATCCATTTCCGACTCTAAGGTCACAGTGGCAGTAAGATGTTGCCCAGTTGTCTATTACTCTGTTAAAAATATATTGTTACTTGGTGGTTTGCATACATCTCGAAATTGTAACCGAAACGCCCGGCTCGTGAAGAAAAGAAAAACATTCAAAGTAGCGAGCTATGTGTTGTCTCATCGGTGGGAATTTTCGAAGTATAGAAGCAGGTAAGTGGGACTTAAATTGGGCGTTTGCGAACGAGATGGAGCAGAAGCTGCAATGTACTATAAAGTTGGCGGGAAATTAATATGGCTTGGTTGCAAACCCAGCAGATATAATACATTTAACAGGAATACGATAATGTGAAAGTATTTCTTTTTCAAATTTTTGTTTGAGATTTATATTCAACATAACCGAGCGCCTGTACATAGTCACACATGGAAATATCTGTGTGATGGTTCTTTAACAAAGGACGACAAAAAATATTTTACCTACCTCATTTCACGGCCCATCGTCAAGTCCGTAGCTCACGTGCCAGATACCAGGAATATCAGTTGAGAGAACAGTTAATGAGATTCTGTTTTAACACCTTTAATCTTGTAGAGGCCCGGCTCAGGTGATTTTGGGCCCAGACCAAACCTCATTAAGCAGGAGAAGACAACATTATTTACGTTTTACGAGTCTTATAATCTGTTAGATTGGGACCAGCAACTGGTCGGTGTACTGTTTGCTTGGTTGGCATATTGCTTGGAATACAGTGTAATGCATTCCAGTTCCAATTAAAACGTTAACATTCTTTAACAGGGTTGTTAAAGCAACTTAATTCCCCCCTCCCACACCACCCCAAATCTATGTGGCTCGAGCATTTCCCAGATGTACGCGTCACCGGAGATCCGGAGACATTTTTTACAACTTCAATTGTCTTGTAGTTGGGCTGCTGGGTTTCGAATAAAGGTTTGGGTCTGTCGTTTTGTTTTTAGGAGAGACGCTGCACACAAATCTCCCTCACTTCTCTCAGGTGGGAATGGGTACTAGGCAAAGACTAAAAGATGTTGTCGATACTTTCGCGTTTGAGCAACTGCAGAATAGAATCTCGCGCTGAATACTCCCAACGAAGCTGGGAAAGTGTTCCGAATGTTATTGGATTTCCCAAAGTACCGGTAATATCAACAACAACAACAAAAATAGATTGTAAAATGCGTACAGCGTTACGTTCGAGTAGGGATAAGATCTCTTTGAAAGCGAGATATTTTGGTTATTATTGTAAATTACTATAGCAAAGGGGCGTCATGGATATGGGATCCCTGCAGGTGGCAACGGACCGAATCGACCTAAAGCTTAGGCCCTGTCGTTCAATCCTTTTATTGACCATCTGAGCGGAAACGCTTTTAATATATTATTTTTTTCTGCATATCATAGATACGTACATCTTACTGTATTGGGGACGCTTGCTTTCCTGGTTTCATAATTCTGTTTGCGCGTCCCGTATTCTTCCTTTTGTCCAGCTTTCAAGTCATCTTCCTCCCTACTCCATTTGTGTCTGTCTGTCTGTCTGTCTGTCTGTCTGTCTGTCTGTCTGTCTGTCTGTCTGT
>NW_004797295.1:1997090-2000513 GCF_000002075.1 Aplysia californica | reverse complement strand
AGAGGGAGAGAGAGAGAGAGGGGGGGGGAGAAAAGGCATACACATGACTTAAAAACATAGTAATTCTCATGTTTCAACACACCATCCGTCGGTCTTGAATTAAACATGGCTGTTCTCAACTTTTTTCTTTAAAAAAACTATCATTATTTTAAACTTTTACTTCCGAGTACGATAAGGAAACTAAATATGCTCCAAATTTTAATTTCTGACTAGGTGAGGGTCACGTAACCTTGGTATTTTTACACCATAGAAGGGATCTTTATTTTAGACTTTTTCTTACAGTACAGACCAGTGAAACGTCTTCATATTATCTCAGTCATTAAACGATTGGTGTATTCATGGTAGTGAACACCAATGCTCGACACGAGAGCAGAAGCTGGAAAAAAAATATTTGCCTGCTCCTACAAAATCCCCCCCCCTCAAGAAAAAAAGAAAAGAAAAGAAAAACCCCAACGCTGAAGTAGGAGATATTTTGCAAATTATCTCACAAAATTGTTTCGATAGCAGTGTCTGGGTTTAGCCGTAAACGCAGACAATATGACAGTCGTTCTGGAACCACTGATTCGTGATCACAAACAGCACTGCTAAACATGAGAGAAATTTAAAAAGGGCAAGGACTCGAAAAAGCGAATGAAAAATTGGGAATATGAACCGGATTGAAATATATACATGCTCATCACTAATATCAAAAGGCGATACATGAGAATGACAATTTTCCTTTATTGAAACCGCTCCCAGCACGCTCACACAAAAAAATACATGATGGGAAATTCGGCAAAATACTTTGCGTAATTGTTTTGATAACAGCGTCTGGATTTAGGAGGAAACACTGGCAATATGACAGGAGACGAAACAAACGCCGAAAAGATTCCATTAGCTGATGAAAACAGGATAGTGGGTGTTCAAGAAAATGTAAGTCTGGCCTTTCTCATTCGAGTAAGTCTACTCAGACTGAGGGGAATATTGTTCCAACTGAGTGTAGAGTAACCACATTGACCAAGACAAACACTTAGCGTTTCTTATAGGACAGAGAGTAAAGATGACGAGGGTGGAGGAGTCGTCGAAGAAAACAAACAAGTAAAATTAATGTTCAACATGCTTGAAGGCCTTTGCGAAAATCTATACAACCTTGAAGAACAAAAGACCATTGAAAGTTACCCAACTTCTCGGAATTGACAGACTGTCTTTCCATTTCTTTCGCTCACCACCTTCTACCCATTTGTAGTTCTTACCGTCTGTCTAATTACCTTTACATAGGTTCAAATTTATAAGTCACTGAACTCTTTTTCCATACGTCATGCCGGCCGTCAGAGAAATTGTTGGCAGCGGTGTATCAGAGGGTCCTGTTTAGCACAAGTGTCAACTGACACAGAATGCTCCAACAATCGAGTTTATGCCTACTAACTAGAAGTGTTTAAATAAGACAAGCACTAATAGATTTTAGTAGTTTGCTGTTCCTGACAACAGTATCTTTGAACTTGACTACGATGATATTGAAGGGTCATATGAAGAACATGTTCGAAGAATCTGTTAATTTTCGCCAAAAAAAAGTGGTCACCATAGCGGCCATCTTAATTTTTTAAAATGATTTCACATTTTCTCATTTCTAAAAACAACTATTCAAGATACAGCCCTCGGATTTGCAGTGTACATACTTAACAAACTGGGATGTCATAATGAAAAGAAAACATGATATTTAAACTATTTTATGTGTAGTTTGAAAAAAATAACATATACGTTAGTTGAAAAGCACTCTACTAACACAAACAAGAATTTTGTTAAATTCAAAGAAATATGCCCAAAATCTCTTCATAACGTCATTTAGACGCCATTTCTACACGTCTTTGCAAAATATCACATAAATATCTTTGAAAACAACTTGGCAATTTGAGAAAATCTTAAGTGACCCATGCTGGAAATGCCAAAGGAAGGAAAGCATTGAAATTGCCGCGTCATCCGCTCATACGGAAACTCCCAAATCTATTTGGTTGGATCTGGTGACCTATTTCATCGGTTTACAGTGTTTTGGAATGAATGTGTACGGTGCTGGGAGTTATTTTACCATATTGAGCACTAAATGCCGTTTTCAGTGGTATACAGTATGCCAACCATCTATTCAAAGTAACATGTGGTTGCTACAAGGTTTTAGAACCCGAAACTAACAACGTGGGCCTTTTTTGTGGTCCTACAAGATCACCCCTAGGTTACAAAAACAGAAAATTTCTATATTTATGGTGTTTGCTAAGCTTTGCAAACATGTGGAACGTGTAGTATAATGGTCTAACATTATTTCTAGCTTAAAATCTGGAAATCGACTTTTCAGGCCAAAAACAGCAAACAATTGTCTTAGTTAGTGTTAAAAGAACTAGCACCACACTGTTTTTCTAGTTTTTTCAAAAGAGTATTCCATCTAAAACTGTACGGGTTACTAATTTTAAAAAAAACGACTTAAGAATGTGCCTTGTAATATTTATTTTTAACAAAAGAGGTAGGGCTTTTTTTTTTTTACAGCTGCTCCCTCAGCGTGGAATTCCCTCCGCCTGCATAGACTGCACATAAACATTGGTCTCCAAATACATTAAATCTTTAACTAAGTCGGTCGATTCTTATTCCAACAACTTGTGTGTTCATTAGCTGCAGTGATTGACTTTTGGTGTATGAGTTGTTTTGTCAGATTACAGTTGTATAATAATGTATTTGAATGGATTGTTGTACGCTGCGTGCATGAAACATATCATTGTGTTAGCTGTTGTTGTTTTTGGTTTTTTTAATTGCAAAGCTCCCAAAGTCATCAGGGAGTTGGCGCTCAATAATAATAATAATTATTATTATTTTCCGAGAAAGCCCTATGGCGTAGACAGAACCACGAGTCCTAAGTTTCTCTTTTGATTACCTTAGCACTCAATGATTACAGGACTTTTTTACCTTAAAATGAGATTGCATAACTGCAAACAGTGTTAAATATGTGGAAACGCCAAACAGTCATGATTGACATATTTTTCTTTGGAGTGTTCTTAACCATCATCTGAGAGATCAATAAGCCAAAATTCTACGGTTTTCTCATTGCACCCTTAAACTGATAAACTTACACTTGAAGTGACACCGAACACCATCGTTAAAAAAAAACCCCGAACCAGGAAGCCAATTTAAGTTTCACAAAAAAACGAAAGCGACACCGAATATGCAAACCAAGAGGCACGGCCATCTTGCTTTTCCGGAAAACTCAACTCGTCTTTTAATTTCACCGAGGTAGTGAATGGATGGGCATTGGGCATATTGAATGATTAGTCGTAAATTCAGACTATGATAGGGAAAAGGTTAAGTAAAAACCCATGTCTGGATGACTTATAATATTTGCTAAACGTGTAAAATTCACCTAGCAATTATTTGAAATAGCAATATTATTCATGTGTGTGTGTGTGG
>NW_004797295.1:1988006-1995762 GCF_000002075.1 Aplysia californica | reverse complement strand
CACCCCAACCTACTACCAGTTTAGCTCAGTCTTTCACCAATACTGCCATGGTGGTACACTCTTTGGCGAGAGCTGCCTCAGCATCCCCACGGATAACACTATGTAACTGTGTCACATTAATTGAATCTCATGATAAAGTAAAAGCCGACCGATAGAGCCCAGTGAGACGATCTGGTCTTATCAGTTTCCCTGAGGTCGTAATTTGGTAATGATGAGGGCGCTTAACACGCTCTCAGCGAGTGGTCCTCTCGACGATTACAGCGAGCTGTTTACTTGCCCAGGCTCCCATTATGCCTCTATTTTACTCACTTTGAATTAGCTGGATGGGGCAAAGAGGAGGAATGTGAGATTTGAGGTACGACTTTGTCAATTGTACCTGGAAACCTTGGTTTAGGCCTCTTACGTAATGATTCAGTTTTGGGTTGGTTTATTTAGATGGTGAACCCCGCCCCCACCTCTCTCACCCCTTACCCACCCCCTCTCGGACACCGCTGGGAAATGTTTATTTCGCTCTATGACAAAATTTGGAGTCTACATGTAAAGTGCTGGAAGGGTAGCTGGTAATGGGTTTTACAATCTTGCTTAGGGTTTTGGTTATTGCATAGTGTGAGTGCTCTTGCTTAAATCGCATGCTAAAAGTTTGCTTTACTTGGAGCGCAAACTTGTGCAATGTATAAAAATGAAGCTAGTCCCTAATTTACCGAAATAAAGTATATCCCCCCCAAACCCCAACTTTCTTTTTTTCCTCCTCTTGTGAGATACTAAAACCGACGAGAATGTGTATTTATTGGGGTCTTGGTCATACTGGCACCTCGAAGGGAGTTTCTGCAAGGTAAAAGTTATGGTGAGCATTGCTCGTTTTATGTCGTAAACGAAATATTTAATCTGAGTTGAGCACGACCTTATAATGGCACAGGGTGGTCCATACCTTGGTGGTCTGGGAGAACTTTATCACTGAAAAGGGAATGATTTTGCCTTGGAAGCGAGGGAATATGAAGTGTGTGTATGTCTGTGGGTGGGGGGTATATGTGTGTGTGTGTGTGTGTGTGTGTGTGTGTGTGTCCTTGGTTCTTCGAGGAACCTACTTCATACACAGAGCTTGCTCGCTCGGTGAACCTGTCATCTCCTTTAGTACAACGAACATCGTGAACGGTGGCGAGATGCAAGTTTATACTCAACTATGTTCTAATAACAGATTTCCGTCAACATAATGGCCCACAGCACGCTCCGTAACTTTTACAATAAATAAAATTTGGCGTGTGATGTAGAGTCTCAAGCTGTGGGTATTATCAGAGGGACGCGAATACATAAGGTGTAAATACTAGCTTTCATTTTCAATGAAGCAGTGATAAAAATTTCTAGCAAATAACAAGCTCAAAAGCAGTCGGACATAGGATCAGAGAGAGAGAGAGAGAGAGAGAGAGAGAGAGAGAGAGAGAGAGAGAGAGAGAGAGAGAGAGAGAGAGAGAGAGAGAGAGAGAATGAGATAGATTTCAAAATGATTGATTGATTTGAAAGGCCTTTGGCCCATGCATCCACACATTTTAACATATGGCTCGGCAATTAAATACATTGGTGCAGACCATCGGATATTTAACATAAATTGGGCCCACACGCACTCACACACGCACGCACGCACGCACGCACGCACGCACGCACGCACGCACGCACGCATACATGCACACATACACACTCATACTCACACACACATATACATACATACATACATACATACATACATACATACATACATACATACATGCATACATACATACATACATACATACATACATACATACATACATACATACATACATACATACATACATACATACATACATACATACATACATACATACATACATACATACATACATACATACATACATACATACATACATACATACGTACGTACGTACATACATACATACATACATACATACATACATACATACATACATACATACATACATACATACATACATACATACATACATACATACATACATACATACATACATACGTACGTACGTACATACGTACGTACGTACATACATACATACATACACACACACTGTACATAACATACATATACATGCATATATTATGTACATACATATAAAGGCGTGTTTTGTCTTCAGGTTGTATTGCGATAAATAGCACTTATATAATTAAGTATAAAACTACAAACGAATCCACCCATTGATATACGTAAACGACGTATTTCATGAAAATAAGAACAGATAGAAATAGAAATGCCACACAGTGCTATTTATGAGGCAGTGAGAGAAATCGGGACAAATTTCACTCTGAGAAGTGAATAAAGATAGTCATTGTCATTTTCATAAATATATGCATATAACATAGAACATATTGCAGTAAAAATAGAGTTACACATGCGAATGAATGCCTTTTCGTTAGGACAGACGTGTCCTTATAACATAATTTAGGAATGAGATTATGTTTTTAAAATGGACTTTATCTGAACAGATTAATATGTCATTGAGCTTAGACATTGGCTCTTCTGGTTCCTGAAGTCTGACGCACTCTGGTAAAAGTTGCTCACGTATTTCATTATGTTATTGTGAACATCTGAACAATACATGGAATTCATTTGCTACATAATTTTCATCACACTGGAGGGAACGATTACTGTCTTCAAAACCCAACCGGAACATTATTATTCAGTGACAAACTGAAAGTTTTGAGTAATGCAAGTATCTTTCTACCTCTTGCAGAAATTCAGAGCGAGAGCGAGAGAGAGAGAGAGAGAGAGAGAGAGAGAGAGAGAGAAAGGGAGAGAGAGAGAAAGAGAGAGAGAGAGAGAGAGAGAGAGAGAGGGGGGGGGGGGCGAATGGTTGCACAGGAAAGAGAAGAAGAGGCTGTCATCAAAGGATGACTTAGGAAACCTTTGCCTAGCATTTTGTTAACTCGAGAAGAAACCTCAGGATATAGGCGTCTGGAGTAGGAATCTTGCTGTGCTCCTTTGCGTTTAGGGGGGGGGGGCAAGCCTAATGTAATGGTCATTTTTCCAACTTGATCTCTGAGAGCTGGTACTTGTCATCTGAAACCCCGACCTCTTACATTTCATAGGCAGCGGTCACACAAATCGCTGGCGGCAGTCGGTAATTGGAAACCAGTTCGTAATGACTTTCAGAACGTTCAATCTTTCTCACGGACACCGATTAATGTTGGTCTCTTTGATATCGACGATTTGACTCTTACCCCGCAAATTGTAATGAAAGGAAGCTTGCAAATCAATAAACACGCCACGGATGAAGACTCCAAGCCTGGTATTGACTAAATAAACCTCTCTGATACATTACATACGCACACATTCCCCGTGTTACGAGGACTTTAATAGACAGTAGATTTTGCCTCTTTGCTTCTTTCTTGAAAGGTAGACGTACAGTGCTTTGAGAGATAGGGTGGCGGGAATGAAAGTGAAATGTCTGCCACGGAATCAGGCAAGGATAGGGGGAGAGGAAAAATAGCAACCCACATTGCCGATAGACATTTTTCTGTACTCATCATGCAATTTATGCAGAGACCTCCTAACGTACGACCAAAGCATAAATGTCTACCTGCAAGGGGCAGAATGTTGAAAATTGAGTTACGGAAAACTTCCTTCCTTTAAAGCTTAAGAAATCCCTTCTTACGCTGAATAAAAGATATTATAGAAGACAGGTACCTAAAGTGCGGTCCAAAATTTGGGGCGCAAATAAATGATTGTCACATATTTCCTAAACTATCAAACATGGACTCTCCGGCTTTTGCACAATAATTGTATCAATTTGTCTTAATAGATCGTTATTTTTGTAAACACATGTTTGCTGTATTCTATAAAATTCCTTTAAAATACTAACAAAAAATCGAATCAGATGGTTTCTTTAGATTTCAAAAGGTTTACGGTTTGGACAATATCGTTTTTAAAAGCAAGTTTGTCATTTTTGTTAATCGTGCCACTATCTTTATTGAACGCTTGTTTTGAGAACCTTTAGTGCAAAAAGTAACACGTTTTGCTTTAGAAAAGTGTCATTGGTGAACTGTGACGTTGGCCGTATGCGTATACATAATATGTGTGAGAAACGGGAAACGCAGTGAACACTTTAATTTTCCGCGTGACGGAGATTTATAACATTTTATATACATTTATGAAGAAAAGGTTTCTTTTAAAAACTAGCCTCAGTTGTTGGAAAATATGATAACGTTAAGACAATTTGATACAAACTGATGTACACAAAGTATGTGTGACTTTGGTTTACCTGTTAAAGAGATACTTGGGAATATGTTGCGCCATCAATTTCTGACCGCATAATAAGAGTAGACAATCACAGCCTTCTGGTCACGTGCGCCTGGCTGTTTTATTGTACTTTTTTAATGACTTTTTCAGTTTGTTGTTGTGCAAATAAAGTAAGACCGTCTCTTCCACGTCATCCTCCACAATTGAGCCATTATCTTTTTTTTTAAATCAATGTTTGCTCTGAGGTCATTGACCTCGCCACTGCCCTGACCTCAGTTCATAGATTTCTTCACAGCACTCTTGTTGGCAGTGATGACAATGTAAAGATTTTTTGGTCTCAACGTCGAACGAGGCAGTGGGATTGAGAACAGATGGAATGACGGGGAAAATGAACACGGTTGGGGGCGAGATTATGGGGAAAAGGCTTATAGTTACCCCGGACTCGGCAGTGATCAGGTTTCCATTATGGGTCTTAGGCTTCACTTAGTGGAGTAAGGAGCCTTGGAAGTGGCACTCAATTAGAGTGAGGGGACGAGGAAAAAGGATTAACTGACGGACAATGGGGGTTAGGAAAAAAAGAATTAGAAAGACATACTCTACAAGACACACTCTACAAAAGAAAGAATAGCCACAGAGAATAGATACGATATCATTTGTTGTATATCTTTGTTTCATCCCATCTTTCTAAGCTGCTGATCTGAACTTTAATTTCCAATTTCCATATAAGTAAGCCGTCTGGTGACACGGGAAATACTCGTGGGAAGAAAATGGGAACGGAGGAGGCACACGCATGGAATACAGACAAATAATATGATCATGCAAGAGTATGGCGAAATGAAGACGACAAAGTACGAGACAGAGAGAGGGGGAGAGAGAGAGAGGGAGAGAGAGAGAAAGAGAGAGAGAGAGAGGGGGGGAGATGGGGGAGGAAGAGAGAGGGACGGAGAAGGAGATAGAGAGGGGGGGGTTCTTGGACGCTACCGAAGGAGAGCGAATCTCCAAGATCATCGATCCTCTGGACGATTAGTTCACGGTTCCGTCTCCAGAGGTTTATGGTGAGACCAGAGCGGCTACCACGCTCCTATTATATTCCTCTTGCGTTTCGTGAAACATTATTTCTTATATCTTTTTCTATGATTTACTATTTATTCATCGATTTATCCGTACATCTTCAGACAAGTCTACAGTAGCGCGTGTTTATATCTTTTTCGTTGTCTGTCATACCGTTGTCTATTGTTATGCCCTTCGCTTTGTATGTTAAAGTTGTTGTGAGAGGGATCGATTCCTCATAGGAAAGATATATTATCTAACATCGCCGTCTTTCTGCGATTATGAACAAGACCACTCCGTTTGGGCTAACTCTGACAGACAGTTTCGAAGCAAACGACCTCGTAGCTAACCTGAATTGCATCGATAAAGAGTCAAGCGAGACTGGGGCCCAACTAGATACGTATTAAGTGACCTTGATGGCAAGGGTCTTGGTACTTGGTGGCCCGAGACAGCCTTGAGCCGAGAGGAAATGTATAAAGGCCGAGGAGAAAGTGACCCTACTCACATTTGAACTTTCCATGTAGGTCATGTTCGTAACCTCCAAGGAGCAGCTACAGTCTCTGGCCACCCTGTTTTCATGATAAAATGCAACGATATTCATAGCCATATTTCATAGTTACTTTACTCTGACACTTCAAGAGCTGGCTACTAGAAGAACAGGATTATTTAAAACTAAGAGGTCAGCATGACAATGTGCTTCAATATAGCCCAAAGTACATTTTCATTATTCTCTGGCTCATTCTATTTCACTTTACCTTCTCACAGACGTACGATGTAAATCTGAGACATATGGAATGTTCTGCTTAAAGTAAACAGCAAGGACTCTCCTTGCAGGCAAACTTAAGATAAACCTGTGTTGTGTGTGGTGTGTCGTAGCCTCGATGAGAGGAGTCAGTAAAAAAACGGTGGGCTGAAACTGGAATATTATTTGGTTTGCATTGAAAGCCACAATGATTTAATATGTCACTTCTGCAAACCCCCCGAAATGCATCTGATAAGCGCCTCTTTCTTCGCAAGATATATTACACAAAAAAGCTGGGAGGATCAGGTGAAGAGCAAAAAAAAAAAAAAAAGAGAGAGAGAGAGAGAGAGAGAGAGAGAGAGGGGAGAGAGAGAGAGAGAGAGAGAGAGAGAGAGAGAGAAAGAGAGAGAGGAGAGAGAGAGAGAGAGAGAGAGAGAGAGAGAGAGAGAGAGAAAGAGAGAGAGAGGGGAGAGAGAGAGAGAGAGAGAGAGAGAGAGAGAGAGAGAGAGAGAGAGAGAGAGAGAGAGAGAGAGAGAAAAGGGCTAGCCATAGCGTCCAAACAGTAGCAGAAATTAAGAATCTCACAAGACAGTTTAGATGTTCCTGAAAGCCAGCTATTGATACTAATAAACAGTGTGTTTCTTTCCATTTAGCCCTTCACAAATCAATTCTGAAAAGAAACTTCTCCAACCTGGTCATCAAACTGTCCACAATATAAACGTGAATTGGAATTTACATATACACGAAGCTTCTCGTTTCATGCTCGATCAAATCTAAGCAATGGTGCAAAACTTTCCGTGTGTTAGTGCTGTTTGGTAAAAGCCATAGGACCTATGTATGGGCTGGGTCACAGTCGAATACAACTACGGAAGTTTTAACGTGGACATTTTTGGATCGTTTATTTTTCTTCACTTTTACATGTGCTGAAAATTCAGTATATGTGTGGCTCTTCAAGTATCCAGGACCAATGCTTCTTTCAACAAAGGGGTTTTATATAGGTTTGATGGTACATACGTTTCATCTTGACTTAGGCCGCTATTGGAAAACGTATTAGAATAACAATTCTAGATTTTTTGCTCTCGCGCAGGTTAATGTTTATAGAACCAGATTTCTGTTTGATAAGTCTGTCAGATTTCCCGACGTGACCATATCATGCAGACCCGACTCACGGTATAAGGTCCCCCGTAAGAAAATTTCCACTCGTCGCACGGCTGCGAAGTGTGGCATTACTTGGCGTTGAAGAGAGACGAGCGGGCGAAACTCGCCTAATTTGCATACTCACAGTTGTTCGACAAATGGAAATGTTCCTACTGTGCGCGAGGTCTTAGTTTACATTCCACTTAACACAAGATTGTAGCCGACAACGTTAGGGTAATCTGCTCGGATCGGAAGAAGGGGGGCTTATCTATCCTCTCAAACCGTACAGGTACTTGAAACGGGCGAGTTTTCTTAACTTGGTTTGCTCCGCAAGGTCTGCCAGTGCTCTCGGAACACATGACTTCCCACATCGAACCATCCAGCCTATGTCGAACAATATTGTGGTTAACTTATTTCCATTCCTTCAGCATGACCATGACCATCCTATTCTTCTGACCTCCACCAACTGGAACTGTAGGCTGTAACAAACAGGTTCATGAGCATATAATCAAATTCAGTTTGTGCTGTCTTTTTGTTATGTCCAACCTGGTCTCTCTCTCCTTTTCTCTCTCTCTCTCTCTCTC
>NW_004797295.1:1985088-1986320 GCF_000002075.1 Aplysia californica | reverse complement strand
AGAGAGAGAGAGAGAGAGAGAGAGAGAGAGAGAGAGAGAGAGAGAGAGAGACGCACACACATACACACACTCACACATACACATACACATACATACACTCGAAAGTGTATTTATTCATACTGTATTGTGGAAAATAACAGTCAACAGATAAAGTGTTTCAAAGGCGTGTGTTGATGACATTTTATGTCTTCTAACTTCAAGTTTGACGTTGCTCTTTCGTTTTTACTTTCTAAACCTAGAAATTGAAAGACGGAACAATGTCTTTTAAGAACGGTTTGTCTCGTTCAACAGTATCTCTTCACTTTTGTCAATACTAATATTATCTGTTGTCGGAGTCTCAGAAAGCTTTATCTGATGCCTCTCTTTATTTCCCCAAACATCCCATAGTCCCCCGGTAGGTCGTAGGCTGGAGACCAAGAAATCAATACAGATGGCATGCTGGTGAGGCCAGACGCCAGATAACACGTTTGATTGAACGAAGTGAAACTTTTCAAATTATTTTCAAACTAGTCTTTGACCGACTTTGCTCCCCCCCCCTACCCCCCCTATCTGAACTCCTCGCGTTCAGTTCCATACAAATAGGAAACATAGTTGTTAGTTGGAGGGGGTTGCTCTCATGTACCAACTTGTAGTTTTGGAGAAGGAGAGAAATGCAGTCAGGCCCAGTCTGAATTTTTTTGAAAGTGATGTGTATACTAGTTTTGGACAATACAAAAGACTGTTTTGCGTCCTACTGTAAAATTGACTAGAGATAGAGAGAAAGAAGAATATGATGAATGAAAAAACAAGCAAACAGACGGACAGTTAAACACAATAGATAGTAATAGTAACAGACAGATAAAACTCTATCAATTTTGAAATAAAGAGTTCAGTGCTTTGCAGTAAAACGAGTGTAATCAATGAGCAAGATCTCCGGCATACAAAGAGTAATTGTTGAAACACTCAAATAACATTCCATTGACCTGGGAATAGAAAGTACAGTTCCAATGCAGTAGCGCTCATTTTAACATTTCACAAACGACTTGAATTCACGGGTTGCTTTAAAAATCATGAAAATTGCAAATTCCAGTAGCGAGAGAAAAAAAAAAGTATTCAGTGCGTTTCTGAAAGTGTACTCTAACAAGTAGTCCGAACATAGTTAGCTAAGAGTGCTGCTCGCTGTAATCGTTTTCTTAACCTTTCCTGACCAACTGAACAAACAAGTCTGCAATATGTTGTTTGTAATGGGGGGG
>NW_004797295.1:1969399-1983706 GCF_000002075.1 Aplysia californica | reverse complement strand
ACACACACACACACACACACACACACACACACACACACACACACACACACATACACATACACACACATGACAAGATAGATGGAGCTAATTGTGGTAAAGTATTAGCGGATATTTCTTCATTGCATTATTTGATGGTGATGAATAAAGATCACCTATCCATGCTTAATTATTATTAGTATTTATCTTTGTCGTGATAACAACAAATGACAACTGATAACAACAAATAATAACTGAGAACAACAAATAACAACTGGTAACAACAAAATAACGACAAATATCAGCACAAACGAACTAATTTAGTATTTTTTCGATAATTTGTTACTTTCAATTTTACTTTCGATTTGAATGTAAACCAAAAAAAAGGGGGACGCAACTACGCCAGTCATCACTAAAGAATAGTCTACTTCCAGTAGTTGCTCGGACTTGTGCACGTAAAGTAGGGGTCTGGTTGACCACATGGATATTGATTTTTTTGTCTGGAATCAAAGTATTTTGTGCTATCAGTAATTGTTATTTGTTGTTGTCATTTGATAATTGTTGTTATTTGTTGTTATCAGTTGTTATTTGTTGTTATCTCGACAAAGATAAATACCCATTATTATGGTTTGTCGGCGGGAAAATATCACAAAGCATTTCAACAATGTAAGTTACAAATTTGAGTACTATGATAAATAAACTCATCAGTTGAATGGTACTTTACGACTCTGGCGTTAGTTTTGATTGCATCAGCTAAAAAGGCAGCATGTGTGTTACAGCTGGAAGCTCCCGGAAAAAAAAAACATGAAAAGAGCCAAAGTGTGCAACAGATTGTTATGAAAAATGCCGAAAAGTTATTGGAATTCACAAGCAGCTGTAAAGGAATCCTGCAAAAATATGCGGTCAGATCAAAGGCAAAGCGTTTAACAAAAACGTCAGAAAGGTTATTTTTTACAAGCTTCAAACCTTTATTTGACTGAACAGGAACCAAGCGGATAAAGAAAAGATTGAAGAATCTCCTCCTCGCTTGATGTTTGCTGGCGACAAGATATATTGATAGCCATTCTAAAGAAATTGGCGCACACGGCAAAAATTCCCTTGAGAAATTTAATAGAGACAATGTATTGGGCACTTGTGCTGTTGACGTGGCCTGGTCCTAAAGTTCATGGGATAAGGAATGATTTAGAAAAATTAGCCCACTTCCGTTTTATTTGCGTATGAATATATATGTATGTGTGTATGAGTGTGTGTGTGTGTGTGTGTGTGTGTGTGTGTGTGTGTGTGTGTGTGTGTGTGTGTGTGTGTGTGAGAGAGAGAAAGAGAGAGCGAGAGCGAGAGAGAGATAGAAAGAGAGAGAGAGAGAGAGAGGGGGGGGGTGTCTGAGAGAGAGAGGGAGATTTAGAGAGAGAGAAAGAGAGAGAGAGAGAGAGAGAGAGAGGTAGTCTGTGAGCGTGTGTGAGCCTGTCTGTGTTAAAGAGAGAAAGAGATAGGGAGAAAGAGAGAGGGAGGAGAGAGAGAGAGAGAGAGAGAGAGAGAGAGAGAAAGAAAGAGAGAGAGAGAGAGAGAGAGAGAGAGAGAGAGAGAGAGAGAGAGGGAGAGAGAGAGAGAAAGCGGGAGGGGGGTGGATTTTTTTAGGAGAACACAAAGGTCAGATGGTCAAGCAGACAGATAGACACATACACAGACTGGTCATTCGTGTAGTTACAGATATTTGTAATGATTGGATATACATGTACGTGGGCGGTGCTAGAAGTCTGGCCTCTTAAAGGTGCCAAAAATGGGCGCTGGCTATAAAAAAAAAGTTTGGCAAGCACTAATGCAGTGGTGCAAAATAACTGGGGTAAATAACTAGGGTGGAAAATGAATTGTGCCATAATTACGATTTAGCTCTTTTAAGAGTCGATGAAACCACATGCAGTTGCAAAAGAAAGATAGCATCCAAATATCCTATCGTGAATCCAAAACTGATCCAAAATTATATATATTTCAATATCCAAGTTTACTCAAAACTCACAGCAAGAAGAAATGACAGTCTTCGTCTTCTACATAAGGAAGTTTACAGCAGGAGTTGACTCGCGGATAATATCCGTCTCACTTTCGGAAATTCGTTGTTGATATATTTATCAATTTGTCAACATCAAAAGAATATGAGGAAACGCACAAGGTATCAGATCTCAGACGTTGGTCTCTAGCCGAGCAACCCCACGCAATAAAGTGTAATTATTTCTGGCCCTCCATATGACAGCTCTCATGGGTCACAGACGTGAGAAATATAAAAATGTTGTTTTCTGGTATGTTATATTTGTAGTTTGGTTTGTAATCTTAGTTTTTGTCGTTTACGCTGACGTTTTAGGGCATACTGACCAAAGGAGAAGATAAGCTTTTCAAAAGTGTTAATTCATTTTTTTAAATGGAGAACTAAAGAAAAGAAAGAATGTTTTAAAAACACACCCGCTCGGGGACATGAGGAAGAGAAGCCAATTTAAGAAAACTGGGAACAGACGACAGAAGACCGCAGCCGCAGGAAATGGGAAGTGAAGGTCAAACTTAAGATGAAAGTGTAAAATCAACAGACATAAGAGGGCGCAACAGAGTGCAAAACATCCTTGCACTCCTTGCACTCTCCCCAGCTTCCATTTTCTGGCTCGTATTGGTCTAATTAACTATGTGCGTCATCGTCAAAAGAGATAAAAATGTAGACAAATGCAACTCAAACCCTACTGTCTGCTGAGACAGTGCAGTGCTCTCTGATACTGTTTCACGAGAAAGTCATTCAATGGGAACTAAGGGATAAATCTTCAACTTTGTTATCGATAGGTACTTTTTTGCCGCGCACACGTAGTAACGTAAAAATATAATACTGTGGTTAGAACGGACAGACACGTACATGTACATTAACCGTCAGAAGTCTACGAGCCAAGAGACATACAGTATGCAGATAGCACTGTAAACACCCAGACTGAACTTAGATTTGAGCGAGAATCAAGAAGTGCTGTCTAAGAGGTTTCCAATGACTAAGGCCACTTGAAAGCACTGACACGTTGTTATGAAGGAAGACAGCTAAAATCTCTGCTCACTGCGCTGCTGTCACAGAAATGCCCTTCCGGTGCCGTTTCTGGGGGGAGTGATAAGTTGAGACTTGACACGCCGTTTTGAAAACTCTATAGACAAGTGTGGAACGCTGAAAGCTAAAAGCCTGGAATATTCAAAGTGCTCTTTTCTGGTCTATTTCTTTTTTTAAAAATAGACGAGTTGGGGGACGGGAAGGGGGGGGATTACAGAGCGTCTTCCATTGATATTTGAGGCTAGGTTCTGAACGAAATGAAAGATCTCGACACTTCGAGTGTGCTCTTAAAGAAAGACCGATAACAGGACTGCAGTTTGGCGAAAGTTGTAGAATATTCTACATCGATTTTGTGAAACTTCTTGAAAAATTGCTGTAGGTGTCAATTTAAACTCGATTCTCGAAAGTTATTATCTCAAGTGTGAGCTTTGCTAAGTTTTACTGTTGTGTTTTTATGAACTTATTTTTTTTTTTATTGTCCCTTGCAATTATACATAATCAATCAGTAGGTGGTTGGCGGGCGCTCTAATGTGGTTTGCTCCTTCTTTCATAGCAAAGATCTATCGTCCTCATCCCTCCTTCTTTTTTTCTGTTACTGTCTTGTAACATTTATAATCTTCGGCACTTATACGAACACTAAACACTAAAATCGTAATAAGTTGCGCTGCTTTTCTTGCCTATATTTTACATGAAGATTGAATGCCAGTTGTGTTGTTTAGCCCGTTTGTACAATCGCAAGCGTATTTACTTTTCTTCACATTGTTTCGTGATGATTTGTGAATGATCTAACGTTGCTAGATCATTTTTTAATATACCCCAATACCACTTTTGGCACTATATGTATTTTTAAAGATTTAGTCAAAGTTTTACGGCACTTGCAACACAACCAGGTCATATAAATGCCGAAGATTAAAGGTGTTACTAGTTAGTAACGTACAAATAAAAGAAGGAAGACGGGTAAAGACGATATGTGTTTGATAGGAAATGAGGAGCAATACCTACCAGAGCACCCACCAATCACTCACAGCTCTCGAGAAACCAGCCGACATAACTTTATCTGACATCTCCCTGTCTCGAGACTCTTACTCACGTAACACTGGCCTTTCAATGCGGATTCATGTAAACCTAAAAAGCAATTAAGAGGCAACTCTAAAAGCCTACCGGTTGTTTTTTTCAAGTTTGGTCATCCAACACTTGACAATTGAACCTCGAACTAGATCCAGCAATGAAATGAAGTAATAATAGTATAATATTATATCATTACCATCTCGAAAACTACGAGTAGATGCGGTGATGTAACATTATCATGATATATCATTATCAACTAGAGCTGAGGATTTACTTTCACTTCCTGAGCTACCACCTTCCCCCCTCCTCCGCCATATTTCTCTAATCACAGGCTCACTTCTACAACTCGTTTCCTTTAAACTGGGAGCTCCATTGAGAGTTAACGATAGGGAAAACCGTAAATTGTTTTTATCCAACATTTAAAATTAGGCTTCAAAATGTGATTTCTGGACATGCATACATATCCACAGTTACGTTACAAGTTTCCGATTTATTCAGATGTGGGTGGGTTTTTTTCGGTTATCTGTTCTCTTGTATGAATTGTTCTCCCTGCCAGGCACCAAGTGGTCATTAAAAGGTCAGCCCAGTGCTCAGAGTGAAAAAAGGAGGACACATGAAGGAACGGAAGAAGAGGCGGTCATCTAAGACTACCTCTGACCTATTACAATGGCTCCTCAGTATTGCTCCCACAATGGGTTGTTAGACCCCCTCTTGATGCACTTTGGCCCCTTTGTTGCGCACCTCCTCTTCTACACCTCCCCCCCCCCCCTTCCCAAACCACAATCACTTAGCCCTTGATTTCCTTCCCGACAACAGTGACATAATATTGTCACGCTATTCATTGATCATTCACTTGTACCCCGCGCAACTCGAAAAGTGTGAGTGGCTAATACGGGGTGCCCACTACGGATGGGATCGGCCGATCCGGCCGATCGCCCGATCGCCCGACTCGATCGCCTCAAAAACAAACGTGTTTGTTTTCAGTTTCAGGCCATCGAGTCGGGTGATCGGCCCGATCCAGCCGTAGTGGGCACTCCGTTTAAAGGTTAAAGGTCCACACTCAATGGCACTCAGAAGTCCTTGGAAAAAAGGGGGGAGGGGGGGGGGGGAGCTCGATGAACATATTGATCAGTTCACAACCAAAATACTTGCTCTGCTTTCTGCACGCTTTCTTATATAATTATGCCTATCTATCTATGCATCTATCTACGTATCTATCTATGTATCTATCTATATATCTATCTATCTATCTATCTATCTATCTATCTATCTATCTATCTATCTATCTATCTATCTATCTATCTATCTATCTATCTATCTATCTATCTATCTATCTATCTATCTACTTTACACCATTTGTCTCACACTTCTTCCTAATCAGTTTTTAAAAAAGAGTAGGCTTTGACGGCCACCACGGGCCAAATTCAAAATTAATTCCCACCAAACTGAAAATGCTTCGACCTAATGTGTCCCGAGAGCTCATATTATATGACCCTTTGCAGTTGCGAGCGCCTCAAAACACTTACTTCTTCCTGTTCCTACGTTAACAACGACTTTTCTGTTGTAAATCCTATTTGGTTAATCTCTTGTCTATATTCAAGGCACGTGCACAACCATGATGGATGCCCCTTAAGACTCGGGGATGACGAGATCGGTCTGTGGCTGACGTTTGCGGGCTATGGTATTTTTGTCCTGCAATGTAAGGCCTAGTTATTTGACCAACTTGTACTCTGTAGTGCAGTTTGATGAGCTCTTGACCGACGACAATAATTTTGACGTGTGAATAAGACTCAGGTCTCGATCATGCTATATTTCGTCTTAAAGTGGGTTTTTTTATATCTCGGTGGTCGCGCTACCAGACACCAAAAAAATTAGATGGAGGCCAACTCATTGTCAGATTGAAAAAATAGGAAGTGATTGGGGGCACAACGCTGCTTTTGAGATAATGCTGTGCTGCTGATTTCACATAAAGTTTGAATGAGGCTCTACTGTCTTTCCAAGTCCGCTTTTTATACCTAGAAGTGAGAATTTGCATGGAACCGTTAGAACAAGGGGCATCAGTTGTATTCGTTTTAAAATGCTTAAAATCTACGACTTTTTGAGGAATATGGGAAAGTTCTGCTGTTTTTGTTAAATTAAATAGGAGATAAGCTTCGACTGTATTCATTCTTTCACTATATTGCGAACGTGGAAGTGAAAAGAATCTGTGATTGCATACGCATGTGCAAAATGTATAGCGTACTTATCTATGACATTTTCCTCTAGAATTAGATGAGACTTACACTTTCTATAAAGGAGACGAGTCAGAAATTTTGACAGCACTGATCTTCTTAACAACTGAAGCGTAATTCTAGGCTTGAATTTTGGCAAACATGTTAATACTGGTGTCAATAGTAGAGATCTACATACTATTTATTCAGCAGAGTTCCGGCCCGTTGTCATTGAAAAAAACAAGGTTTCGTCAAAATAGGCGTCTCATGTTGTCTCCGTTCAACATTATTACAATGACGGTGACTGAAACCCTGATTGTTAAACAAAACCAAGAGAAACACAAGACAAATCCTAAACCTCAGTGTCTTATCATTATTCAATATTTACTTCTAAACTATCTAAAGATATGCTGATCCCAACTTCCTTTTGTGAAGGTAATTTTGAGACAAGTTAAACCGGTCTTATTTTGAGCTGTCTCGTATCATATTATGTGTCTTTACAACTGTTGCAGCCAGTGCCATCTTGGAAAGCTCATTATAGCTTTTAGCCTTAGCTCACTTCCTTTAGGTAACTTTACAGAGATTTTGCAGACCAGTGGACGTGTACTAGTGTGTTCACCATATTTGCAAGCTTACAATATGTTCCGAAGAAGTAGACAGTCCTCCCTGTTCGAAACACAGAAGCCATGGCTTAAAGTTCCTTTGGGCTATTTATAGATCGGAAATTGTTCAAATTCTTATACTATGTATTCGGCAGCTTTATTAGAAAATCTCATCAGACTAGTATAATTATATGAAGCTTAGATGAGAAGAGAAGCTAGACTGACTTTTTTCAAAGGCGTTAATAAATTGGCATTTCTAGCATGGGATCGGCCAATCGTCTCGGGCATGAAAGGTTGGCAAAATTAATCAAATGTGTTTTTGTTCAATTTCAGCGTGCCATAAACATCTAACAGCCAGAGTAACGTCAAAATCGTTACGTGGATTTCCCTCATGGCGTATTTCTCCAGAAAGTGCAATCATGCCTGAAAGAGAAGCTTTTTGTATTATTCCAGTTGACTAGATTGTGCTTGGGATGGCGTTCTCTGTGCCATCTGAGAAAGCGTCCTTTCTTATTCGGCAGCTTCCAAAAGGAAATAGCTAAAGCATCCCCCCCCCCCTTTCCTTGCTGAAAATACTTTAAAAAACAGGTCTATGCGTGGGCTCTGGACAGCCAAACTGAATTTCGTGATGGAACCTTTTTACACCCTGCAGTACCGCGGGGTTCAAAGACGGTGGTATGTAAAGCGGAGCGTGGTTAAGATTATCATCTCAGAGTCTGAGGGTTCTGTTTAAATAACCGTTCAAACCTTGTGGGTATTTTCCATGGAGATGAAATGACTCTCTAAAAGCAACTTAGTTTTATTGCAGAACGACATTCTTATGCCACCCTAGAAATTTATATATTCTGTGTTAGAAAAGGCTTTGACTATACCTACCACGAACTGTCAAACATTTTTCTGTCTGACAAAGCAGAAAACTTACTTTTAGTAAAGTCTCACCTCATTTCTAAAGATGGAGGTCATTTTGCACGTCCATCATTAGCAATCGTGAAGTTGAACTTGGAATGGGAATAAAAGGTTATAATCATCTGATTTGGTTATTCACGCTTTCGGCAAAGTACCAAAATGAAATAGAATACAAAACCAACAAAAAAAACCACAAAAATAAAAACAGTACAAATAGAGAAGGCACAAACCATTTCTGGGGAACACGAGAATCACCGAGACGTGGAATTGAAATAGATTATTAATAAATTATGTGGGTTTTTTTGTGGGGGGGGGTATTGCGGGGGAGGGTTGTTTATTTGTTTCTTTTCAATATTTGTTTCATCTAAATGTAACACTCTAAATGCAATAATACAACTAGGATCTTGACGTAGAAATTAATCAATTGTGTCGAAAGCGAAAAGACTCTTTGAAGCAAATTCATTAGATTATTCTTTCTTAATGTACAAGAAGGTTAGAATAGGATAAATGCAGATGTTTGGACTCTCATACTGACAGACCAGGGAGTCCTTTCTCCAGTAGCCACGCTTATGTTCACAGTGTCCGGACTAAGACGTCCAGCCCTCATTAATTTTCCGTCGAACACAATGTCGGTGTCGTTATTTTGGCTAAAATATGATAAACAAATTATGGTTTTGTCGTTTACCTTGAACGATAGATAAAATGGAAGGGGCTCTCGTGGTCTAGAGGTTAAGGTGTTCGCCTTTCATTCAAAGGTCCCGGGTTCAATCCGGGTAGCGAACGAAAAAATTTCTTCTCTAAAATTGTCTCCTTTCACCTCCTTTCCTGCTCTTTAGCAATGTTCTGTCGTCTGCTTTCGTCTCCATTTTCTGCCCCCTCCCCCTCACCTCCCTTGCCCCCTCTTCTGAGCTTCTGACTCTTTCTCCAGCCTTTCTACTGCTACTCCTTGGCCCTTTCTTATTTCTGTCTTTCAAGCACACCCTTGATCTTCTGGAAGGAAATATCTACACCTAGCATTCTCGAAAATGTTGCGCACGTTAATGATCCCTTGGTGGTCTAAAATCGATGATCTTAGGCTTCGGCCGGCACCCGCGCAAAATTCAAAATTTCCTACCTACTGAAAAAATGTTTAAGGTGTCCCGATTGCTCATATAACCTTACGTAGTTGTGAGGGCCGTAAAACACTTAGATATGACACAAAGAAGGGTATAATAGGGTACAGTTCATTGATATTTCACTTGCTGTCTTTTGTGGTCGAGATCATAAAGCTGCTGTGTTTACTTTATAGTAGGAGCAGCAGTAATAGCATCAGTAACAGCAACATGAATGCACATACAGTCTAGTCTATCACTTATAGAGTTATGTTCCGCCTTTTACGAAAATAAAAGAAACCAAAAAAAAAGACCCCAACTAAACCCTTTACCCTAGAAGGGAAAACCGTTCCCAACAGGTCTGGAGTTCAAAGAACCGAAATACTAATTATGGTGCTACGGTCATGCGAACGTTTTCCCTTTCAACGATCAAGCAAACGAGATCAATCAGGCGACCACACTTGTCTGCAAGGGTGAACACATGGGCTCTAAAGGAACGGTTGTTTCTAACTCTTCCCATGCGTTTACTGGAAACGGATTTTTAAAAAAGTCTGGCTGAGAAGGATAGAAGGAGAGAGCTGAAAAGGATCTTTATCCTTCGACATATTCTTCAAACACGTAAACAGGTTAATATGTACTATTGGGGAAAAGTGAGATAGAGAGAAAAAGAAAAAAAAAGAGAGAGGGAGAGAGAGAGAGAGAGAGAGAGAGAGAGAGAGAGAGAGAGAGAGAGAGAGAGAGAGAGAGAGAGAGAGAGAGAGAACGATGGCAGTAAGTAATCTTTTCCAGCAAAAGAGTATTTCTGAGGCAGTTGAGGTTTGGTACAATAGCAATTTAAAAGTTCAACGAGAGATGAAGATAAAAGAAGCGCAAGGTAGATACAATTGAAAAAATAATTCTAAACGACATTTATTTATGAAAATAAGAGGAATTGACTTAAATAAATCTTCCGAGTGGTCGAGTGGTCGAATGGCCTGAAAACGTTGGAAGAATGTTCAAGCTTATGAAACTTAATTTCCTATGAAGGAACTGTTCCCACTGTTGCCCCGCCCCAGCCCCCCACCCCACCTTCCCCAACAAAACACTCAAACAACAACAACAGCAGCAGCACAGCAACGACAACAACAATAACAAAAACAAATCAACTAACGACTCAACCGCCATACAAACAACAGCAAAAAACAAACCCCTGAGAAAATCGAACAGGATAGAAATTCCCAAGGTGCTTAAATGTCCACTACGAATGTTCATAGCGCTGGTTCCCCCCGCAAAAGACCTTGAACCACATAGTTACCTTTTCCATCTCTGGGATTGAAACTACTTTTACTCTCTCGAGAGCGCATTATCGTAGAGGGGAGCGTTAACGAACAAATTAGCGTTGTCTGTTTCATCCCCAGTGGCTTGACCTGCCACCAAAACAAGAACAACAACCCCCCCCCCCCCAAACAAAACAAAAAAAGAAAAGAAACATAGTAGTGTGTTTTTTACATACAAATCCCGACTAAAACCTCAACAGAGGCAATTGCTGTTCGTTGCGCATTGTGTTTTTGTCGCTGCCTCAAGGCTATCACACTCACCACAATCACAGCAACGCTTTGCAAGACAGACGTGTTCAACTCGTTATTTCTGAACTACTTTCTTTCTGCTCACACTCACAGACAAGAGTGTTGCATCAGCCCGGCTGCCTAACGTGGCTCTCATACATCTGTTCTTTTCGACTTCCACTGGACAATTCGCGTGTCTTCTGTTCCCTACAGCGATTTTTTTTTAGATGCTGACGTCTTTAACCAGCTACAGAGGTGGTCGTACACATTAAAATTTTCGCTTTTGACTCTCTTTCCCAACTTTACCCAGTACTCTCTTTTTCTTGATCATATACTTTAAACTTTCAAATAGAACATTTTCAAGCCTCAGTTTAGAAACGTCTATCATTTTATCTATCTATCTATCTATCTATCTATCTATCTATTTATCTATCTATCTATCTATCTATCTATCTATCTATCTATCTATCTATCTATCTATCAATGTGTTTTTGTTTCTGTTTTTCTGTTAAATACAAACGGAACTCTGTGCTAAGAATATAGCTTTTTATTGCAATCATCGCTTTCACTGTGTGGCTTGATAAATCGAAGCCTATAGGTAGGCCTATAAGTACAGACACGTTTGTTGCCTTTCTTCTTCCACAACGTAAAGTATCACTATGCCCATCTGACAATCTTCTTGCCTGCTACCACGAACTGGGTTGAGAGATTCTTGTAACTTTCCTAACCTTTCCTCACAGCTTTTTTTTTGTTGTTGCTGAAAATGGCCTTACCTTTTGTATTGTTTATAATCCAAGTTTGATTTGTAATAGTTGTTTGTTTTTTCTTATCTGCATGCTTGGTTCTACGTACAGTAGAAAATGTGAAAGTTACTTAAGTCCACGTTATCTTTTTTTTTCAAACCTTGCACTTGTGAAGATAATTAAAACTGATCATGCTCACTCTAAACAAATCAACTCACACGGGGATGATAGTCTAAATTAATTTCCTGGTCTTTTACTACAAACCTTTTACCACCGATTTCTGTCAAAAACACGCATTTATCTCTTTCTCCCTCAAAAGTGTTCCTTTTACGATGGACAATTTTACTCACCCGGTACTACAAAAATGTCGTGCTTCAGTACAAGCTCAATTATCTCCCTTTCCTGACTTCCGCTATCCAACGATGCTATCAAATAATCCTCTTCCGCTTTGCTTTGGGCTGTTGAAGAAACTCTCTGCTTTTCTCAGAATATCAGTCACTCCATCTCTCCTCCTTCCCTCCCTCCTCCACCCCTTCCCTTTGTCTGTTGGTCTGTCTGTCGGTCTGTCTGTCGGTTTGTCTGTCTGCTGTCTGTCTGTCTCTCTGTCTGTTTGTCTGTCTGTCCACCTATTGATATATTTCTATATGATATTTTCTATTTATGCCATTCGTGGAGTTGTTATAGCATTGCACTTTCGGTGAAGTAAATCCTTCTATCATCCAAAAAAGTTACAAATAAAATCTCTTTGATATTATATCACATGAATTATAATAACTTGATATGTCACGGGTGAAATATCAGCTGTAATTAGCATGAATTACTCCGCGCACTTTCTTCAGGTACACCCCTCTGCAAGCAAATCTAGCCTTGAATTCTAATATTCCTAGACTATGCAATGTTGTGGCGGCCGCTCTTTGCCCCTTATGAGTGCGCTCACCATGGGTGCCCAATGAAGTACCAAACACCAGTCACCTAGACTCCCTTTAGTTCGAAAGTACGCGCAACCTTTCTCCGTTGCCCTTAGGCACTTTTAATTTGTTTCCAAATTGGGACAAATGGTGCGCACGAAGTAAACAGCGATTATGTTAGAGTGCAGTTATGGATTAACATTAACAACAAAAGAGCACTGAAGCAAAACGTTATAGTGCGGTCAAAAATTTGTGGCGCAATCTTTTCCCAAATATCTCTTTAATTAATGGTTGAATCAATGTCATCCATACTTTGCACAGCAGTTTATATCAATTTGCCTTAACTTAATCAATTTTCCCACACCAGTTGAGCCTAGAGTTTAAAAAACCTTTCTTCATAAATTAATATAAAATACTATAAATCTACGTCACACGGAAAATGGGATTGCTTACAGTACTTCCCGCCTCTCACACATATTTTGCCTACGCATAATAATGATGGCCTACGTTACTTCTAACCAATGACACTTTTGTGGCAATACATTCGAGAAATTAATCTGATAGTGGAAACTTGTTTTACACTTTAAAGTCTGTATAACATGCGTTCAATAGCTTAATATCGCGATCAGAAAAAAAAAATGACTGACTTGTTTTAAAAAGCGACATTGTCCCAGCTGTAAACCTTTTAAAATCTGTAGAAGGAACCCACGAGGATTTTTAATTAGTAGGCCTATTTATTTAGAAATTCTTTAGAATACAGCTAACATGTGTTCATAAAAATATGTATCTGTTAAGACAAATTGATACAAGTCATTGTGCAACAGCTGAAAAGACTATGTTCGATAGTTTAGGAAATATTTAACAATATGTTGCTTTTTGACCGCACTATAATGGAAATCCAAAGAGAATACATCGAAAATTGTTCTTCATAATCTTTTATAGGTCTACAATACCTAGATTTACAGAGTGAATTTTGTGTTTGGAGATAACAATATAATATCATTATGTAGGTGCTTCATTTCATCTGATGTGAACGATTTACGCCCCAAGCAATACTATTCAAGATGGGGCAAACCCAAGCTAAAATATGTATGTATGTATGTATGTATGTATGTATGTATGTATGTATGTATGTATGTATGTATGTATGTATGTATGTATGTATGTATGTATGTATGTATGTATGTATGTATGTATGTATGTATGTATGTATGTATGTATGTATGTATGTATGTATGTATGTATGTATGTATGTATGTATGTATGTATGTATGTATGTATGTATGTATGTATGTATGTATGTATGTATGTATGTATGTGTGTGTGTGTGTGTATGTATGTATGTGTGTGTATGTGTGTGTGTATGTATGTGTGTGTGTGTGTGTGTGTGTGTGTGTGTGTGTGTGTGTGTGTGTGTCATATATTATGCATGCATAAATATATGTTATAATTATAAAGTTTTCTTTTTTGTTTAAAAAATATATGCAAAAAGCAGAGCAGACACAACTGTTTTGCTCCTATCCAGAAATAGGTTCTACTGAAAACTTATATTGTCTGTCAGAGCGTATTTCCGACAGAAGTCGGAAGTGGCGACACTGTAACAACGAATGAAGATGACCTAGATTGTTTCAGTCGAAGATTGGGGAAGCCAGAAAAGGTGAAAAACGGGACACAAATCCGACAAGTCCGAAGATGAAAGGCAGCAGGACTAGGTAAAGTAAGGGGCTTGTAATTTTTCATTAACGCTGTACGTAACGAGCTATATTTCCCCGCTCAATATGATTTAATTGAAATGTGGCAAAGTACATAAATTATGAACAGTGGAGGAACGGGAACTTGTGTTACTGCAATATTTTCGGAGAAATATCCAGGGGCAGACTGAGCCAACAGATGCAAAAGCCCCGTACCGAACTACGGTAGCTTACTTATAGCTTATAGAAAACTGTTGTTTGTGATTGTATGAGCTTTACACCCAGAAAAACGGGCTGCTTCGACCCTGCCTGTCAGGACCATACTAGGCTGATGGATAGAGATAACCGATTAAAAAGACACAACCCCCCTCTTTGGGAATCAAACTCACTTTTTGTGTGTGCGAGGGCGAAGGTTTTAATCAGAACACAACAGACGCCGGTAATAGAGCTGTCCTCACACGGACTCTATTAAAATAAAATAATTAGTGTGTGGGTGTGTGTGGG
>NW_004797295.1:1964372-1969299 GCF_000002075.1 Aplysia californica | reverse complement strand
GGTGTTGTGTGTGTGTGTGTGTGTGTGTGTGTGTGTGTGTGTGTGTGTGTGTGTGTGTGTGTGTGTGTGTGTGTGTGTGATCATGGAGTGCGACTTCCCCTTTTCATAGTTGCTCCAACATTCTCTGATCCACCTAGATGTGTATATTATGTGTGTATGTGTGTGCGTGCGTGTGTGTATTGTTTGTGCGATTGAAACGGGATTTCTTTTTTTTTTTAAATAAATAAACTTATGTCTTTCATTAACAGGTCTTTGCATATGGGTCTAAAAGTTGGAAAACCAACAAAATCTAAAAGCCCATTAACGAAAAAGAATGTATCGACATAGCAGAATGTCTAAAGAAATAATACGCGATTTAGAGTATACACCGAAAGATTAAAGTCGACGTTTTTCATCAACAACTTTTTCCTATGAAACACGGTTCAAAAGACGGGTGAGGATTTTTCGAGATTACCTGCTAACATCCAGATGGTCTTGGGAGAAAATCTGCAAGCTTATTCTGAATGCGGGGGCAAGGTGGTACCGCTTTCTCAAAATGAGCAATTTGTAGGCTAGGTTATTGTACGTCATTTGTTGCAGTGATCCTGTGTATACACACACAGAGCGGGGTTTGGTAAAAGAACAAATAAAGACAATTTCATTACTGGATCAACTTTTAAGGTTTTGATCAAATACATACATATATTATATATTACATATACATTTATATTAAAAAATAATAGGGGGTGTGGTCGCTGGTCCACGTCCACAGAAATGCCATGCAAAACTACATGCATTTTGACAGATAATTAATAAACAAGCTAGAATTCTTTTAACACGGTGTGACGAGAGTGAACAAGTTATAGTTGACATGACCAAAAGTCTTAACCTAAAACTGTGAAAACCTGGTAAATCAAAGAAAGGTTTGACAAAACAGAAGAATAAACAATGAAAACTGCGAATTATGGAAAAACGACTTTTTTCAATTTCTTCCATCCTTTAACTTAGCACAGCGTTTGTATAGTTATCCTAATTTCCTGCGTACCTTCCCCAGCCCCTGTGATCATGTCTTCATGCCCTCTTCTGTCTTCCTATTCTCAGGTTAAGCCACGCGCAGTATCTCGGCTCACCCACACGTCTCGTCGCACGCGTGCGTGCCCATGTCTCAAGCCTACTCCTCGCCGCGCTCACACTTCTTCTTCCGTATTTCTGATGTTGCTGCTCACACAAACTACAGCCATGATCGGCGCTGTTGGGACAGCAGAGGTAAGGGGCATCTATGTGGTCATATCTTTGGGATTTATGTGATTAACTTTTCATTGGTGTTGATGTGAATGCTAGTAGGTTAACAAAGTGGATATAATTAGTGTTTGCACTGACCTAGTGGTGTTCCTACTGTTGCTTTTAACTTGTTGGGGTGGCTTTTTGGCTTGTTTGCGTTTTTATGTGGTTTTATTTTATCTTTTTTGTATTTTTTTTTGGGGGGGGGTACAATTATAAACTTTTTTTTCTTCCAGAAGACAATAATAACATTTAACCAAGTTTCCAAAAAGATTGCGTGAGTTGGTGAGAAAACATGCTCAACAACAAATGATCTGCATGCTATACATTATATCGATCAAATCGTACCATTCAAGAAATGCTCAAACAATCTATTCAAAGTCTCTGCTCGGACGCGGAAAAGGTTCCCCCCCCCCCCCCCCCCCCACCCATCCTCAACTTACTTGGCATGTTTCGCACATTTGGGTAATGTGAGAAAGACACTTTTTGAAAACGGACGGCCCAAATTAACTTGTATCATTCAATCTTACGTTGTAGCGAGATATTTCTATCAATATAGCCCCCTTGAAATAAGGTGAAAATTGTCTATATGTATTGGTTTTTGACCGTGATGTTTCAAGAGCGAAAAGATAAAGTGCAGTGAACATTTTGTCTCCAGTTATCGCAAGATTCCAATATTGTTTTCAAATAAATACTAATCAATATCAGGATGGTGATGACATAATTCTGTCAGTCTTAAACTGAATATAGCACTTTACTGAGAGCCCGAGGTGATACACAGAGTCAATATGTCACGTTTTGGGGGGTTTCCGTACTGCTGGGAATCAAATTACCTCGGGTTTGTTTCTGGAAACGTTACTTGTAGTGTTTGCACAGACGGCGTCACCTTTTAGTGCAATCTTTACATCCCAGTGCAATGTAGTGTGACGCTTTATAAGAATTTCAAAGCATGCCTACTGGTATGGGTGCTTTATGAAACAGCATTCAGGAAGTTCATGTTGATTCAGAATGTTTTCATTCTTGATGATGCCTGTGACAGGCATTGTTTGTCGACTTCGCCCGTAAACGTGCTTTAGGTTTATTGTGCCCCGCTTTTATTTTGATCACGGGATCCGGGCTGGTTATCAGTTGTTCTCATTAAAAATAGTTGACTAAACTTTTTGTTTTTCCTGCTGAAACAAAAAACAGTTAATGTTATTTGAATAGATACTGGCCAAATACCTTCCAAGCAGGCGCGGTTCGTCCATAGCGCACGGTCGTGCAGTGTCGCCCAACATTTTTTAATATTCTATTACGTAAAGCACCAACAGACATAAAATAAAAGAAGCAATAAACAAGCACTAGCCAAATATTATATCAAAACAAGGTCCTCGCGGGCGCCGTAACTGTCATTTCTGTGTCTATAGCGCTGTAAAACATCTACTAGCTTCCATGCCAAAATCCTCACGCTTTAACTAAACACGATAGGATATTCAACACCGGTAACCTAACCTATAAATCGCTGTTTGGGATAACCCAAGCGAGGACGACACTCGTAGCCAGTTTGGTGGTACATTAATATTAACAAGCCGGCACATCTCAAATGTGCTCCTGCCGAATAGTGCCGATACATAGCCCACAGTAGGCAGTCTAAAAATAAACGCGATAGACTGTACGTTATTCAAAGCCAAAAGTATGTGATCCTCGGAGCAATCTAGTGGAGTGCTCAAGTGAACTATGATTGGTTCATCGTTTTGCCACTATTTTAAGTGACTCTGTGACCGTGAACCTGAGGGAGGTGAACGTGACATACTTAAGCCACCGTCCTATGGGTTGTGCCTTTGAATGGTTTTGTAGTGGAGTGGTGAAAGTTATTACTGGAGTGTTCAGTTCTCATTCTTTATAAAGGAATTTGATGTTTCGCTAACAAACAGATTTTAAGTTCTAGAAGTCAAAGTGACAAGTAAAAAGAATGAAAATAAAAGCACGAGGTCCTCCCTCACCCACCCAAAGATCCTAAAATTATACACCATCTCTTTTACTATGCCCTTGACAATCTTCAGCCTGCGATAGCTTAATTGTGCACGCCCACTTTTTAGACCCACGAGCCGCCCCTGGTTCCAAGTCAGATCTATCCCAGATACAAGATAGAGAGAACGAGGGACAAGCACTCCAGTAATACATGCATAACTAACTTAGCATAGTAAATATGTATGGAATAATACTTACTTGTTGACGTTTATTCTCGAGGGGACTAAGACAAACGATATCTAGTGATTCAGTTTTCCAACTTTTCCAGACTTTTCCATATTTGTTTCTAATGTATCTGATTTTAGTTCACATTTTTCGCTTAACAGCTTTCCAAACAAAAACAAACTACGCCTGCCTTGAACAGTTTAAAAAATGCAGCATTTCCTTCAATTTTGAAGGATATAATTTTGTTCTGAAAGTTTAAAAAAGGTAAAACCCGTCTTGTATTCCACTATTTGTGGGTTCTTTGCCGTCATCTCTCTTAGATGGTCAACTCAAACCTGACAAGTCAATAAAAAGGTAAATAGAAACATTACATAAACATGGATTGCAAAAGGAAAAAAGGGGGAAAAGATCGATTAAGATGGACCCCAAGAGTTCATTTACCCAGTGGTCGGATTTTCCCGTTTTGCTTCTTTCTTTTGTTTTTAGACTCCGTGTCATCTTTTTCATATAAGGGGTAGGCTGTGACTTTCACCGGAAATTGCCACGAGAAACAGAACTCTGGAAGGGGAAATCTGCAGGCAGAACGCCTGGCGAACCGTCACGTAACATCATCTGGCTACTGTGGAAACTCCGACTTCCAACCTCATCCTACTATGAGCTGCACTGAGATGAAATCCCTGAGAAATTATCGCTTAGGGTCTTACGATGCACACGGGTATCGACCGTAGTCTTTGTTTTGTAACCCCATCTCGAAACGATTTGCACCCTGTTGACTGGGCAGAGAAATACTGATGCAAACACCAGAATAGGTGCAGCTTAAATCATAAGAGAAGAGGAGACCGGTTGTTTTTGTTTTTTTTTGGGGGGGGGGGTGATGTCAGTTGAAAATGGAATTTTGAAAATCTTATGGGTTTTGGGTTTGGGGAGGGAGAGGGGGGCATTTTCTATGTCAAAACCATCAACGTGTTCCCATATCTGTTCCATCTTTCTGTAAACATGAATACTATTTCTCCTAATACGGGGTGCCCACTACGGAAGTAGTGGTTTTAGTTTCAGGCGACCGAGTCGGGCGATCGGCCTGATCCAGCCTCTCTTTTGACTGTCTTTCTGTCTGTCTGATTTCTCCCTTTTGCTCCCTCTCTCTCACTGCGTGTAATTCATTTTGTTATCTATCTATCTATCTATCTATCTATCTATCTATCTATCTATCTATCTATCTATCTATCTATCTATCTATCTATCTATCTATCTATATCTGTTCCATCTTTCTGTTTACATGAACCCTCTTTCTCTCTGTTTGTGGTGCGGTAAAGTGTTGCAGTCATTCATTTGCTCATTTTAAAATTGTGCATAAAATCGAGTATCCCTTAACTACTTTAAACTTTTTAAAACAGAATAGAAACATCTTCAAGCTATTTCTAGACAGTCCTCGTATCCATCTATCTATCTATCTATCTATCTATCTATCTATCTATCTATCTATCTATCTATC
>NW_004797295.1:1961647-1963003 GCF_000002075.1 Aplysia californica | reverse complement strand
TCTCTCTCTCTCTCTCCCTCTCCCTTTCGCTCTCTATTTTTCTTTTCCATTTGTTCTTTCTATATGTTTGACGTCGAAGGCATGTGCGTTATTCCTTTTATTATTTTGCTTTACAGCTTCATCGTTCAGTTATGTTTATCTTATACTATACACCCAAAACCGTACATATCATATGCTGTTAATTTGTTTCCTCCTTATTTTGTTTCGGACAATAGGAAACTTCGCGTCTTTTTTGTGCTTAATATCAATTTTATGTCTTTTTAACTAAAAGAAGCTGGGCAATGGCTCTGAATTCCGATTGCGGTTTCGCTAATCCGTTACTACCAAACTGCAAGCGTTACCGGGGCCCATAAAAGGCCGAGAAGATGAGGGGGGGGGGGAGGATACATATCTAGCAGAATCAAGAATCATAAATTATTATGATGTAACCTTTGTGCGAAGTCAAACAAAAAATTACGTCGTATTTAGTTAGTTTTGATGAATGTCTCATTCATTGACAGCACGTTGGAAGCTTTAGCTTCTTGTTTTGTCTTGGGTGGTTGGAAGCTGCTCCTTCTTTCCAATCAAACATCTGTCGCCCTTATCTCCCCTCCTTAAAGTTTATGTTTGTTACTCTCTTGTAAAACATCTAGTACTCGGCACTCAAATGATCATACTATTGTGTGGCAACCGCGTTAAACTGTTACCCAACCCCCTCCCCCCAAACTAGTTTTGTCTTCTAATGACCTCGGTTTTTTTCTACCTCTCTAGGCAGCGTCCATGAATTAATTCATTTAGTGGTAGAGCTCTTCATTCAGAACTTAGTTGTTTTACAACGCAGCTCTGGAGTATGCACTCACCATTGGGCCACATGTGGGTCATTGCGTGTGGCACCATGTGTTAAAGACGTTTTTAACTTACTTTATGAATGGGCAGCTTGAACAGACCATCATTGTGGTTGACGCGCTGGGAGCCGCGGCTGTCTTTACGTCACTCTTTCACAAGCACGCCCACACATCATTACTTTACTTCGTGCCCAGGAGTCAGTGTCGTTTCCTCTCATCTGTCAAACGTCACAATGCTTGCTTGACGCGCTGACGCACAACGTCTTGTTACTTTTGAACTTTAACTATTGATCAAATTAGTGTTGTTGTTGTTGTTATTGTGATTATTGCTTCGGCTGCTCCCGTTGTTGTAGTTTTTTGTTGTTGCTGGGTTTGCTTTTCGTTCCTCCTAAGTCATTAACCTAAAACACTGTGGAACGACTTTAGTGATTTTAGAAAAGTTCATTCCATTATGCCTCGGTCGCGAAACAATGGCAAACACCTCTCTCTCTCTCTCTCTCTCTCTCTCTCTCTCTCTCTCTCTCTCTCTCTC
>NW_004797295.1:1959535-1961083 GCF_000002075.1 Aplysia californica | reverse complement strand
CTCTCTCTCTTTCTCTCTCTCTCTCTCTCTCTCTCTCTCTTTCTCTCTCTCTCTCTCTGTAGCATTTCAGTTATCTTCCTCGATCTCGCTATATCTATTGTAATTAGTGTGTGTGTGTGGGGAGGGGGGGGGTGTTTAGTTGGTTTTCTATGTTTTTGTTTGTTTGTATGCTGTGATGTTGCTGCTGTTTTCTTGGTGAGGTTTTGTACTTGAGACTTTATGATGAATTATTAGATGAAGACAATTTCGTGTACAAATAAATGAATACACATATATACACACAAACAAACACAAACACTCTCTCACACACCCTGTCTTTCGAATGCATATCCACATACACATAGTATATTCTTACGTTAATAAGCAGACCCACAATTACACACATATGATACAAATGAACCATTGTTAACAATAGAAATGTTTTAGCTAGACGCGTGTATTCTGGCAGTAACTGAATATTATTCTAATAGTAAGGGCTATAAAGGTCAAATGAAATTAAATACTTATTAAAATTTTAATCGTTTAGCTTCGAGGAGAAATGCTATATCTTATCACCGAGCTCTATACAATTTGTTTTTGTAAAATCCTTCAGAAAACTTCGATGGATGCGCAACCTTTGAATACTTTTGATATTACGCGCAAACATCGCCAAGCATCACTTCTAGTGGCTGGCTGCGAAAGCTGCATTTTTCTTGTATTAACAGCACTCTTTCTGTCTACCTCTCTCTCTCTCTCTTCCTCTCTCTCTCTCTCTCTCTCTCTCTCTCTCTCTCTCTCTCTCTCTCTCTCTCTCTCTCTCTCTCCCTCTCTCTCTCCTCTTTCCCTTCTTCCATTAGCCATGTTTCTATAAATATATGTATATTCTTCTTGGTCACTACCTCACCGATTTGTCGACTCAAAAAAGTCACTATTTTAGAAGACTCAGGTGTCTGATGATAGAGAAAATGAACGTTGTCAGCTCTTTATCGTTTCCACTAAGAGGTGTGAGAAATTTTAGAATAACTTATCTGACAACAGTATCCATTCCATCTCTTCCATGTCAGACAATAGGAAACGCATTGATAACTGGCCTGTTAGACACGTATAATCTGTCATCGTCAAATTACTTTCCTGTCAAGTATCCATTTGCAACTGGATTAACCGAGTGAATTGATTTAAATTAATCATGCTTGATGAGCCTTTGATGAGCTGTTGGTACTTTTTTCTGTTTCAAAAGCCACAGAGTAGCTTGGAATCAAAGTTAGAAGCCGATCTTTTCCGAGACCAGTTTTATCGGGGCCTGCAGTCTCAAGATAGGATGTGATCAAAGAAAAGGCTGAATGTTAAGTGAACTACTGCAATAACAGCAACAGCACATCATGCAGATGCATTTGTCTGTCGCACTTTCAAAGAAACACCAGAGCCCACACTGTCGATTAATGCTTGTCGATGACTGGTCATAACGAGATTGTCAGCATCAGCTGCTGCCGTTCTATTCTGGACAAAAAGGCACGCCCCTCTGGCATACCACATCCCCCCCCTAAGATATCCCCAAAATACCCCTCCCCC
>NW_004797295.1:1956953-1958963 GCF_000002075.1 Aplysia californica | reverse complement strand
CTCTCTCTCTCTCTCTCTCTCCCTCCCTCTCTCTCTTTCTCTCTCTCGCTCTCTCTCTCGCTCTCTCTCTCTCTCCTCTCTATCCCTCTCTTGTGTGTGTGTTTATGTGTATGTATGTGTGTGGAAGTATGTATGTATAATTATATGTATATATACCTCCTCTTTCCTCCTCTCTTTTTCTCAGCTCACTTCTTTTTTCCTGTGGCTTGAACATAACATCTTGTCATAAGATATGAGCAATATCCAAAGCACTCTTCCACCTACTTTAGTGTGTTTTCTTTCTATACGGCGTCTGTAATTTTAAGTGGAGTAGCCCTAGATTGCGCTAACGCCATTAGATTCTAAAAACGTCCGTCATCAGAGAACACGACGACGATCTTTGTCTGTCTTCATTATGTTGTGGTTTCCTGCAAAATTTATCCATACTGGATTTTTTTGGTCTAAGTTTGATTGAAATCTTTCACATCTTCCATAGTGCTGTCTTTAATCTATTCTCCTTCAGACTGCATTTCACATGTTGTCTAGTTTCTTGTAATGCGTGTAGACAGGACAGACAATTTGCTGCTGATGTGGTTGTTGCTGGAGTTATGCCCCTTGCGGCTGAAAAATCTCATGGGTTTTGGTTTCGGAGACGTTCATCTGACTTCAGGTTCATGTGCACGCAATCCTTTTGTTGCCTATCCGTACCATGCTTAAACCCTATCAGGATAGGATTTTCTCTAGACTTCACTAAGTAGCAAAGAAACAAATCTTGCCCATCATGAAATAATATGGGGAGTTCCCTCTTACTGAAAAAAAAGATAAGAGAGACGATATTACCAAAACCTCGAGCTAGATTTGATAAAGATGGTGTAAATCTGTATGGGGTTGTAGTAAAACGGCGCTGTTTATGACAGCGTGAAACAAAAAAATCATAAAACGTTTTTCATCTCTCTGACTAAGCTGTTCCTAGTTCGTGTGTCCTTTTTTCCTCAAGTAAACTAAGTGAACTTCTCTTAGAAAGTGGAATTATAGCCCTCTTTTAGGAGTTGACTGCACGACCCATAGCGTGCTTAAGTATAACTATCTTTCATCAATATCAATTTACCAGAAATTTAAAAAAAGGTTAAGAGTATTGTAGTGGTTGAGATACTCGCCGTGTATTCCTAAGATTCTTAGTTTTTGTTTCTTCTATAATAAGTCACATAATATTTCCTCCCGAAATTCAACCAATTTTTCTTTAACCATTGCTCAAACCTACACCAGACGGATATGTATACACAGGCACCGCCTCTGTAACGGCTATTCGTATTGAAACGGGCGTCAAATATTTCGTGACAAAAACAAATCCAGGAAACAAGAAGCAGAGAAATGGAGAACGGTGGAGGTTGGGGGGGGGGTTGGAGGAGGAGAAGGAGGGGGAGGAGCTGGAGTCAGATCTTATAAAAGACATAAACTCATGTTATACCCTGATTCTATACATAACATCTGCAACAATAATGTACTGCTGATAGATTCTGATGACTTCGGGTCCGCGATCAGTGACCTCTGTGCCTGGGTATCCCCTAGGACTGGCTTAGCGTGCGTCGAGCTTTGACATCTTGTCAGCCTCGTAATGACGGAGATTTCACATCTGTACTCGCCAAACTACCTCAAGAGACGTGCGTGGTGGCAGTCCTTGCCACCACTTCACCTCCCTGATTCTACCCTAATCAGATCCGGGAGAGGTGTATTGGCCTGCCGTGTTAGAAGGGCGTGGGGTTCTCTGTGAGATCTTTTTGTTTTGCTCTTTCGTTTTCTTGAGATTGCACAAATTACTCGCAATTTACAGTTCCAGCGTAATTACCTCGGGAGATTGCTTTGACTCATGCTAACGAAGGCTCAGGCCTTTAAGGTCGTTAGTATTCGTTGTGTGTTTTTCCGACTCTTATATTATTTCCTCATTCTCTCTACATCGTCTGTTTGTCTGTCTGTCTATCTGTCCCCTCTCTCTCTCTCTCTCTCTCTCTCTCTCTCTCTCTCTCTCTCTCT
>NW_004797295.1:1954308-1956623 GCF_000002075.1 Aplysia californica | reverse complement strand
GGGGGTAAGGCTGACTCGAGACATTAGCACTGTACCTCTAATTTCCACCTACACTGCTACGACTTATGTTCCAATTATATCCCCCAGACCTTTGACGCAGCACAAATGCCGTCTGGCAGTTCAGACGCCTCTGCCATTTAATATTTGATTGCGGCTCATCACGACAACAACGAATTACGTGCTTGCGTTTGGGACATCTATCACTTTATTGTGGTCTACGGGGTTTTATTTGAGACAGGGAAACACAGAACAGGCGTATGGGGGTGCAGTTGGGAGTGGAGCTGGCGCCTGTCAAAAGAAAACGGGGAGAGATAAACCAAAAAGCAATGGCTGCGCTAAAATCTCGGTTGTTGTTGTTTTTTTAAAGTTTAGCTTTAGTAAGTGTCCTACGGCATTTGCAACACAATTCGGTCGTAAACGTGTAAGGGCCGAAGATTAGAAGTGTTACTAGAGAGTAACATACAAAGAAAGGAAGGGGGAGACATAATGACGACCGGTGTTTCTATATATGGAAAGGAGCAAGTCATACCAAAGCGCCTGCCAACCACCCACAAAGTCTCCGAGAAAAACGGTCTATTCCATGATCGCTCCTATAATTAACGTTAGATTTAAACATAGAGCTACATTGCTAGGCCCTCCATCGCCTTCCGCGTCAGCATCAGGAGACAGCTTCTTTTTTTGATTTGTTGCCTCTTTTGTTTTTGCAGTTAATGTTGTTGTTGTTGTTGTCGATGTTGATGATGATGATTTCACTCTCAGTTGCTGCTGGGGAAGCTTACTTGGCGAAACGTTGAGCCGATTCCAGAAAACACATTTTAAACATGTTTTTAAAATGTATATTTGTGTGTCTGTAAATCAAACAAGAATCTCTTCCCTGCTCTACTTTTTATACAATGGTAATGATGATGATGATGATGATGATGATGATGTTACTATTGGTGTTGTTGTTGGCGTCACCGTTGTCATGTTTCTGCCCCCGGGGGGATACTTATGGTGCGTTTGGTTGGGGGACCCCATCCCATGCCCATGACCGTAAGAGGTGAAAACAGCTGATGCGAGCGTTCAGCAATGCCACACCCCCACAACTCTAGGAAGGGTTAAGGGACACGTTTTTTTTATTTTGGGTTGTTTTTTTTAATGTAAGTGTTTTACGGCACTCGCAACTGCATAAGGTCATATGAGCGCGCGGGACACGTTAAACATTTTCAGTCGGTAGGAAATTTTGACGTTTGCCCCGGTCACGGTCGAAGCCTACTCTTATCGATTTTAGACCACCAAGGGATCTTTAACGTGCGCAACTTGTGCACGGGGCCTCCGAGATTTTTCACCTTTATCCGAGAAGGCTAGGTGTATTTCTTTCCTACCAGAAGATCCGGAGTATGACTGTAAGACAGCAGTAAAAAGGAGCCAAGGAGAAGCAATAGAAAGACTGCAGAAAGAGTCAGGAGCCCAGAGGAGGGGGCCAAGGGAGGTGAGGGGGTGGGGTAGAAAGTGGAGACGAAAGCAGACGACAGAACATTGCTATAGAGCAGGAAAGGAGGTGAATGGGGACAATTTTAGAGAAGATTTTTTTGGGTCGCTACCCGGATTCAAACCAGGGATCTTTGAATGAAAGGCGAGTACCTTAACCTCTAGGCCCCCTTAGGGACACGTGGTCACGATCGTAACGATTAGGTTGGGGGGAGGGCGGGAACAGGTACTAAAGAGGTTCCACCCCTCATTTTAAAATCAATTGACGCCCTACATTTTAAGGTCGCTTTAGCGTCAGTCTTTATCTTTTTACTTACACTCCTCTTGCTCGTGTTGGCAGAGGTAGACACCCAAAAAAGTACGTTTTCGAATTCAGTTCGGAAGACAGAGTGTTCGAGAAGTTTTCAAACTTGACCCTTATCTTACGCGAAATATTATCCCATCTCACAATCAACTTTTGTAAAGTGAAAAAAAAAAAACTCACATTCAAAATTCAATGGCACACATACCAGCATGTTCGCTCACACACACACACGCATACACACACACGCACGCACGCATGCACGCACGCACACACGCATGCACACACACACACATACACACACACACATACACACACATACACACACATACACACACACATACACACAAACACACACACACATACTCAGAATCGAATGTATTACACACACTTATAATGTTTACACACAAACACGCATACATACATACATACATACATACATACATACATACATACATACATACATACATACATACATACATACATACATACATACATACATACATACAGAAGAAAACAACAACAGCCGAAAGAAAAGGAAATA
>NW_004797295.1:1951260-1953045 GCF_000002075.1 Aplysia californica | reverse complement strand
TATGTGTGTGTGTGTGTGTGTGTGTGTGTGTGTGTGTGTGTGTGTGTGTGTGTGTGTGCGCGCGCGCACTTGTGTTGTGAAACAACAAACCATTGTGCGAGGATCTGGACAATAAAGATTCATAAAGAGGAAAAAGAAAGAAAGATTTGACTCTCTCAGCAAGTGCACCACTCCTCGGGGAAGAAAGCAAATAGAGTGATGAGAAATGAGAGGGAACAGGGTTTAAGGGTTTTGAAAAGGGAGCGAAGGAGCAGAGACGTGCCGGCATGCAAGAGTATCTATCATCAGTGGGCTCTGGATTCCCCCCTTAAAAGCAGTGCTATGTTCACTTATTAAAACCGTCGAGTCGGTGCGTTCGGATCTTGTCGCGACGAGAAAGTCCGGTTGACCACCGCACTTTTATCATGGAACTCGGCTATAAGTAAACATTGACCTTTGCATTTATTAATGATCATCTGATTGGTTAACCATGATTGTGCGCCATTATCATGTTCGCCAAAACACGCTTGAGAGTCATTTGGCCTGAGAAATGATGGTCGATTTCCTCATAGTCGCTCTCGACTTGACCCAGCAATAACAAGCCCGTCTGGTTTTTGTAATCTCATTGAGAAAACGTGTCTGGTAATTGGACAACGCTTGTAGCTTTACAGTTCTGGGGCACTTTGAGAAAGAATCACAAGCTTCGTTACTTGTAGAGATGCTTCAATTTTGTTTTCTTCATCTGAATCTAAAAAACCCCGCAGGTAACAGTATTCCTAGGCCTACTATGAAATGTGCAATTTTTTAAATTCGTGCTGTCTCTTGTTTTGGTACGATGGATCGGAATATGCCCATTTTCCCTTGGTCTGCTACTGATACAACATAATATATTATGTGTCCGCTTCGTCCTTAAAACGTTAACCCAAACAGTCGGGTTGTGCCAGTCTTTCTGCAACTCAGAGGATAAGGATAGATCTATGCCCAGTTTTCCCCATGACATCCGAAAGTACGCCCAGAAAAGAGAGAGAACCGCACAAGGCGTACATTTTCGTTTAGTGCAGTCGTCCCCTCGGAGTACCGCCCAACCCTCACACAACTCACAGCTTTCGCCACGCCATACCACTAGCTCTACCACTTCTCATCCTAGATTTGCTCTGTCAGTTGAGTGATAGGAGGGGCAGCTTGATAGTTCGAGCAGAATTTTACCTTTGGCTGGCTGGGTTCAACCGGCTGTCTGTCTTTTCCTGTAACTGGTTTGGGTAGAAGATTTTTTTTAAATTACGATAATGCTCTATGCAAGTTTATTTTTGCGTTTCGTTTTGTTTGTTTATTTGTTTGATTTTTTAAATTATTTTTGTTTTGTTTTTGTTATTGTTTTTGTTGTTGTTGTTTTGTTTTGGTCTTTTTGTTTTGTTTTGGTTTTTTGTTTGTTGTTGTTGTTGTTTTGTTGTTTGTTTGTTTGTATGTTGTTGTTTTTTGTTTGTTTGTTTGTTTGTTTTTTGTTTTTGTTTCTTTGGGAGGGAGGGTTGTTACTGTTTTTCTTTCCTATTTGATACAGATAGATAGCTCGGAAAGTGGAGTCCTTGACCCAGTGGTTAAAGTACAGAAGAAGGAAGGGAAAAGGGCTGGGCTAATGCACTTACAGAAACATCCAATTTGTACACCTGTACATAAATGTTTATCACACGTGGGCTTTTCCTTCACGAGAGTCGATGTGCCTTCTGCTATAGTGTGTAGTTGGTCAGTTACACTGCAGCCAGTCTACCCCTCCCCAACACGCATACACACAAACTCACTCACATACAC
>NW_004797295.1:1948573-1949877 GCF_000002075.1 Aplysia californica | reverse complement strand
TTTTTTTTAAACCAACACCCCCCCTCTCTCTCTCTCTCTCTCTCTCTCTCTCTCTCTCTCTCTCTCTCTCTCTCTCTCTCTCTCTCTCTATCTCTCTCTCTCTCTATCTCACTCTCTCTCCGTAACAATAAGACAACTACACAATCATGTATGCACATACGGAACTGACTCACCCATGTCCTTGTGCGCACTGTTTGTTTATTTCCTCAAAAACAAACCTTAAAAGTTGTCCTCAAGAAACTCCTCAATAAGATTATACAATTATTTTCACGTCATGAAACGCTACACGGCGCTGAGTAAACGGAGCAGTAAAGATCTGCTGGAAAATCAGAATGAGGCAATAGAAAAAGGGGATTGGTGGTTTGGTTTAAATGTTATAAGATTAGAATCTCCCACCACCTATGCACTGGAGTTTTTGTGCCAAAAAACGCTCATTGGGTCATGATGCCTGTTTGGAGTTCTTCTCTCAGGTTAAATGACAGTATCTAAGCATGGCTTCTCTCAGTTGTTTACCCGTGAAACTGTATTGCGTTTTCCCTTCTTGCGCCTACAGTCCTGGCGCAATAACTTGAATTTTTCTAGACTCAATTAAACTATGGGTCACCAAATTTCGGCCCACGGGCCAGATCCGTTTCCAGGTCATTGGTCGGGCTCACTGCCATACCACCACGCAGGGGAAAAATTGTGAAAGACGCGTTTTATTTGTGGAGTGCTCAAGACTTGGTCACAAAATGATGATTTATTCCTTTCACTGAATTCTACGGTACAAATTAAGAAACGTGCTTTTTAATAGACTTCATAATCTCTAGATCTAACTAATGCAAGGCTTGTTAGATTCGAAAACGTGCGCACTAGGTGTGAAATAACCACATGTGCCATTTATTACAACATTAGGCTATTTAATTTGAAGACTGTTTCATCAATATTAAGAGAAAAGAAAACTATTTTTCGTGTCTTTATTTTTGTGTATTTTGTATTTGTCTATTGATCAATTAGTAGATTGGTTGTCTTTATTTTCTTATGTATTCAATGTGTCGTGTTAATTTAATACATGAGGTTACCCGGCCAAAGCGCGGCATTCTCTAAATTGTCGGGCTCACTTTGAAAACAAGTTTGGTGACCCCGGCTTTAGAGGAAACGTTATTCCTTTTTCTATGGAAATAAATCGAGATGGACATTATAAATACTTGATGCAAGAGCTACTTGATGTTTCGACCGTTGAAGATAAAAGATTTCACCAAAGTGTTTATTGCGTTTATTATTTGCTTTTTTATCTGATAGTAAGGAGAAATTTTATTTAAAAA
>NW_004797295.1:1947117-1947939 GCF_000002075.1 Aplysia californica | reverse complement strand
TAATAATAATAACAATAATACTTTTTAAACATTTTGTATAGTGCACATTCTAGCTCGACAGTAAGCTCTATACATTTTATAATTTCTATTATTAACCAAGCAGACCCTAGAACACTCAGAAAGATTCAAGGCTTCCCTGGAAGAATACAATTAGACTTTTAACAAAGCGTCAAGTCTCCCCCTCACCGGTAAGGTAGCAACCATGCATTAGCTTCTTTTTGGCATTTATGTTCGTCTTCGATTCTGGAAAGAAAACTATTCATTTCTTTCCACTTATCTTTTCTGGGTACAGTTGCATGAGGGCCGGATACAGTTCATGCATGTGTCCATGTCTGTTGGAAATTGTTGCTGTCACAACGCTTTCTTCTTTCCCGGCTGTCATTTCCTGTTCCCTTCTATTCTTGGACTTCCTGCTCTTGTCTGTCCTTCCTCGTCTTCTGGCTTTGGGTTTTCCTTCTGAGAAATATTTTCTCTTGATGGGGAATGGGAAAAAAGAAATTATGTGTGGATGGTACGGGCTGAAGACAATAAAAGGGCAGTACGAAGAAAAAATCGTGAAACTGAATGTGGGCTGTTTAAAAAGCAACGGATTGAGAGGTATAGAAACGTATAAATTGTAAAACACACTATTAAAGTTACAGGAGAGTGCTAAAAGAGTCTGAAATGAAGCACACTAAAAGGGAGCCTTCGGTCTTTGAATACATTACAAGTAAAAGTTATCACTGTTAATGAAAAATAATGGTGGTCAGATGGGCTATTTAAATTGTAAACTAGCACGAAAGCTCGCTCGCGCTCTCTCTCTCTCTCTCTCTCTCTCTCTCT
>NW_004797295.1:1942970-1944670 GCF_000002075.1 Aplysia californica | reverse complement strand
CATACTCACACACACACACACGCACACACACACACACACACACGCACGCGCGCTCGTACATACACTCACCTCGCACTTACACATTGGAATAGGTTAGTTTATCCCCCGTCCAACTTTCCCCCCTGTTGTTCCTAGAGAAGGTAGCTATCGCTGTGTGAATACACAAGACTTGCTCGGAGTGAGCTTACTTCTGCGGGCACCTGCGCTAACGACATAGTGGAAACCTTGATTATCCTTGAATTGTCCTTGGCAACTATCTTAATTGGAATGAAAATAATTACGCCCAACATTCTGTTTTTACACCTGCCATCGTGTTGCCTAAGATAGGTCCGTGCTTCTGTTATCTGTAGTTTGCAATTGAAATAGTTAGCTCTTTACAAACATATTATTTTTATTTGTTTTATCCTTTGAGAGAGTACAGAAAATTTACTGGTCGGTTCAGTCCAACTTAATATATCCTATTTTTGCTCAGCCATTCCAGACTTTAAAAAAGAGGGTTACGTTTTGTCCTCGGTCTTCTTTTTCATCAGATCAGCTAACACATAGAAGGAATAAATTATCTGTTTGCAATGACGTAATTGAACCACAGTTGATTTTTATACCAGATGACTTTAAGGGTTGGAGGACATACCAAACAAAAATAATTTTATATTAAAAGGGAAAAAAAGTTTGTTTTTCTTTTTGATACATTTGAACGCTGGGAACAGAAATTAACAAATGACTTTCCCGATTATTCTTCCCAAAGGTGGTTATTCATGTCTGTTATCTCGAGAAAAGGGCCCTTGAACCTACTGGGACTTGATATTTACATTCACATTTCTATCACGTTTGATTCCAGCTGTTGTATACCTTTAGACATTGAACTGTGGTATCAGACAAATGGAACTTCCGTGAAATATTTTCAAATGCCACAGCGCCAAAAACTGTCAATTCTTCAGGGTTTGTCGTGTTGTTCCGTCGGGCTTACAAAAGTCTGCGTGGGCTCATTCATTTCGTAAAGGACTTAAAATTAGTTGTTCGTGTTTTAGAGAACGCCACGAGAGAATGTCGCGAGGACGGCACATGGTACTTTGATGCTCACCACAATCGGTCTTGGACTGACTACAGCTTCTGCACCAACCGTGACCCGGATGTTCCAGTGGAAACAGCTGGAGACTTTGTCAAGGTAAATGTTTACTGGGTCAGACAGTCACAGGTATCTGGTCATATGGCCCAAGTAGGTTAACAGGTCATTTGACCCATTTTGAAGCAAGGGAGTTTATTTAACAGTGTAATCCGTTTGACCAACTGTCCTTGTAGTTTCATTAATTTGGCCTATATAGTTTAGTTTGAGAATACTTTTTTTCAACAGTAAATCCCTGGTCTTCAGTTATGTTCTACGAAACAAAACAAACATTGATAAAAATTCTACGGTTTATTTTAGGAGTTGAAAGAGGGGGGGGGGAGGCGGTTATCTTACGCTTTAATAACATAAGGAAGGGAAAACACAGAACACAACGATGATGCTAGAATATGATAATTTTGGCGGTTTCTGTTTGGCTTCTTTGCCGGTTTCTGATTACTTTAACTTAGTAACGGGGTTTTCCAGTAGATCTACGTCTTTGATAAGGTGGGTTAGGTCAACCAACAGATGGGCAGATTTTTCGTGAGATTGTTTGTTTGTTTATTTGTGTGTGTGTGTGTGTGTGTGTGTGTGTGTG
>NW_004797295.1:1941637-1942824 GCF_000002075.1 Aplysia californica | reverse complement strand
GTGTGTGTGTGTGTGTGTGTGTGTGTGTGTGTGTGTGTGTGTTGTAGGAGGGTTTGAGCTTTTTATATTGAGAACAGAGGCGGAGCAAAATCGATAACAGTTGGCAACATTTTGAACATTAAAATTTGGCTGCTATCCGGTTTATTTTTTTTTTGTCTGCCTTGTATAAAGAATTTTCAGGAGTCGTAAATTTAACTAGAGACAGGTCGTATTTTAAGCTTTCTTTTTCTCCTGGACATACATTTTGATTCGTTCTGCTTGGCATGTAAACTGAAACTGGGAAAAATAGCTGTAATATATTGCTGAGGAGGAAGACATAACGGAGGGGAGAATCCGTCTCAGGTATAAGAATGCTTAGTGCATATTTCTATCGCCTACAACAGGATCAGAGTGACCTCTAATGAAGAGTAAATCGAAGCGAGGACTCTGCTCAGCCTGCTCAACAGAACAAACATGCAGTGTTAATGTTAATCGTCGGTGTCTAATTGCGCTAACACAATGGTGCTAATGCAAATATAGGAGTGTACAGAAATCGTAGTCTGATTATCGTAGAATAGCCCGGGGACAAAAAGGGCATGTCTCGGAGACGGTTCGTCAAGTATTGACTGCTCACGTTGCTCAAGGACATGTGTTGTGAGGGATTCTGATAAGTAATGTGTATTTCAGAAAGTTTAGGTATAGTTTAATTGTTATTAAGATCCTTCACACATAAGCAAAATAAGGCTTTTTGTGCAATTCATGCCCTAAAAAAAGATGTTTACGCTTTTTTCTGCGCTAAGGAAAATAACATTTACGCAACACATTCCTTGGAAGATCATTAGTGCTAAGAAAAAAGCTTTTCCTATCATGAGGCACACACATCCGCCTTTTTTCACAACACCGCCAGTATGAGCAATGCGTCGTGCTTTTTCCCATAATTTTTCTTCATCATTATACAATATTCTCTGTAATACCCGTGTTTATGTTCTTACTGGTATATTTGATGTATTCTGTCTCCCCAGGCCCATATGGATCGTATCCGACTGATGTACAATGTTGGCTATGGAATTTCTCTGGTCTCCTTGGTGCTCTCCGTCTTCATTATGATCGGTTTCAAGTAGGTTACTTTTCTCGTTTGCCTTTTCGTCTCTATTTTTTGGTTTTATCTCTCCTCCTCCCCTTCCCCCCTCCCCTTTTCAGTCCCCCCC